>NC_090445.1:505090964-505413128 GCF_031143425.1 Pleurodeles waltl
CAGGGGGTTGCAGACTCGGATCATAGGTGCAGCAGACATCCATTGCTAGGATGACGGAGCTATGGCGGAGAATCGTCGACAGGGTGAACGCAGTGGGACAGCACCCCAGAACACGGAATGACATCAGGAAGAGGTTGAACGACCTACGGGGGAAGAAGAGTTCCGTGGTATCCAGACACCAGATAGCAGTACAGAGGACTGGCGGTGGACCCCCACATCCTCCCCCACAACTAACAACATGGGAAGAGCAAGTTTTTTCAATCATGCATCCTGAGGGCCTCGCAGGAGTAGCAGGAGGACTAGACTCAGGTAAGTCAAATCTTTACTACTATATCCCCCAACCCACCTGCATGTCATCACATACCCCCACCTTCACCCCATCACTCCAACACCTCACATATGCACCACCATCACAACCCACCCATCCCAATTCCAAGCCCTGCATTTAACACCTATGCATGGACCCCCATCACCAAAGCATGTCCAGTACAGATACCCACCCAGACCCCAACATCACTGATCACACAAGGGCAAACACATTAATGCAAGCACAAGAGTAGAGGGTAACTCACCCATTGCACAAGATGGCACACACAGATACAATAACTATGCATTTACACCCCAACAGGACCTATACCCAACGTCACCGGACAGGAGGTGCCAGACATATCCAGTCCCCTCACAGAAGAGGCCCACAGTGATGACAGCAGCTCTGCACGCCTGGATCAAGATGACCAGCCCGGCCCATCAGGGAGCTCTGGACAGTCGGTTCCCCTGCCACAGTCACAAACCAGCACTGAACCTCCCCCCTCAGGAAACACCACCACAGCACCCACCCAGCGGGCCCATCCCTCTGTCCCCAGGACACGTCAATCAACAGTGTGTCCACCACTACAGGGACCCCAGGCAAACCCACCAACCCAAGACAATCAGGGCCTTGGGGTCAGTGACAGTGGGCACACGGTTCAGGGGACAGAGGCACAGGATAACATGGAAACTGGGAGGACTGCTGTGCGTCAGGGGGAGGACAGGCCCAGGGAACCCACTCTCCACGAGGCATTCTCCAACATCATGGGAGCATACCATCATTCCCAGGAGAGCATGGGCATGGTACAGGCCAAGTTTCAGGAGACCCAGCAGCTGCAGGAGGAACACTACCTGGGGATCAGTGAGGACTTGAAGTCCATCAACACCACCCTGGTCACCTATGCAGGGGTGCTGGCAGACATGACCAACACCATGAGGGACACAGTGGCACACAAACGGGCCCCTGACACTATCCTGAATGATGAACAGCCCTCCATCTTCGCCGTCGCTAGTAGACAGGAGGTCCCGCTACAGGAACAACAGGCCACCAGTACCCCACCCCCTGCAGAAGGAGAAGCTGCCCGCAAACGGTCCCTGTGATCAAGGAACAAGACAGAGAACATTGCCAAGACCCCCGCCAGGAAATAACACTTTCCTGATTGTCACCCTTTTGTCCCACTTTGTCACCCTTACAACTTTAAGCTGCCATTACTCCACTTCCTATGCCGCCTTGGACAATACACCTTTGATACCAAGAGACTGGACTCTACCATGGACATTCCTCCACCATAACCCCAGCCAATTGCACAGCCCCCTCCACTTATTAGCACTGAAATAAACACCCTTGAATACCAAAACAATCTGGAGTCAGTCTGTACTTTCACAAATGTGTAATTGCAACCTCTCAGAAATATAGCAATGCCAATGTTCATGTTCACATACCAATGTTTGACAGTTGTTGGGCATCAGTAAACCTAGCAGAAGGCAGAAAGTGTGACCGAGATCTGTGAAATGGAAAGCCAAAGTGACATGTCAGGGTCCATACACAGAGGTAAAAAGACAGATTCAGGCAATGTCCAACAGTAGTATGATATGAGAGGAGCAGTGCCAGTCTCTTACCTGTGTCTCACTGGATGTATTGCATGAAGATGTTGTTTCAGTTGTCTATATCTTCTTCTTCTACCTCCTCTTCTTCACTGTCCACAGGCTCCACAGCTGCCACAAGACCAACATCAGGCCCATCCTCCTGCAGAAAAGGCACCTGGTGTTGCAAAGCCAGGTTGTGCAACATACAGCATGCCACGATGATCTGGCACACCTTCTTTGGTGAGTAGTAGAGAGAACCACCTGTCAGATGTAAGCACCGGAGTCTGGCCTTCAGGAGGCCGAAGGTGCGCTCTAGTATCCTCTTAGTTTGCCCATGTGCCTCATTGTAGCGTTCCTCTGCCCTTGTCCTGGGATTCCTCACTGGGGTCAGTATTCATGACAGGTAGGGGTAACCAGAGTCACCTGCAAATATCGAGGGACAACTGTTAGACATCCTCCAACCTGTAGGAACTCTCCCATACCCAGACACCTATGTCAACTGTGTTGGGACCTTGGGCTCACCTATTAGCCACACACGGTGCCTCCGGAGTTCCCCCATCACATAAGGGATGCTGCTATTCCTCAAAATGTAGGCGTCATGCACTGAGCCAGGACACTTGGCATTCACATGTGAGATGTACTGGTCTGCCAAACACACCATCCGCCCATTCATAGAATGGTAGCTTTTGTGGTTTCTGTACACCTGTTCATTCCTGCTGGGGGAGGACAAATGCCACATGTGTACCATCAATGGCACCAATGATGTTGGGGATATGTCCCAGGGCATCGAAGTCACCTTTCACCGTGGGCAAATCCTCCACCTGGGGGAAAATGATGTAGCTGCTCATGTGTTTCAGCAGGGCAGACAACACTCTAGACAATACGTTAGAGAACATTGGCTGTGACATCCCTGATGCCATGGCCACTGTTGTTTGAGAGGACCCACTGGCCAGGAAATGGAGTACTGACAGGACCTGCACTAGAGGGGGGATTCCTGTGGGATGGCTGACATCAGGTCTGGCTCCAACTGGGCACACAGTTCATGGATTGTGGCATGATCAAGTCTGTAGGTTATAATGATGTGTCCGTCTTCCATTGTCGACAGGTCCACCAGGAGTCTGTATACTGGAGCGTGACGCCATCTTATATGCTGCCCCAGCGGAAGTGCCCTATGGAGGAGAAGGGTGAGCAGAGGGTCATACACTACATAGGTTTCACAAGGGTGTTTAGAACAATCGTGATGTAATCAGTGTATGGCGCTGTCTGTCCGTATTCCTGCCCAAAAGTGCTGTGACGCAGTTAGTTGCCCTGCCATGTTCCCCCCTAAAATGGCGGCTGCCTGACCTGTAAGGAGGGACAAGGGGAAATGAGGTAACTGCGTTGGTGGTAGGCGGTTGAAGGCCGCGCGCACATCAGCATTGGTTATCATTGGGCCCTATGGGTTCCAGGAGCCAATGACGATGTATGCCGGCGGTGACAGTATGCACCGCCATGGACATGACTGCCATTTTCTATCTGTTCACTCACTTGATACCTGACCTTCAACAGGAGAGGACCTATACTGCAAGTGCTGCTGTGACCGGAGTCTGGAAACGACAATGGCAACAGTGTCTGGGGAAAGGGCCCCTACCTTCACTGTGGAGGAGTTGGACAACCTGGTGGAGGGGGTCCTCCCCCAGTACATGCTACTCTACGGTCCTCCAGACAAACAGGTGAGTACACTGTAAGCATGATGCGTGAGACATGAATGTATGGAGTGGTGTGGATGGAAGATACAGGTGGGGCAGAGGCCAGCATGTGAGGATGGTGAGTGTATGTATTTCTGGGCCAGGGTGGGAGGTTTGTGTCCAATGAGTAAGAAGGACCGGACGGGGGAGTAACATCCATTCTTACTTCACTTTTCCTCTAGATCAGCGCCCAACAGAAGAAGGGTATTTGGCGTGCCATCGCCAAGGAAGTGCGGACCCTGGGGGTCTACCATAGACAGAGCACCCACTGCCGGAAAAGATGGGAGGACCTGCGCCGCTGTACCAAGCAGACAGTGGAGGCCCAGCTTGGGATGGCCTCCCAATGTGGAAGGGGTGCCTGTCGCACCATGACACCCCTGATGTACTGGATCTTGGCGGTGGCATATCCTGAGTTGGATGGGCACTTGAGGGCATCACAGCAGCCACAAGGGGGTGAGTACAGTCTCATTCAGCTGACTCTGCATGCTTTATGAGGTTTCTGGGTGGGGTAAGTGGGCTGTGGGTTCCCCTAGGCCAGGGTAGACATGCCAAGGTAGATCCATTGTTTGGCAGGCTCAGTGGCATTCCAACCCAAAAGTGGTATTGGCCCTCTACACCTAGTCAGGCTCCTGTGGGTTCCAGCTGTGCATCAAATGGGTCTAGGCATAGTTCCCCATGGGCATGTGATTTTCCCCTGAACTGTTAGTGCATGAGCTAGTGCATAGGGCTGCTTCCTGTATGTTGTGTGCGCCAACTGTTGTGGTGTTGCAGGCATTGACCATGTGCCTCTTCTGTCTTTCCTCCCCTTTTTGTTTTGTCACCCTGTCCTTGTGTGCATTAGCATCATTTGGTGGAGGAGCATTGGCACCCGAGCAGGAGGGAGCTGCAACCCACATGGCCCTGGAGGGTGAATTTACGGAGTCTGAAGGCACTAGTGGGAAGGAGGGCGAGGGGAGCTCTACGACGGGGACAGGAGGAGACACCAGCGACAGCGACTCCTCCTCTGATGGTAGCTCCCTTGCGGGGCGGGCAGGGGCGGGCAACTCTGTGCCCACTGCATCAACAGGTACAGCCGCCACCCCTCCTACCAGCACCACCCTCCCAGAAGCCCTTCTGCGTGTTTCCCGTGCCGGTTCACCCAGGAGCGTGGGCATCTCCTTCGCCCCGGGCACCTCATGCCCTGCCCCAGTCAGTCCTGCTGCCCTCAGTGAGGAGGCTATTGAGCTCCTGAGATCCCTCACTGTTGGGCAATCAACCATTTTGAATGCCATCCAGGGTGTCGAGAGGCATTTGCAACAAACAAATGCATACCTGGAGGGCATTCACTCTGGTCAGGCAGCCCTTCAGCGAGCATTTCAGGCTCTGTCCTCAGCACTGATGGCAGCCATTGTCCCTGTGTCCAGCCTCCCCCCTCCAACTACCACTACCCAGACCCACACCCCTGTACTTCAGCCTATCCCAAGCACACCATCAGACTAGCATGCACACACCTCAACACACAAGGGAAGCTCAGGCAAACATAAGCACCACACATCCCACAGTCACTCACGCAAGCATCACACACATGCAGAAACACCAACATCCACTGCCTCCACTGTGTCCCACTCCTCCTCGTCTCCCTCCTCCCTCCCTGTCTCGTCTCCACTCACACCTGCATGCACTACATCCTCAGCCACTACGTCCATCACCAGCACTCCCACCACCACACCTCGCTCACGTGCTGTCACCACCCCACTACCATTCACACATCCCCTGTGTCCTCTCCCAGTGTGTCTATGAGGCCACCTCCCAAGGTACACAAACGCAGCCACACACCCACCCAACAGCCATCCACCTCACGACAGCCTCCAGCCCATGCACCTTCACCCAAAGTCAGCAAACGTACACCTCCTACAACCACTACCTCTTCCTCCACTCCCAAATCCCCTCCAGCTACCCGTCCCAGTGTTCCGAAGAAACTTTTCCTGGCCAACCTTGACCTCTTTCCCTCACCTCCCCAACGCCTTCAGTCTCCTAGGGCCCGACTCTCCAGGTCCCAACCTAGCACCTCAGCCACAACATCGGCTGGACCAGTGGTGCCAGTAGTCACTGGATTATGGAGTGCACCAGGCAGCAGGGCAGACAGTGCGGCAAGGAGTATGGACAGTCCCCCACCTGTCAAGCATAAAAAGTTGGCCTGTGCCCGGCGGGAGAGGGGAAAGAAATCAGCCACCAAAGCCGCTCCCATGGGTACAGTTGGGAGTGTGGAGACAGCTGCGACACCATCCAAGCTGTGGAAGGGGCACATTAAAACCGGCAAGTCTGGGAAGATCAGCACAGCGGACAAGACCACCAGCAGCAGCCCCGCTGCCCAGGACAAGACCGCCAGCAGCCCCGCTGCCCAAGACAAGACCGCCAGCAGCAGCCCTGCTGCCCAAGACAGGACCGCCAGCAGCCCCACTGCCCAAGACAAGACCGCCAGCAGCAGCCCCGATGCCCAAGACAGGACCACCAGCAGCAGCCCCGCTGCCCAAGAGAGGATCACCAGCAGCAGCCCCGCTGCCCAGGACAAGACCGCCAGCAGCCCCGCTGACCAAGACAAGACCGCCAGCAGCAGCCCCGCTGCCCAAGACAGGACCGCCAGCAGCAGCCCTGCTGCCCAGGACAAGACTGCCAGCACCACCGCAGGACAGTGAGCGCCAATGATTACTACGCTACGGAGGCTGCCATGGGCAGGATGAAGCACTCTGGGCACCAAGCCCCCTCCAGAACCAGTGGAGATTGACATCCACTACCTCTGTCCTTGGCAGGATGAAGCACTCTGGGCACCAAGCCCCCTCCAGAACCAGTGGAGAGTTACATCCACTACCTCTGCCCTTGGCAGGATGAAGCACTCTGGGCACTAAGCCCCCTCCAGAACCGTGGAGAACAGCATCCACTCACCCAGTCCTTAGCAGGATGAACTACTCTGGGCACCAAGCCCCCTCCAGAACCAGTGGAGAACAGCATCCACTCACCCAGTCTTTGGAAGGATGATGCCCTCTGGGCACAAAGCCCCCTCCAGAACCAGTGGAGAAAAGCATCCACTAGAGAGACTGTGTCTTTGCACTCCCCAGGACCAATCAGTGGGCAAACCACCCACTTGAGAGACTTGAGAGACTGTGGCTTTGCACTTCCCAGGACCAATCAGTGGGCAACCCACCCACTTGAGAGACTTGAGAGACTGTGGCTTTGCACTCCCTAGGACCAATCAGTGGGCAACCCACCCACTTGAGAGACTTGAGAGACTTGAGAGACTTGAGAGACTGTGGCTTTGCACTCCCCAGGACCAATCAGTGGGTAAACCACGCACTTGAGAGACTTGAGAGACTGTGGCTTTGCACTCCCCAGGACCATTCTGTGGGCATGGAGCCCCCTCGTGGAGCAGTGGCGTGGTCCCTTCATCCAGCTGAGGTGCACCCCCTCCCCTTCCCCCTGAGGTGCCTGTTTATTTTCGACCTGATGCCCTAGCAGTGTTCTCTCCGTTGAGAGGCAGGTATCATGTGTGGGCTTCGCCCATGCATTTTGAGACCACTGGTCCACGGACAATGAATGGAACACTATCCGGACTTGTGTAGCTGCTGTACATATTTGTATATAATGATTTGTTACAGACCTGTTTCCATATCTGAGTTGTTGATGATTACACTTGTTACAATCATTTCCTTTTGTCCATGCATTCTTCCAGAGAGTTACAGGGGTGTTTATGTAATGTTGTTGCATTTATTTGTGTGTATGGTGTTGTGGGTGGAGGGGGTGGGGGTGTTGCGATGGTGTGTCACTCTCTTTTCCCTCCCCCTCCCCTATGTGCTAGGTGCAGTACTCACCGTGGTCGTCGCCGCCGTCTATGCTGCTCCTGGTAGAAGAGGAGGTAAACCAACATTGGTAGCACCTGTAACTCGGGCTCCATGGCGTCCTGGTTCCTCGTAGGGTGTGGAGAGGTGAGTGGTTTCCCTTCAGAGTAGTGTTTCCGGCGTGCTTTTGATGGCGTTGGTACCACCCCGGAAAAGCTGGCAGATTGGTGCCTTGTAATACAGTGGGCAGTACATTGTCTTCCACCTGTCTGTTTGCGGTTAGCGCTGCAGTGTTTGTTTCTACCGCCGTGGCGGTCGGAGTGTTAAAGTGGCTGTCTTGTTGGCAGTTTCCGCCATGGTCGTGATCCCATTTTGTTTTCCGCTGGCCTGTTGGCGGTATTACCACCACTTTAACACGGACCACCAGGGTAGTAATGAGGGCCTGTATGTCCTGCCTTAACCATTCACTGCACCCTGCCCTTTGGTCTACCTAGGGCCTACCTTAGGGGTGCCTTACATGTCAGAAAAGGGAAGGTTTAGGCCTGGTAAGTGGGTACACTTGCCAAGTTGAATTTACAGTTAAAAACTACACACACAGACACTGAAGTGGCAGGTCTGAGACATGATTACAGGGCTACTTCGGTGGGAGGCACAACCAGTGCTGCAGGCCCACTAGTAGCATTTGGTTTACAGGCCCTGGGCACCTCTAGTACACTTTAGTAGGGACTTACAAGTAAATCAAATATGCCAATCATGGATAAACCAATTACATACACATTTTGTAAAGGAGCACTTGCACTTTAGCATTGGTTGGCAGTGGTAAACTGCCTAGAGTAATAAAAACAGCAAAAACAGAGTCCAGCACACATCAACAACCTGGGAAACAGGCAAAAAGTAAAGGGAGACCACGCCAAGGATGAAAAGTCTAACAACGTTTTCGTGGGCTAGTGCATGGTGATTAAGGAGATAGAACACTGAAACTGAGGCAGAGAAGGATGGTGTAAACATCGCAAAATGAGGTTTTCACTAATATCTTAACATCAATTATACCTGGCTCAATAAAAAATGAATTAAATGTCTGCACATCTACGGTCCCAGTGACTGCCATTAGTGTGATGTCCCTGTTTGTGTCCTTCACTTAGTAAACGGAACACAGGTATTATGGAGGTTAGGTGTTTAGTTCATCATGTTAATGAATTTTGAGCCCAGGGCACCCCATACATATATGGCATTCCCAGCAGAGTAACAAAGATGGAGACATGGTTGCCTGCCCACCAGTGCATACCACATCATCTTTAGGTCAATAAAAATTGATTACATTGAGTAAACTCCACTATGGACTACTTTGCCGCACAGAAAAATCTCTGCACATCCAGAACCCCAGGAAACCCCATGGCTGCGATGCCCCTTGTGTGCATTTCTTTTAGTAAATGAATGAGTGAGGAAAGGCACAAGCGGTACCGCTGAGCCACTACTTAGCATGATGTTGCATATGTGTATAAATATGTTGTTAGACCTGGCATCCTTGGTGGTGTCTCCCCTGTCTTTTTTGCCTCTGCTTCCCATGTTTTTACTGTGTGCTGGACTCTGCTTTACTGTTTTTGACACACTGGGCACTTCACCACTGCTGACCAGTACCAAAGTGCAAGTGGTCTCTGGGTAAAGTGTATGTGTACTTGGCTTTGCCATGATTGGCATATTTTATTTACTAACAGGTCCCTAGTAAAATGCACCAGAGGTGCCCAGGGTCTGTAAATCAAATGCTATTTGTGGGCCTGCAGCACTGATTGTGCCACCCACATGAGTAGCCCTGTAAACATGGCTCATAACTGCCAATGATATGTTTGTGTGTGCAGGTTGAACCTGCCAATTCGCCCTGGCAAGTGTACCCACTTGCCAGGCCCAAACATTTCCTTTTTGTACATGTAAGGCACCCCTAGGGTAGGTCCTAGTTAATCCCATGGGGAGGGTGCAATGTATGTTAAAGGTGGGACATGTACTGATGTGTTTTACATGTCCTAACAGTGAAATACTGCCAAATTTGGTTTTCACTGTTGTAAGCCTATCTCTCTCATTGGTTAACATATGGGCTGCCTTTAAATAACGTTTAAGTGCAGTTTCCCTTTGGTAGCAGATAGAGATTGTGAGTTTGGGGTCTCTGAACTCACAATCTAAAAATACATCTTTTGGTAAACTTAGTTTTTAAATTGTCAGTTTGAAAATGCCACTCTTAGAAAGTGGGCATTTTCTTGCTTAAACCATTCTGTGACTCTGCCTGCTTGTGTATTCCCTGTTTGGGTCAGACTGACAGTTGGGCTGTTTGTGAATCCCCTAAAGACAGTGACACAAAGGGAGCTGGGGTGTAGGCTGCATATCCTGATGGGCCATCTGAGCTGGAGTGGAGGGATGAGTGGTCTTTTACACCTGTGTCTTTCCTCACACAATGCAATCACCAACCCGCTAGTGTGAGACCGGAGCCAGACCTGGGCAAGGCAGGATCTTGTGAACAACAGAGACTTTCCTTTGAAGTTTGCCTACTTCAAAGGCAGAAAAGGGTATAAGTAGTGGAACCAAAACCCCAGATTTCCAGATTACTTCTTGAACCCAGAGGAACCTCTGCCAAGGAGAAGAGCTGAAGAGCTGGAGGAGTACTGCCCCTTTGCCTGTGACTGTGCTTTGCTGGGTTAGGCTGCAATTGCTATTTCGGCCTGAAAGAGGACAAACACTGGACTTTGTGGTATATTCCTGCTTAAGAAGAACCTCCAAAGGCTTTGATTGAGTTTGCCTCCACTTTTGAAGTCTCATGGCCATCTAAGACTTCCAGCTGAGACCCCTGTCCTGCCAAGTGGCACCCTATACAGTCCCTGGGCCCTTCAGTGGTAAACCTGGGTGAGCAAGGACGGAAATCCAAGCACAGGGAGCCGTGCAAGGAAAAGTTTGATGTATTACCTGCAACGCGGTGGTAAAAACAATGCAACTACTCACACTGCAGTTTTCCCATCACAGTGTGGCCGGATTTCACACACATCATGGCTGGGCGGCAACATCATCGTGAATCTGCACATATTCGAAGTGCACCATCTGGAAATTGACACACGATTCCGGGAGGGAAAAGCGACGCATTGCTTACATGACCGGAGAAGAAGCAACGCATGGCCTCACTTTCAAATAAGGAATCGACACATCGCTGACCTTTCTAACACATGCTCGTCCATGCGGCTTTATTTGTGACGCATAACAGGTAGTTTGTGTAAAAACTTTTCCATTGCTTTATTTAAAAAATCATATCTTGACTTGTGTATGTTGGATTCTTGCCATTTTGGTCTTGTTTGATTTAGATAAATATTGGCTATTTTTCTAAACTTGTGTGGTGTTCATTTTGTAGTGTTTTCACTGTATTATTGCGTGTTTTGGGTACACATACTTTACACATAGCCTTTGAGATAAGCCTGACTGCTTGTGCCAAGCTACCAAAGGGGTGAGCTGGGGTTATCCAAGTGTGTATCTCCATTGCCCTGACTAGATTGAGGGTCCCTGCTTGGAAAGAGTGCAAACTGACTGCCAACCATAGACCCCATTTCTAATATATATATATAAACATGTATATATATATATATATACATGTATATATATATATATATATTTTATCAAGTGTTTCTCCCAAAATAACGAGGCTCTGTAGTGGCGGTCTGACATGGGATCGGGAATCCCATAAATATTAATCCAATATTCCCTTGTCCCACTTTCAAGGAAAAGTCAAGACACCTTCGGAAAGTTGAAAAAAATGTATTGGCAATAGCACAAGTTGCTTCCTCCCAACGTGTTTCAGCCGTAGCCTTGTTCACGGATGGGGGAGTTCTCAATTCAAATTGTATAAATGGCATAATACATAAACATGGAAAATGGACTCAACCTACAATACATACAATCCACTAAAAACGGTGGGCGCCATCTTGGAGATGTTCGTATAACCAATGATTCCAAGTAAATACTTTTACAATTGTCCATAAATTGAATTGTCATGATAGAAACAAAATCCATTCCAAATATATTTTACATTATTGATATATAGTTAATCAGATACAACTATTTTTGTATGATTACAATTATTCTATAATTTCATTACTGACTACCTCAATCAGAATATATATCCTTTTACAAGTAATCCTGTCTGTATCATTTTCAATTCATCAATCTCTCCATATCATTACAATTTAGCACCTCCCACCTAAAATCTATATTTAAGATAAATCATTAAACCACCACCCCCTACAAACACCATGTAACAAAATGTGTTTACAAAAATTATAACCTAGAAGCTCGACTAACATATTTCATCTATTATAAAACCTTTACCTACCAAGATGTATGCTCATCTCCTCACTTGAATTTAAACCCATTGGGGAGAGGGTCATAAAATGTATAATATACTTAGATTCCAGAATTTGTAACATTTTTTGTCTATCTCCTCCCCGTGAATTTAGTTTGATTTGATCAACCAATACTCTGCTTTTATGCATTATTTCTGCCTTTTTTCTGAACATGAAAACAGGGACAACTCCCATGGTCTGTTATGTCATTAAACCCACCTGCCCCCAAGAGCCTCAATATTCTAAATAGTTTCAAGACATTACAATAGGTGAAGTGCCTATGTATACTTTTGGATGCACCACACAGCCATGACAATTCTGCATACATGTGGCACTAATCAAGCACCAGGGAGTACACATCTCATGTTCCCATATGCCTCGATTTCAAAATAGTCTGAGCGTGATGTTAGATGTGCTGTGCGGACATGTGTCCCTTTTAATGAGACTCGTCCAGCTAGGTTCTTTTCCTCTCGCCAGGTATGCCATCTGGAAAACATGTTTGCTTGAAACAGGAACTTTTATTTCCAATTTCACTCCACAGATTTCTCTGTCATCTATAGGCCTTGACACATGGCCTCAGTCTCAATGTACTAGACGGAGGACTACTTCAAGGTTTTTACCCAACACTATGATAAGCATGAAGGGATGAGCACTGCTCCAATTGATCAATGTGCAAGGTCAAATTGAGTGATTTGCATTGATGAGTGTGTGCACAATATTATGTGCTAATAGTTGACTTTGTGCTGAGTGACACTCCAGATAATACTTCCACTGACATTGACAGAGAGAAATGGGGAACAATAAGAATTTTACTCAAAAAGGACCAATGCATAGATTGACTAGTGTGTTTGTGTTGGGATTTCAAATGACTGCACTCCAAAATACATGTCAGTTTGATGCAACATACATCACAGCTGATACCCAGTTTGTTGTAAATTATGTTATACAGCTTTGCAATCTAGATGGCCTATCTAGGCTTGAGAGTGAGCAGAAATACCACTCTGGGAGAATTATTGCTCATGACTGCCTTCATCACTATTACTGCTGGTGGGTTCACTCACTCAGGTCTGCTCACATTAGTTTGGTAGTGGGTTTGTTGCTAATGTTGGCATGCGTTTTCAATGCTTTTTAAACATTGTCCTTTGTTTCCTTATGATTTAGTGCGACTGTGGAACCTCGCAACAAGGAAATTGTGGCCACTTACTGTATCAGCCAACATTAGGTTTTATGTTTACCATCAAAGAATAGCTGTACCAACTGGTCCTGAAGAATGCCAATGAACCCTGAGTTGAGTCACTCTAAGGACAGAAACATGTTGACCATTTAAGAGTCACATTTTTTCCTAATTCCCCTTCACTTTTCTTTTATTCTTAGCCACTGAGGGCTAATATGGCTTGATAGCCGCCTCACCACCGCCATATTGGCAGCCTCTGTGGCAATGCCTTTGGGATCATAATCAGGCCCTGAGTGTGAAAGTAGTGTGAGATGAAACACGAGATCTAGGACCAAAACATCGAATGATAAGGAGAAAGAGAGAAACTGTAGAAACAGGCAAGAAAAAAAGAGAGGACGAGAAAACACACTACACACAGTTAAAAAAACAAAAATGTATCTGCCTAAATACTTTTTAACTTGCACCATTTAACAGAAAAGTTACAAGAAATTTGTTGAAGGAAAAGAAGCATGTGGCTGATGCCACAGGATAATTTCCTGCACAAGCTGCGCAACATTTTTCTGATTGCCTCCATCGGAATAAACTTAATTTTAATAGCGTCAGGTTTTCTGGAACGACATCAGCAGTCTCTTGTGAAATGGTTCACTCATTTAAATGTGTCCTGGATCATCCCATTAAGCAGAAATCGTGGGCCACTGTACACATTACTAAAATAATATTCGTATAAGCTGCCATGATTATTTGTTCTGACAGTAATATCATACAGTCAATCCGGTTGTACTGTCTTCATCCGTTGATCTGATTTCATCGAAAACATGCTCTTCAACCTCCATGGTCCTGTGAGTATGTGCGAAACGAATTCATAAAAACCACAGGTCATCTTGCGTGACTGGAATAGAAAGTTAGGGGGTCATTACAACATTGGCGGTAAAAGCCGCTTACCTCCGTGCAGAAGACCGCCAACACACCTCCGCGTCCACGGAATTCCGCCACGGTCATTATGACACAAAGCAAGGAATCTGCCAAAATCTAGACACCCACACAAGTCCGCCACACCAAAGGTCAGTGATAAACTGGTGATAACAAAACCGACACCGTCACGCCAACAGGAATGCGCCCACACTATCATGACCCACGAATCCACGCGGCGGTCTTTCAACCACGGTAATCCATTGGGGGTACACACCGCAGCGCTCAAAATACACACACACTTACAAAGCACTACCACATTGGACAATTCGAAATACACAAACCTGATACACATACACACACCACTCCCACACACCCAATAGAATATAAAACACACACCCACATCACCCACAATCCCCTACAACCACAATTGTGATAGAAGGCCAGAGAGAGACAACACCATCTACAAACTCGCATCCACAGACACTCAACACCATCACCCACATAACATCCATGCACCTCACACAACACACCTCTAAATATCACCCCACACATCACAACACACACCACCCCACACATCACCCCACACATCACCCACACCACCCCATGGCACCGCAAAGCACCCCAGGTTCTCTGAGGAGGAGCTCAGGGTCATGGTGGAGGAAATCATCCGGGTAGAGCCACAGCTATTCGGATCACAGGTGCAGCACCTCCATAGCTGGGAAGATGGAGCTATGGCGAAGAATCGTGGACAGGGTCAACGCAGTGGGACAGCACCCAAGAACTAGGGATGACATCAGGAAGAGGTGGAACGACCTACGGGGGAAGGTGCGTTCCGTGGTCTCAAGACACCACATCGCGGTACAGAGGACTGACGGCGGACCCCTACCTCCTCCCCCACATCTAACAACATGGGAGGAGCAGGTCTTGGCTATACTGCATCCTGAGGGCCTCGCAGGAGTAGCTGGAGGAATGAACTCTGGTAAGACAAATCTTTACTACTTCATCCCCCACCCTACCGTGCATGCCATCACATGCCCCCACCCTCAGCCTCACCCCCATCACTCCAACTCCTCACAGATGTCCCAATATCACAAACCACACATCCCAAATCCAAGCCCTGCATGCAACACCAAAGCATGGACACCCATCACCAAAGCATGGCCACTGCACATACCCATACACCTCCCTAAACCATTATCACACAAGGTCCTACACAGGAATGCAAGCATTGGGGTACAGGGTCACCCACCCATTGCACACCATGGCACACACAGATGCAATAATCATGCTTTTACACCCCTGCAGGACCCCTACAAACGTCACCGGACAGGAGGGTCCAGATATGTCCACTCCACCCACAGAAGAGGCCCACAGTGATGACAGCAGCTCTGTCCAACTGGATCTAGAGGACCAGCCTGGCCCATCTGGGAACTCGGGACAGTCAGTTCCCCTCACACTGGCACAAGCCACTACAGACCTTCCCCCCTCTGGAAACACCAGCACAGCACCCACCCAGCAGGCCCATACCTCTGTCCCCAGGACACGTCAAACAGCAGTGTGTCCACCACTACAGGGAACCCAGGCTAACCCACCACCACAACAACACCAGGGACCTGGGGGCAGTGGCAGTGGGCACACAGTTCAGGGGACAGAGGCCCAGGAACACAGGGGAACTGGGAGGGCTGCTGTGCGACAGGGGGAGGATAGGCCCAGGGAACCTACTCTCCACCAGGCCCTCTCCAACATCATGGGAGCCTACCACCATTCCCAGGAGATGATGCCAACGGTACTGGCCAAGTTTCAGGAGACCCAGCGGCTGCAGGAGGAACAGTATTTCGGCTTCAGGGAGGAACTCCAATCCATCAATTCCACCCTGAGCACCATTGTAGGGGTGCTGAAGGAACTCGTCAACACCAGGAGTGTTCTGCTTTCCTGCTCTTATCTCATAACCAAGCTTACAGAACCTCCCTGGAATGCACTTCTGAGTTTAAAGAAGACATTTATTGTTATTATTTCTTCACCGCAAGGTTCTTGAGAGACAAAATTAGTAGATTGGAAGCACACGTTCAAAAGTAGTCGCAGCAATGAAAGCAAAATATATCAAAGTACTTCTCAGTTGCAATGTACACAGATTGTATTATATCATAACTTCAAAGCACAGCATAAAAATCAAAATTCATCACCGTATGGGCAAGGCTGTAGGGCCTATATTCAGCTTCATCTTTCTGGGGTCTGCAAGTTAATGACTCCGGTCAACTGCGAGAAAGAGATTTTCTACCCAAACGGGAGACAGGCATCTGACGTCGCTGTTCCTGTCTGAAGTCAAGCAGATTCAATCTACCCCTTGCTGTAGTCCAGAGTCATCCTTCCAAAAGCGTGCCCCCTCCTCTCAGACTCGGAAAAACTACACAAGTCTTTGGAGACTGGCCAGATCTCCTAGACTTCTCCTCTTCCCAAGGCTGAGCAGAAAGGAAAACACCAAATGTACTCCCTCTTATCAGGTCTAGTCTGGTGTGAAAAACACAGCTTGGTCTATCATGTGGAAAAACACAGCTTGGAAAAACACAGCACAGATCTGCAATGTCTCAACTGCAATGTCTAACCCCTCGTTAAAGCCAATAGGCAGCTAACCTAAATATCAAATGTAATGTCTAATGTCATGTCAAAGCCAATAGGCAGCTAAACTGAATACAGAATGTAATGTCTAATGCCATGTCAAAGCCAATAGGCAGCTAAACTGAATACAAAATGTAATGGCTAACTCCATGTTAAAGCCAATAGGAGACAGAACCAGTGGAGAATGTTATCCACTTGAGAGACTGTGGCTTTGCACTCCCCAGGATTGAACAGTGGGCAACCCACCCACTGTAGAGACTTGAGAGACTGTGGCTTTGCACTTCCCAGGATTGAACAGTGGGCAACCCACCCACTGTAGAGACTTGAGAGACTGTGGCTTTGCAATCCCCAGGAATGAACAGTGGGCAACCCACCCACTGTAGAGACTTGAGAGACTGTGGCTTTGCACTCCCCAGGATTGAACAGTGGGCAACCCACCCACTGTAGAGACTTGAGAGACTGTGGCTTTGCACTCCCCAGGATTGACCAGTGGGCAACCCACCCACTGGAGAGACTTGTGAGACTGTGGCTTTGCACTCCCCATGATACATCAATGGGCATGGAGCCCCCTCGTGGAGCTGGCGACGAGAACTCATCCAGCTGAGGTGCCCCCCCCTTCCCTTACCCCTCAGGTGCATGTTTTATTTCTATCTGATGCCCCTGCAGTGTTCTCTCCGTCTTGTTTGGGTATTGAGTGTGGGCCTCGCCCATGCCTTTTGGGCCCAGTAGTCCACGGACTATGATGGTGGAATCCCTTGGACTTGTGTTCTTGGTGTATATAATTGTTCATAGTGTAAATGTGTATATATGTAAATATTTTTGATTACTGTATTTTAATATATTACAATCAATCGACTCATTTCCTTTTGTCCTTGCATTCTTCCAGGGAGTGTTGGGGGTGTAACTGTGATGTATCAATATGTATTTGTGTGTATGTTGTTGTGGGTGAGAGGGGGGTGGGGGTGTTGCGTGTTGCGTGTGTGTGTCACTCTCTTTTCGCTCCCCCCTCCCCGGTGTCGTAGGTGCAGTACTCATCGTGGTCTTCGCCGCCGCGTTCGTGCTCCTGGTAGTGGAGCAGGAAGATAAAGGCTGGGAGTATCTGAAGTTACAGTTCCATGGTGTCCTGGTTCCTCGTGGGGTGTGTAGAGGTGAGCGCTTTCCCTTCGAAGTCCTGTTTCTGCCGTGTTTTTGTTCGCAGTGAATGCGCCCCGGAAAGGTGGCGGGTTGGTGGCTTGTAATTCTGTGGGCGGTACATTGTCTTCCGCCTGTCTGGTTGGCGGTTACCGCCGCGGTGTTTGTTTGTACCGCCATGACGGTCGGAGTGTTAAAGTAGCTGTCTATGTTGGCCGTTTCCGCCACGGTCGTAATTCCATTTGTTTTACCGCTGGCCTGTTGGCGGTTTTACCGACGCTTTAACACCGACCGCCAGGGTTGTAATGACCACCTAAGTGTTGTCCTATTCAGGCCTATTCTCTGTGCTGTTTCACCCGGTCATGGCTGTTTCAGAACTATCATAATGGGATTTTATATCTTTTTTTTATATCTATGGTAATCTGATTAGGATGAAAACAAATTAGACATGGTAATCATGGTCGAATGTTAGCCGATTATAAATATGAACATGATCTCAAACTTGAAACGCCAGGTGGCCTCCGAATATCAGAGGCAAAATAGAGAAGCGTTACAAATTTGTAATCCCAAATTAATACAATTACCTGCCAGTCTTGATCATATACCTGTTTGCATGATGCACCTACTCTATTTGTTCAATACTTAGAAAATGTATCTGTGCAGATTTTTGCTGCAAGCCGTTCTCACTGCCTTTCCTCACCTCCTAAATAATTTACTATCCTTTGCTTTTCTTTAATTATATGGGAGAAGAAAAACTGGGTTTGATGTAATGGCAAACCTTTACTGGAGAAGGCGAAACTGCTTACATTTAATCTTTTATAAGTTAAATAATGCGCATCTTGGAGACAAAGCGAATGCCAATTTCTCCTGAGAATGGAAGAAGGGAAATGTGTTCTATTCTATTAAACGATGAAGCCAAGTGCTGGCAAGCAGCACAGCGGGATGGATCGCCTCTGCAAGCTCATTGCCGCTCTCTAATTTTTTATTCTGAGCCATGTTTCATCTTTTACATGCAAAGTCTCGCTTCTAGCTTGAAACGCTTCTCATCAATTATATCAGTTTTGTTTTCCAGAAAAAAAGGGGTATTCAGCTCGTTATTATTCACTCTATTATGTGGGCTAGCTTGTGAAAGATTGGCCTATGGATTTTTTTATTAACGTTTCACAGAAGCATCATGAACGGAGACGCTGATCGCAAGAAGGTAGTTGACTGTTAGTCAGGGATTTGACTTCAATCAGTTGAACATATAAGTGTTGTGTAATGGTGAAAATTATAACAATATAATCCTTTGAATGAATTTGGATAGCTAGATTATAATATGTGACAGCGCGGATGCGTATTTTTATTGAAATTACCTATTCAGTTCATTGGTTTATTGTGTAGAGCAGAATAGTCCAGTGGGTGAGCATAGCAAATTATTTCAACCCATTTAGTACCCCAGGATTTGCTGTCTTTTATTATCTGATTTTTGCACTTTTACTATGATTGAGTCAAGGTAAATGGAGTGCTAAATGCCAGTTTCTGCCTTTTAAGAGAAGGTTGCTGCTGAAAAGATTTGGTAAGAAGCTCTGGGCTGGTTACACCATGAGCACATGAGCAAACATATATGGAAGTGTGTGGACTGCATGTGTGAGACTACAGTCTTGTCTAGCCCAGTATCTGCTTACAGGACGCCTGCTGCAGAAGGGACTTGTTAGAAACTGGGTTTCTGTTTGTCAGAATATGTACTCTGTACAAGCAGGAACTACAATCCTGGTCAGGGTAAATCAGATACACACTTCGAGATTACCTGTGCTCGCCATTTGGTAGCTTGGCACAGAGCAGTCAGGTTAATCTAAAGAGGCAATGTGTAAAGCATTTGTGCAACACACACACACACACACACACACAATAACACAATGAAAACACCACAAAAAGACTTCATACAAGTTTAGAAAAATAGATTGATATGTTCTGAACAAAACAAGACAAAACAAACAAAAAATCCAATAAGTACAGGTTGATATATATATATTTTAAAGGAATAAGTGTAAAAATAGTGTTTAGAGGTAAACAGCGCTCTAGAGTTTACTTGAGGCAAAGACCGGGGCAAAGTCAACAGTTCAAACCGACTGTGATAGAGCATGGACCGGGTACAGGAGCCACATAGGCACGGGAGAAAGAGTACCTGGATTGTGATTGCAAACACAAGATGTGAGGTCCATGCCTCAGTAGATGAGTTGATGTTACTCCTGCAGTTGAGGGATGTGTTGATTTTTCACATGCAATGATGGCAATGCATTGGTTTCCAAAGACGAGTGCAATGTGTTGATTCCAGAGCTGATGGGCTGGGTTTTTCTACACTGCCTTAGGGATGAGGCGATCTTCCTTCAGCGATAGAGGCAATGTGGTGGTTTCAGAGATGAGTTGATGCCAATGTGCATAACCAGCAGACTTTAACTAAAAAATATTTTTGTAGCTTAAACAATCAAAAGTTACTAACAAAGTGATAACACATGTTCGTACCCAGTGGAAGGCCCTTTGCAAAGGTTGACTAGTCATCCATCAATTGCTTATTGCTAAATTTGAGTGACAACAGTACTAATAAGATGACGTCTTTGCCTAAACAGTACTACCATGTGTGAAAAAAAGACAAAATCAACTTTATACTTCATAAATAAAACAATGAAGAAATACTGTCACAAAATGTGCTGCATTACATTACATAATTTGCTTTTCTGGTTTCGTAATTTAGTCAGTCCTGATGCATAATCTGGTCCACATCTGCCACATAAATCTAAGGGCCGGTATTACACATTGTAGGCAAACTCTGCACTAAGGTACCGTTTTATCCCACTTAGGCCTACGGGGTCTGTGAAGCATCAATCTTATTATGAATATAATAGGTATAAATTCATGCATCTGAATATAGATTTACAGTCGCTGGCATCATACCTATACTGCTTAGGGCACAATAAGAATTGCCATATTTCCCAAGCTCAGCTCACAATTAGATTCCATGTAATGGGCCAAGGTAATGGTGTTGTTCTCAGTCAGGGTGAAGAAAGACGTCCACACACAATAGAACCACTTCCGGTGTTTCACCCATTTCCTGGGAAAGGCATTATGGAGAGGAGATCTGAGCCTGTTAATTAGCTTGTCACACTGTGTGCATATGTATATATATACATATATATACATATATATATATATATACACTGTTTATGAACTCACATATTACATCACTCATGACATGCTTTAAGACATCATTAATGACATCAGTGATGACCTCACTGTTGACATCATCCAATAAGTGTGTTAATTTATTTTATAGTTTACGTAGTGGCAGGTAAGTACCAAATTACTTTTCCACCTAATTTTGTCTAGTCTGGGTCCAGCTAATGGGTGTAAATGTTTACAAAACACATGTGCTCCTATTGTACCATAGCTGTATAGAGGTACTGAAGAAGTAATGAGGTCTATTGCCTGTGAAACCTTTGTGTGCAGATGGCAGTTAGGTAACATTAATGTTGTCACTGTGAAATTCACCTAACTATAATGTTACTTTAACCTTTGTTTAGTTCAGTCAATTTCTAGCTTTTTTTTAAACATAAACTACTTTTTAACCATACTAAGGATGTGCATAATATGGTGTGTAGACTAGTTCTCCTTTTGAGACCTTTCTCTTAAATGACAGGTGTGAAGTAGTGTGTGGTGAGGGAATGACCTATCCTTTCAGACTTCTCTCTCAGACAATAAATGTGCATACTAGGGCGTGTGGTGTGACAGGCCTTTCCTTTTATATCTCTGACTCAGGTGACTGGTGTGTGTAGTAGTGAGTGAAGTGGGACTGGCCTCTCCTTTCACATCTCTCCATGAAATCAAAGGTGTGCATAGTGGGATGTGTGCGTGGACTGCCCTCTTCTTTGAGACCTCTCTGTCAGATGACAGATATGTGTACTAGGGTGTATGGGGAGCGGCTGGCCTTTCCTTTGAGACCTCTTTTTTAGATGATGGGTGTACATATTAGGGTGTGTATATGGATTCGCCTCGCCTTTGAGACCTGTCTCTTACATGACAAATGTGTGAGTACTAGGGTGTGTGCATGTACTGGCCTCTCCTTTGAGAACCCTTTCTGAGATACTAGGTTTGCATAGTAAGATGTGGGGAGTGACAGGTCTCTCCTTTCAGTCCCCTCTCTCAGATGACAAGTTTGCATAGTAGGGTGTGTGGATGGATAGGCCTCTCCCTTGAGACCCCTGTCTCAAATGACGGGTGTGTGTAGTAGTGAGTGGGGAGGGACTGGCCTCTCCTTTCAGAGCTCTCTCTAAGAGATGACAGCTGTGCATAGTAGTGAGTGGAGAAGGACTGGCCTCTCCTTTCAGACCTCTCTCTCAGATGACAGGTGTGTGGATGGGCTGACCTCTCCTTTCAGACTGCTCTGTCAGATGACGGGTGTGCTTAGTAGGGTGTATGATGGTACTGGGCTCTCCATTCACACCTATCTCAAATCACTCCTGTGCATATTAAGGTGTGTGGATGGACTAGCCTCCCCTTTGAGACTTCTCTCTCACATTACAGGTGTGCATATTAGGGAGTGTGCATGGACTGGCCCATCCTTTAATACCTCTCTCTCAGATTACAGATTTGAGTAGTAGGACGTGGGGAGTGACTGACCTCTCTTTCAGTTCTCTCTCTCAGGTGATGCATAGTAGGGTCTGTGGATGGACTGGCCTTTCCTTAAAGACCTCTTTTTCAAATGATGGGTATATGTAGTAGTGAGTAAGGGGGACTAGCCCTTCCTTTCAGACCTCTCTCTCAGATTACAGCTGTGCATAGTAGTGAGTGAGGAGGGGCTGGCCTCTCCCAAATGAAACGTGATCTCTCTCCCAAATGACAAGTGTGCTAACTAGGGTATATGAAGGGACTGGCCTCTTCTTTCACACCTCTCTCTGAAATGATGGATGTGCATATTAAGGTGTGTGCCTAGACTAGCCTCTCTTTTGAGACCTCTCTCTCACATGACAGGTGTGTGTAGTAGCGTATGCATGGACTGGCCTCTCCTTTGATGTGTATGCATAGAAGGGTATGTGGATGGAATGGGCTCTCCTTTCAGATCTCTCTGTTTCAGATGACAGGTGTGCATAGTAGGGTGCATGGATGGACTGGCCTCTCCATTGAAGCCTCTCTCTCTGTCAACACCAGGGCAGTGCGCGCTCTATTGGCGACTAGAATGCAAAAACCCAACACTCTCAAAACAAAGTAATTTATGCACTGTGCGTATATGTTGTTGTTTAACCTTTTGCATTGCAGAGTTCAATCCTGAAGACTTATTTTTAATGTGCTTACAAATGCTGTTAATTTGCAATGTATTGCTGCAGGCGTCCAGAGTGTGTTAGGGTGTGGTACCTTTCCAGGGCCTTCTAGAGACTTTCCCTGCAACATGCCTGGGTGTGGTTGTGGGCTGGGCCAAGACTCTATAAAAAGGAGCCAGCCTAGCTCCAAGTGCTCACTATTCAGAGGTCCCGGTGCTGAGCAGCAGCTACTTCCTGAGCTCCTGTCCCGGTGGCCTATTTGATCTTCCAGACATCTGACTTTCATTCTTCATTTGGAGATCCTTGTTCTAGGCGGTAAGACGGTGCTTGGGCTGGCCTCCCGATGCCGTTATCGAGAACTCTCATGTTCTTGGGCCTAATTCTTTTATGATTTGACAGAGTACTTTGCGCGTGTGAAATATGCGGTTGAGTGTGACATTTGCAGGGTGACTTACGAATCAGCAAGACGCACGATTCGTTTCATGATAATTTAATCTTGTTATTCATTGCATGCTACCATTTCTTGACATTTGCATGGTGGCTTAAGAATCGGTAAGACGCGAGATTCGTTTTATGGTGTTTTAACTTTGTTGTTCATTGCGCGCTACCATTTCTTGACATTTACATAGTGACTTAAGACTCTGCAAAAGACGCGCGATTTGTTTAATTGTACTTTGATCTTGTTATTCATTGTGAGCTGTTATTTCTTTGCATTTACATCATGGTTTACGAATCGGCAAGATGCGCGATTCGTTTAATGATGATTTGACTTTGATATTCATTGTGTACTACCATTTCTTGGCATTTTACATGGTGACACTCGAATCGGCAAGACGCACGATTCTCTCCTCAAGTTTAATTCATGTTGTTTATTGTATGCCACTATTATAAGATATTTATCATGTAATATTCAAGTTGACAAGTTATGTGATTTGTTTTCCTGAATCCATATTGTGTTATTCATGGTGCACAATCCTTTTATGGTGTTTACTATATATATATATATATATATATAAATCTACAATATGCGCAATTTGTGTTGAAACATTTTAAGAGTACACAGAAGATCAGAGTTTCTAGATGCAATATTGTATGGTCCTAGTATGCATTCTCAAAAAAGGATTTATATGAATGCTTTAAAATTTACTCAGAATGTTTTTCTGATTCTCATGTAAAGGAAAGTACTTGAACAAGAAAGTTTTCATTTAATCCATCTTGATTCCCTTACAGGTATCCGACCATCTTGAAACGTAGTCATTTTAAACTTAATTCTTAGATTGTTCATGTTTTCAGAATGACTATGCTTAGAATTATAGTCTAGTATTGATTTCAGGAGATATAATTTTTATATTGTGTGTTCTAACCTTTTTCTTACTACAGGTCTCCTTCCCAGCTGTTTCCCTTCCTAATCCCCTCTTCCCCTCTTGAACTCTCTTAGCCTCTGTGATTTATCTATCAGAGTTTGGAGCTGTTCAGTGGTGGACGTGTTGGGAACGTGCACAGACCCCGAGGATCTGGTGACTCTGACACTCTCAGATAATGAGTGTGCATAGTAGGGTGATAGGAATGAATGCCCTCTCCTTTCAGACCTCTCTCTCAAATGACAATTGCAAAAGGTAGGGTGTGTGAAGAGTGACTGGCCTCCCTGCTGAGATGTTTCTCTTGGATGACAGGTGTGTATAGTAGGCTGTGTGCAGGCACTGCCAATGTTGCTTAAATGAGATGTTACCTTAAAAAACAAAACACAAGAGGCGTCTGGCAAAACAGGAAACAGTTTTTTAAATTAAACATTACTGCCGTACGAGCAGTTACAGAACTGGGGTCTGAGGACTGTCTCTTGTAGCACATTAGTTTGATGTGGTTTTATATATTCTTCTGGGTGTAATAAAGTAATAAAAAGCAAACATTTGTCATGAAGTCATAGATACAATCCTTGATAGGGAAAGCAGGTGGGCCTCCACCTGGTATGGACACAATTTGAGCCAGTGAGTACATGTCCTTATGTCCGGCTTGAGGGGCGTGTGGTCACTGCATGTGCTATACGTGCTCTGTCTTGATTGGCAAAGTGTACCTAACTATGTGTAGCATCTGCATTTATGTTGGCCTAACTATGTTGCACATCTGACTTTATGGGGTATCCCTCTGGCCATGTGTGCTTTATTTGGGCCAGTCTCTTGGGACCATTGTAGCCTTGCTGCCTATATGTGGGATCTGTTCTAAGTGTTCATGTTTGTGCATTTGGCTGCTAGCTAAGTGTTACCCTACCTGTGAACTGCCAGTCATTAAATTTCAGACCTGGATCACAAACCCTGCCTGGCCACATACCTACGTGGGGTTTATGGAGAGTTCACAGAGGGGGAATCTAACAGTGGTGATGAGGGTTAGCTGGTGCATGAAGATGTATTCCTTGTAAGAATATCTTTTGGTCATGCACATTGTTATTAGCCAATCCAATATTAACACCATCTCCACTAACACCTCCCTCTTTGATGATGTGTGTGCTTAGTAGTGTGTGGGAAGAGCCTTAACTCTACTCACAACTCTTTCCAAGCCAATAGTTTTCAATAGTAGACTCTGATATACATCATCTCCAGTAAGACTGCTTCCTACAGTAACAAGTCTACATACTATGGTGTAATAGAAGATCTCATCTCCTTCCTATTTTTCATGATCCTGCAAGAGTTTTATGATATTGTAACTTTTTTTATAAAAAATAATTAACCTTTTACTCATCACAGTACTTATCTCTTATAAATTTCCTCTCAATAAAAAGGAGCATAATATGCATTTCCTCTAGTAGAATGCATTGAGAACTCACCTACTCCTTTTTACTATTCATGATCCCATGAGAGCCCAGCGAGATTGTAAAACGTTTTAAAAACAATATACATTCATTTTTATCACAGTAGATGCCCCTCACTAAATCTAGTAGGACAGCATGCCTTTCTGCTACACTTTTATATAGCTTTTTTCACTTAATCTCAACAACACCTGCAATTATTCACAGTAAACTTTAATGGCGGCCATTTGTTTGCAAACTTCTGACGTCCAGTCAATCAGAGTACTCACTTGCCTCCCATTCACAGGAGAGCTTGAAAGATCACAGGAAGAATGGGCTTCTCGACAAATCACAGAGATCCATTCATGATTTCCTGCTCTCGCAGGACTCCTGCTACACTCTCACGAGCCAAACTGCCAAAATATATCATTTATTTTGACCCTAATTTTATCAAAAACTACCGAATGAAATGTACACCACATGGCAAAAAGCACAATCTGCTCACCGAGATCAAGCTTCTTGGCAAATTTGGTGTAATTTAGTTCAGCAGTTTTTGCTGCAGCCACCTAACAAAGCTGTGGAAAATGCATGGGAATTTTGCATTTTATGACTTTTCCTTTTTTATTTCAGCCTCCACTTGATGGATCACCCCGAGTCTTGTCATCAACAAGCTAGTCAAAAAATAACACTTTTTTTAACCAAATAACCAAAGTTAAGAAAATAAAAACTTTTCCTATGGAAAAGCAGACCAAGCTATAACTACATACTAGTTTTTATATATTTATGTATATATATATAATATATATATATATTTATTTAGTTTTTCACTAACAAAACAAAGGTTACATGGACATTATACTTAGGCTAACATTTTAAATGTACAAAACCATGGAAAATTCACCTGTTATAGTTTGAGTTAACTCAAGTAACTATGAGGCATGCCCTAAGATAACTATAACTCACGCCCTGTCGTGCACAGTTTATTCATAAAAAAGTTTACTGCAAATATTACACTGAAATTAGCAATGATATTAACAAAGAAGTCATCAGTGCTGTTATTTTTGGGGAATTAGCAGTGCATGGCGAGGGTTTGAGTGATGGTTACCTTAAGGCACAACTTATAGTTACTTGAGAGAACTCTAACTATAACAGGTGAATTTCTGTGGTTTTGTACATTGTTTCATGGGCCTCTGCACTCCATATGCACTTGGCATAGGCAATGCAGGGCCCCACCTGGCTAGCACCATCACAATCTTCACGCATTGCGAGGGTCCTCAAGGAGAAAGCATTGCTGCTGGTTCGATTAGGAGCCAGAGACAATGCTGTACCCTGTTTCCCTCTAAGCCAGCGGGCAAAAACTCAGGTTTCCACTCGCTGATCTAGCAGGAAACTCTTAATAACTCTGGCAGGGAGGTCACACATAATAGGACCCTTTTTGTCTAAGTTTAGACTTTGAATGGAAGGGAGTAAGGGCCAGATGTAGCAAAACGCCAATTTGCGAGGTGCAAAGTGCGAGTCCATGCGACTCGCAATTTGCACCTCGCAAATTGGTATGCAGTACGGTGTCTCAGACACCGACTGCAACTCACTATGGGGTCGCAATGACCCACCTCATGAATAATCATGAGGTGGGTCGCAAATTGCGGCCCCATAGCGAGTATAGGCACTCGCAAACATGGAGGCCTGCTGTAGTCAGCAGACCTCCATGTTCGTGACTGCTTTCAATAAAGCAGTTTTTTTTTTTTTAGTGTAGCCCGTTTTCCTTAAAGGAAAACGAGCTGCACTTAAAAAAAAAAACGAAACCTTTAGTTTCGGTTTTTTTTCAGGGCAGGCAGTGGTCCCTTGGACCACTACCTGCCCTGAAAAAAATGTTTTGGTCCATTCACAAACTGGAAGGGGTCCCGTGGGGACCCCTTCCAATTTGCGAGTGGGTTACCATCCACTTGAAGTGGATGGTAACTGCGATACCCTTTGCGACCGCATATGCGGTCGCAAATGGTATTGCATTCCATTCCGAATCGCAAATAGGAAGGGAACACCCCTTCCTATTTGCGATTCTGAAATGCATATTGCGAGTCGGTACCGACTCGCAATATGCATTTCTGCATAGCAAAGAGGCATTTGCACCTCGCAAACGGCGATTTTCGCCGTTTGCGACGTGCAAATACTTTGCTACATCTGGCCCTAAGCCACATGTTTTTGTGTTTGCTACAACCATGTGTCCTGGTGTGATTTTGTTGTTCCTCTAGCCTTCCTTATCTACAAAGTCTTTGACTTACCACTACTGCCAGATTTCCAGGCAAACTAAGGGGTGCCTCAAGGGTTCTCTTTTGACTGACGGTAGCGAAAGCAGAGTAAGAGACGTGAAAAGGCTGCATACATACGCTATTTGCTTTAAATTCTTTGTATTGGAACTCTGGATTTAAGTCTAAAGTGTGAGAAATATTTATCTAGGTAAGTTAAAGACTGTTTTGAATTTAAATAAATGTGAAGCACTGCACTGTGCAGGAAGTTATGTTCTATAATACATTGAAACCTACAATCTCATTAGAAAAGACAATGTCTAATTGTGACTTGCAATGATAACTACTGAACTGTACAAAGTTATTAAAACTGTGTTCTGACATCACAATGACTGCTGCCTGAGCCAGTATTCAGAGTGACAGGCAGATCATGGAGGATAATTAAGTTTAAGTACAAAAAACTGGGATTAGCTTTTCCTTCTTGCAAGATGTAATTTCTCAAAAAAAAGAATGGTCAGTAGAAAGTAGATATTTATGGCAATATTTTATTTTTCCACACTACAGGTCATTGCAAAAAAAGAGTTTTTAACTGACTTACTTTAAACTGACACTAGCATATTTTTGTGAAAATTACTAACTGCTTTTTGGTATGTTTAATTTTACACAACAGATTCAACTTTTGTTCTTCTTGCCTGTAATTAACATTAAAGTGCAAGACACCAATTATTTCAGTGAATTCTGACAAGGGTGATTGTGTGCCTACATCTTAAAACATGACCTTCAATCTTGTTTCTCTATATGGTCTCAGAACTCATTTGTGACTTGCAATGTCCTTATAATAGACAGCACCATGTACTTTATCCTATGTATCATCTACAGGGAAATATTCAGTAGCTTTTTTTTTTAAATGTACCCATATATTACAATGTATATTTTACGATATATGTATTGCTACTGTGGGTGAGCGTTGCTTGAATGCACTGGTTTACTAATTGTCACATTGGAAACAATAAATAATTGTTCAACTAGTCATTAAATAGAGAGAGAATGCCCCAATGATTTCACCATCTCACCTACAATAGACAGTGATGCCATATTCCTGACAATTCCCAATGTTAATGTCACTTAGTCTCACCATTTGCTGATTATCATTTGTGAGTAAACTTTGACTTACACAGAAAATTTAATATTGATCTGTGATAAAATTAATTTGATTTCTGCGTATCTTTAAATTGCTGCCAGGAGCATTGAACTTGTTTCTGCTGGCAGTTTGTCTTAACAGGCAAATTTACAACCCCTAGATTATAATTATCATTAAATGGCATTAGCTCCTAGATGGAATGATGAACTTACACTCTTTGCAGGGTCACCCCCATACTTTTTGCATTCACCCCTACTTTTTCTTAACCCAGTTTTGTTGGCTTTTACAACTCTGTGCACTGTACCACGGCTAAGCAGTGCTAAAGGGCGTGCACTCTCCCATACCAGATTGGTACATTTAGTTCAATTGTAAGTCCCTCATATAGTACCACAGGTACCCAGGGCAAGTAAATAAAATGCTATTAGTAGGCAGCAGCACTTTGTGTGCCACCCACTAAATGTAGCCTTTTAAATCATTCCTCAGGCCTGTCAATTCAGCATGTGGTGCGGGTTTAAACTAATCATTTGACCTGGCAAAATAAACCTTGCCTAGACCAAACCTTCCTTTTTAATACATATAAGCCTAAGGTAGACCCCAAACAGCCATTAGGCCAAAATGCATGGAATTTAAAAAGTTTGACATGTACTTTTAAGTTTTCATGTCCTGGTAGCTAAAAACTCCTAAATTAATTTTTCATTACAGTGCTCCCAGGCAATAATATTTGTTTACCTTTTTTACATTTAACATGTGCTAACTTTTAATTGAGAGCAGGTAGGAATATTATGTTTGGGCTCAAGTGAATTCTAATTTAAAATCCTTTTTAGTGGTAAAGTCATAATGTAGATTAGAATTTTGAAAATGCCACTTTTAGAAAGTTGGCATTTTTCTGCTCTAAACTTTCTGCAGCCATCAAGGAGTTTCCAGCTGCCTAGGCCTGTGTAGTGCTTCCTCATCAGGAATGCGAACTGGGCCCAGACAGAGAAAATTCGGATCTGGGTGTCACTGGCATAGGGCCATTCTGTTAGGATGTGAGTTGTAAGGCTGTTTCCTACCCCACTTACATTTCAAAGGCTGCCTCCAGCACACTGACAAAGACATTTTTTCCTTGAAATTCCTTCTAAGTCAAAACGTAAATGGAGACCAGGTCCAATTTAATTTGTGTATTCCGTCAGCCAAAACTTTTGACTTTGCCCTGGTTTAGCACGACTAGAAATCTGTAGTTGTCGCTTTGATATTTTAGGCATTAGTTTTCACTTTACATTTAAAAAAATCATAACTTTGGTTCTACTGATTTGATTTTTGTCATTTCGGTGTCAAATAATGTATTAAATTGTGATACATTTTATTCATATTTTAACATATTGTGTAGGATGCTTCATGTGCTGTGTTTTCACTTTATTACTGTTTGTGTGCTTCATAAATCCTTCACTGTTAATTGCAGCATCCCTGGCGTGGCTCCCACTAATGTTTTAACTTCAATCCCCCTATTTTTCCTGGCTTTGCTCTTGCTGCTAGCCTTAGGTCTCTACCCACTTTACCAGTGCTAAAGTGTTTGCGCTCCTTCCCCAAAACATGGTGACATTGGCTTATGCCCAATTAGCATATTTGATTTACTCATAAGTCCTTAGTAAAGTGGCAACAGGTGTGCCCAGGGCCTGTAAATTAAATGCTACTAGATGGTGTGTAGCAATGGTTGTGCCATCCAAATACGTAGCACTTTAAACTTGTCTCAGGACTGCTACTGCAGAAACTGGGTGTGCAGTTTAAACTGTTGTTTCAATCTGGCCAAATAAACTTTTTTTAAGGTCTGAACCTTCTTTTTTTATACATAAAAGTGGCCCCTAGGATAGGTCCCAAACACCTCGGAGGGCGGAGTGCAAAGTATTTAAAAAGCAAGACGTATTTTTAAGTTTTACAAACCCTGGTATTGAAAAATACTTAAACTAGTTTAACACTATTGCAAGGGCTTTCTCTCCCAAAGGTTAACATTGGAATAGCCTTAGTACATTTTATAAGTGTATTCTCAAAATAGGAAGAGATAATCAGTTCATGTTTGGTGCCTCTGGAATTCTAATTTAAAATCCTTAAGTTGGAATTAAAGTTACAATTTTGAAACTGTAATTTTTCAAAACTTAGCACTTTTTGCCTTAGCTATTTGTAGCCGGCAGCCTGTCTCTGGGTCACATGACTAGAGGTAGCTGAAATTTGGCCTCTGTGTATTCGTCCTAAATAGCCACACATAATTATAGTTTAAGTGTGACTGGATGGGCCATCCCTAGCCGAATGGGAGGGAAGAGCTGACTACAGCCCCACTTACACTTGGATAGACTGTGTCCTGCCTCTACAGAAATGGCTGCATACTCCCTGTAGTTAGTCTAATGCCAGGCCCCAGAGGAGGGCAGGGCTTCTGTCCACTTCAAAGGCATGGCTGTAGAAACTTCGTCCACTTCAAGGGTACAACGGTATAAAAAAGAATTACCTCAGACACCAACTCTTTAGTACATTTCTGGTCCTGTGGATGCTTTGCCAGGAAGAAGGACTGCTTTACTGCTACACAGATTGCCACTATGCTGGATTCCTGCCCTAAAAGAACTGCTGCTGCCCTGCTGCCTTCTGCCATCTTGCATGAGGAAGACCTGGACCTGCATTTTCTTTGAACCCAGGATCCTAAAGTGACTCAAAGGGCTATTCTGCTGGATTCCTGATCTGAACCTCAGGGACATAAGTTTCACCAATTAGCTCCTGGATCCAGCTGCTGCAATGTCTGGGCCCCCAAAGGGAGCTTCTCAGATCATGGAGCCTTGGTGTGGCTCATGAGCTCTTGAAATCAAGTGTTTGGGCTCTTCACAACTGTGAACAGGTCCGTCTACAGAGACTGCACTGCTCGCACCGAAATTCATGAGGAGCTGCTGACAGCCATCTCTTCAGACAGCAGCATTGTCAGCGCATGTGGGACTGCCAACACAATGCTCCAGGATGCCCATCCACTATGCCCCGCCTGTTCTTCACAATGCGCTGACTGCTACCCACAAAACTCTCCTTGCACATTACTACGCTCTCCAACATGAAAGGCATTCTTGACACAAATATTGAGAGGTAAAGCTTCAGCTGGACTAATCTGGGACTGTATCCGATCCATGCTCCATTGTGGTTGGCCTGAACCTTTGATTTTGATGTGGTCCAGCATGACCAGATAGCCACAGTGGGCACTTTAATACTTTTAGCTGCTGTTTTGCAGTTTATTCTTTAAGAAATCATAACTCAGTTCTGCTGATTGGATTTTTGACATTTTGGTCTTGTTTCACTTATTAAATTAAGCTCTATTTTCCTAACCTGTCACAGGATCTTTTTGTGAGATGTTTTCACTGTTTTAGTGTTTGAGGCTTTGCACAAATACTTTACACATTGCCTCTAAGTTAAGCCTGACTGTTTTGTGCCAAGCTACTAGGGTGTTGAGCACAGGTTAAATTGGAGTTTGCTTGTGCCTTACTCACACTGGGATTATAGTTGCTGCTTAACCAGGGCTCACATCCCAATCAACCAGTAACCCAATTTCTAAAATGTACACATTGTCTCTAAGTTAAGTCTGACTGATTTTCTGTCAGGTTACCAAAGAGTTAGGTGCAGGTTGACTTAATGACTGTTGTGGTTCAACCTGACAGGGATTGTGTCTGTTGCTTGAGAAGGACTCACAACCCCTCAACCAACCACCTCATATCCAACATAATATATGGCTAGACTCAAGTTAAGTGCTATGTACAGATAGAGGAATAATGCGTTATGCCAATAAAGGGCATTTTTATTCAAAGAGGTACATGGTAATAGATAGCTAATCATGACTTCTATTCCTTGAATAAATTGTTCACATTGAACTCTGCAGTGCAGAACATTAATACATCAATTATGTAAACGTCCTTGTATTGTAGAAGATACTCATACATATTTAGGATGTAATATTCTCAAAGTTCTGATTTGCAAAAGGATCTAACGTGAAAAGATCAATGTGTCCTTTACAAAAATGGTTTTTACTGAATGGTCCATCTCACTTTTTTATGTTTTACAGAACAATTAATTATTTTCTGGTATTTGTATTCTGTGGGCGTGACACCGCCAATCATTGCCATGGTGCATAGGCTCTGTCACTAAAATTGTACTGTAAAAAACTTGGTTTTAACCATTTGGTGTATTTACTTTGCAGTAGGGATATTGTAAATTGGGGCAGAGAATGCAATAGTAGCATACAAGGTAAGTGTTGTATATATGCTCTTCTGTGTGTGTTTACACAACTCATGTGTTTGAGGAAAATATATGGCTGCCAGGGGAACCACTGCACTCTAAGGTGCAGTGTAAAAACAATGCAGTGACACATGAAAAGGCAAAGTGCCTTTGCCATGTGGGAATGTTTATAAATTAATATGTGACCTTAAGGTGACCTTATACGCCCAGAGTGCTGGGTAAAAAAAGTGGTTCTTTAAGAACATTGCACTCTCACAGTGAATAAATATCTCAAAACTGTTTTCAATGTGATTGCTAGTTTTTTCAGCAAACAGGCCTAAGTGTGATTTATGCCTTAATTTTACTTCTTTTAGTTCTTACTTTTTCATTTCCAGGGCCCACTTACACATTCAGGCTTCACACCCAACAGAATGGAAAACCATTTTGTGACTCTGGAGAGATCATGACAACTCATCTACATGAGGTAGTGCCTATGGGAGAGCCAGAGCCCCAATCAAAGCCAGGGTGTTGGCCCATCTGAATACTGTTATCAGTGATTTCAGTGATATTGTCAGTGAAGCCTTGTGACATATCTTTAGTGATGTTATCAATGATGTAATTAACATCTTTGAGTGATATCACAGTTAAGGTCATAAACAGTACTGTTGCATGATGTCTTTTTTGTATATAGTTAAAATAAATTAATTTACATTATTAACATAAAAAAATCTTACTTTTTTTTTAGTTAAATAAACATTTCTTATGTTTCCTTTTACTTTGCCATGGAGTAAATCTATAGTTGGGTGGAAATCTCCATGTGGCAATGTTTTTATGGTAGATAATAATATGAAATAATATATTCTGTCCATTAAAAGTCTCCATCATGAGGGAGGATCATTCAACTCTTCTCTTTCTCATTAGATGCTTTTAGTAAAGTATGCACCTCTTCCAGTTTTAGTCTTCTTCACAAGAGATGTGGGGAAGATAAGGTGTCATTAAAGACACTTCCGGGGTAAAAGGTATCAGGGTTTTTTGAGTTGAGAGTTGGGCTGTGAACTCTCCTGGAAAGACAATGAACAGATAAGGTACACAACATCTTCAACCTTCATACAATGCCCTCTTCATTAAATACAATGAAAATCAATAATGCGCTCAGACTTATTCTCACCTAAATATCTTTACCTGTTCATAAACCAACCTTTTGTGATTGATGAATTATTGCCTCTGACCTTTTGACCAAGAAGGGCTTCAGGTCCCTCTTTATCAGTATTTAATTTGTAAAAAATTGAGTGCCAGGGTCCTCGTCAGTTTGCACCACCTACTACCCCTGCGAACACTGTCTATAACTGCTACAATGGTAACTATTCAGACTATTCCAGACCACCTAATGCTTTAGGAATGGCTTGGTTGGCTGGTCTTGGTCATGTTGAATGTATATAGAATTATTGAACAGCTGTTGTTGTATTAATCTCTAAAGTGGACAGGCAGCACCACCATGTGGTAAGCAGTTCTAAGTGCTGCTGTTGACAATTAAGGCGTTCGCCGCCCGCCAAGAGGTTCCCGCCGAAAGACCGCTCCGCAGTCAAAAGACCGCGGCGGCCATTCTGGCTTTCCCGCTGGGCCGGCGGGCGACTGCCAGAAGACCACCGGCCGGGCCAGCGGGAAAGCCCCTTCAACAATGAAGCCGGCTTGGAATGGAGCCGGCGGAGTTGAAGGGGTGCGACGGGTGCAGTGACACCCGTCGCGATTTTCACTGTCTGCACAGCAGACAGTGAAAATCTTTGTGGGGCCCTGTTAGGGGGCCCCTGCACTGCCCATGCCAGTGGCATGGGCAGTGCAGTGGCCCCTAGGGGCCCCACGGCACCCGTTCCCGCCATCCTGGTTCTGGCGGTGGACACCGCCAGAAACAGGCTGGCGGGAAGGTGGTCGGAATCCCCATGGCGGTGCTGCAAGCAGCGCCGCCATGGCGGATACCCTGGGCAAGCGGGAAACCGGCGGAAAACCGCGGGCTCCCCTTTTCTGACCGCGGCTTTACCGCCGCGGTCAGAATCGCCCAGGAAGCACCGCCAGCCTGTTAGCGGTGCTTCCGCCGCCCTCCGCCATGGTGGTCATGGACCGCCAGGGTCAGAATGACCCCCTAAGTGCCAAAGCCGAGCACCGGAAACAACTTGCTCAAATTAAGCATTGCTCCTTAGGTATTTTCAAAATTCAGGGAGGACTTCCCCAAATGATTCCTTAGGTAAAAATTCACAATTGTTTCTTAATATTCAAGGCACAAATTGTCTCAAGCCTTGTTGGCATTTTTGTTCCTGAAGAAATCTTTCTTTCTTACACCTTGTTCCAGAAGCCATTATTGGCTTAAGCTTGCGTTTCTTAAATATCTGAGAATCACTGTCTCTGAGAGATAAATATTACTGTCTTTGTAAATGGCAAACTTAATCTCTCCTTTTGGTCAAGGTTAGCATCTTAAAATAAACACATTTTAAATCTCTCACATTCAAGAACAGAGAAAATATCTAGCATTCCACTTCTTAATTTCCTCGTATTCCAGCAACCAAAAGGGCAATCTCCTTCTTCAAAGCAGGAGTGTAATGTTTTTAAGAGCAATTCTCTAATACAAAATAATTTTGACGGGTGGTGTTCCCTTAGATACTCAGGCCCCACCCACAATGGCAAGATTGTGTGAGTAGTGATTGATCTGTTGAGATTGTGTGCTTCTCACACAATATCTAGACAATGAGGGGCAAAGCCTTACAACCCATGTACCCCAAAGTTCCTGATAAAAAAGACCACACTGCAGCCTAACATCAATCCTCTTGGGTACTGCAGATTGCAGCCAATGTGGGGTTGATGCAGACGTGATGCAAAGATTGCCAATGCTCTGGACAAAGTATAATTCTGTATGCCTTAGTACCTCCTATATAATAATTTGTAGTAATGTAGGAGTACTCCTAGGTGGCATCACCCGGTTGCTGCCTAGGAAGCAGTGAATGTGCACATCTCAGCTCACTTTTGACTTGCCCCTTGCCCCAATTACTTACAACCTCATTACGAATTTGGCTGTCAGATGAGCCGACTGCCAAACTCGGAGGGATGTGACCACCATCAACCCGGCGGCCTCACCTTCCGTTAAAAACATCATATTATGACATTCCTAATGGTCAGCCAGATGGGAAGAGTGCTACAGGACTGGTCTTGGCTCCCTTAAGGGAGCCAAGGCTAATACTGTAACACAACTGCACCCTCGGAATGCACACTGTCTGCAAAGCTAATTGCAGATATCTCTCAAACAATTAAATACTTTAAGCCTTTTTCTAACACCACATGTGAATAAACACCTGAAACTTAAGGAGTTTAGAGCCCAAATTATTGTGGAATAGTCTGTGAATTATTGTACCAGGGTGCAGCACTTTTTAAAGCCCAGTAGTCTCAAGGACACTCAATGGATCAACACTTCCCAAGATGTTCAATCTTTGTGCATGATGGTGAATAGAATCTATATGCAGTTTTAGGAACTAAATATGCCATTTTACCAATGCACCAATCAGCAATATGTAGCCATTGAAGCAGGCAGAGGTCAGGGGTGATTTTCATCAAAGAGATGATAGTTTGAAAAAAGACAGGCTAATTGGAACAAGGCAATATAGTGGTAGTAACTTATCTATCAATGTGAGGCGAGAAATGCTGTAATGAAGTCTGAGGCCTGCACCTACTAAAAATCCTATCGAAATGAAATGTCTATGGTTGCCTGGGTGCAATCCACAGAAGGAGTTGATAGAATAAGACTTCAATCTACTTGTTGAACTTGGCTAGCTAAATTAGAAAAGAATTAGCTGAAGATCTTCCCTCCAATACTCACATGCTGATTGATTCAAGGTATCAAGAAATACCCATCCTTCAGCAGAATAAAAGACATTGATGGCTCCTTTAAATTAGCACTGGGGCTCTGCCTTTCCAAATATTATGAATGACAGGGAATAAAATGCAGCATGCTTATGGTGCATTTACAGCATTGCAGCTGGTACAGCACTTAAACTAAAGACACTGAAAACTGCCAATCAGGCACATTGTTTGTTTTGCATGCTGAGCACCTTTTATTATTCATCTAAAACAAGATCTAAGATTTTGTTTTACAAAAAATATATATATAATGACCATGTTGTGTAGGGAGGTTTCTCATGTATGTCTGTGTCATTGATTCATTTCTCACCCTATCATGGTGGTTCTAGTTAGGAAAGTCCTGTGACCCTAGACATGATTGGGTGACCATCACTAGGATCCAGTGGCTCTGTGGTGCATAGGCTAAAAGTCAAGAATTACTGACAGTGAGACAGCAGAAGCTCTACTTTTGCAAACCCTCTGGATTTACCATGTTGACACAAGACAATCCCCTTTGTGGTAAAACAGAATTTCAAATCCTGCCCTGAGAATCCCAGCTGGAGATTTCAGAGATCCTGTAATCTATCTTTGGCCACGTGTGCAAAACAGTCATAAATGTACTCTATAGCTGAGGCGACTCTCTAAGCTGTGAGCCCTAAAGCCTGGCTTTGTGGTCTGGAGAAGAGCACCAAGACTATCCTCAATCTGACAGCAGACTTCTGTGTGTGTATTGTAGGAACATAAATATTAAGCAGTGGTGGGAGAATAACATACATTTTTTAACTGATAGTTACAAATTGGCATTTTCGGCCTTAAGAAAGAAGGTAGTGCATGTTAGAAATAGGGTCTTCTGTTGGCAGTCAGGTTACCCCCATGTCAAAGCAAGGACCCTCTCTCTCTAGTCAGGCTAAGTCACACACAATCCAAATTATTCAGTGCCCACCCTCTAGTTGCTTGGTACTGAGCAGTCAGGCTTAACTTAGATGTGGGCAATGTGTAAAGTATTTGTGCAATAAATCATGCACTAACACAGTATAAACACCACAAAAACACACCACACAGGTTTAGAAAAAAAATAGAGAATATTTATCTGATTAAATGCAGGTCAAAATGATCAAGATTATTCATTGAAATATCAATGTAGAAAACTATAATAAGATCTTAAGTTCTTAAAAAGCAATACGTGTCTCTTTGAAGCACAAAGTAACTGGTTTGCATCTAAATTATCCACAAGGGACCACAGAGGAGGAGATGCATAGAAAAATGGGAGGTGTGTGCCAGTTTCTCTGGACGCACACAGATGATGCGTTGATATTTTCCATGCAGCAAGGGCCTTGCATCGATTTCTGGCTTGCAGACTTGGATCCTCTTCGGGTTGCAGGGTATTTGGATGCCCCGGGGACGATGCGGAGAAATCCTGGGTGTGAGTCGATTTTCGCTGCACAAGAAGTTCTTTGCAGAGATGACGTCTTTTTGGCCCTGAGACTTCAGAAAACAGTAGGCAAGCTCACTCCAAGCCCTTGGAGAGCACTTCTCAGCAGAGCGAGAGGGCAGCAAGGCAGCAGGGCAATGGCAAGGTAGCAGTCCTTCTCAGAAAAGCAGTCCAGGTGAGTCCTTTGGGCAGCCAGGCAGTTCCTCTTGGCAGGTTGAAGGTTCTGGTTCAGAGTTTTTTTCCCAGTAGGTATCTTTTCAAGTGTCCGGATTGGTAGGGTCAGAGGCCCTCTTTAAATACCCAAACATGCTTTTTAAGTGGGAGAGACTTCAAAGAGTGGCTTAGAAGTGCACAAGGTCCCCTTTCAGTACAATCCTGTCAGCCAAGGTCCCAGTAGAGGGTTTGGCAGTCCATTGTGTGAGGGCAGGCTACTGACCTTTGACATGTAAGTGTCAGACCCTTCACTCTCCCAGTCCAGGAAGACCTGTTCAATAAGCAGATATGTGCAGGTGTGACTGAGCATCCTGCGGTTGTCTGAGTGAAATGCACAAGGGAGCTGTCAACTAACCCAGCCAGACATGGATTGGAAGGCACAGAAGGATTTAAGTGTAGAGAAATGCTCACTTTCTAAAAGTGGCATTTCTAGAATAGTAATATTAAATCCAACTTCACCATTAAGCAGGATTTTCTTTTACCATTCTGGCCATACTAAATATGACCTGATTACTCCTTTCAGATCGGAATCTACCATTCAAAGAGTATATGATGATAGCTCTAATACTATCCTATGAAAGGAGCAGGCCTCACAGCAGTGTAAAATGAATTTAGGAGTTTTGCACTACCAGGACATATAGAACACACATGTTAATGTCCTTCCTTTTACCTACATAGAACCCTGCCCTATGGGCTACCTAGGGCCTACCTTAGGGGTGACTTATATGTAGAAAAGGGCAGTTTAAGGCTTGGCAGTTACTTTTAAATACCAGGTTGAAGTGGCAGTGAAAATGCACACACAGGCCTTGCAGTGACAGCCTAACTTAAATACCTTTGCAGATACATATAATGCCAAGACCCCACAATGCTGTCCAGAATGAACACCATTCTGTACCTTGTGATGCTTTTAGCAGGGTTCCATGTTAAATGTGATTTTATGCTTGACCAGACCAGTGGGATACCTTTTTTATTCTACCTGGAGCAACATAGTACAAGATACAATCTGTGAAATTCTTGACTTGGTGAAAACAGCCCCTGATATTGAAATTGTAAGAACATTGAGACACAGCTGCTAATACATTCAGCAGTGACCATTTTGTGAAGGGCCTTCATAATTTCTCTGGCTACTGCCCCCCATTCTGAGATACCTCAGAGGTCAGAGAAACCTGAGGAGCCCCCAGGTTAGTTTGGTGAGTGGTGGATGGGTGGAGAGGAATCAGCTGGTACTTTTCAGGTGTAAATAAAATCTTTCATACATGACCTGCCCTTTTGTCTTCATTAAAATGCTGCTTCAAAGAGATCTGTTAAAAGTCAGGGGTAGAGCTTAACACTCAAGTGTCCTACTGATGTGTGTACTCTACCTGGGGCCCCCCTCATTACTACCTGCTGCAAAAGCCTAACCAGAGACAAAGACAATCTCGTTAGAATACTCAGGAGGAACTGCCCAAAATCATTTCCAGGCTTTTGACAGTCGGATCGCCATCCCCTCTCTGGAAAATGAATACAAAGGTGGGGCCCACATTTTCCTTTTTGGTTTCAACTTCTTTATTGACCAATGGAGGTAGAGTGACAGGGAGAAAGCAGAAGCTCCACTGTTGCAAACCCTCTAGATTTACCACGTTGAGACTAGTCAATCAGCATTCCATCCATCATTTGTATTTGTTTGCTTTTGTTGCCCTAAGTGTGCCGGGTATGCCCAGGTGTGGTTTCTGGGATCACTATGCCATTGGATTTATGCTAGATGAGCTGATGAAGGGTGATACCCTGAAACCGGTTCCAGAATGTTTGTTTCCAGTCCAGGGATGACCTGGCCTGGCAGTTCGGGCTGGACTGTTCCCATGGTGGAACAGGTCAAGACTGATTTGCATATGGCTGGGTCCACACTGGAGTGGCATGGTGAGAAAAATAATTGATGGATTAAACCCAGATCTGTGACTTGGGTGAATGTTTGATTGGTTCAGCATTCGGTCTATCATTTGTGTTTGTATGACTTGGGTCCCAGGCTCACTGTAACACTGGAACCAAATTATGCATATCTGAAGAGCCCTAAATAGGATGAAATTGGTCCTAGGTTGTTTGCATTCCGGTTCAAGGAGGAACTGGCTGGAAGTTCAGGCTGGAATATTTCCATGAGTAGCCAGGTCAAGCCTGATTTGCATATGGCTGGGTCCAAACTGAGGTGGCATATTGGGTAAAAAACAATGGATAGGGATGCAGCCCTAAGTGATTGCCAGTGGCTGAGTTTACTTTAAGCATACCATTCAGTACCATATTATTTTTTCATTTGACACCATCAGTGCACCGGATATCCCCAGATGTGGGTCCCGGGTTCACTGTACAACTGGAACAAAGATACCTGGCTGAAGAGTCCTATATGGAGTCAAAAATGGTTCTAGATTGCTTGTGGCCTAGTTCAGGGAGAACCTTGTATGGCAGTTCAGTCTGGACTGTTCCCAGGAGGACCAAGGTCATGGCTGATTTGTATATGGCTGGGCCCAAACTGAGGTGGAATGATGGGCATAAAAACAATGGATTGGGATGCAGCCTGAGTGATTGCCAGTGGTTGAGATTAATTCAAGCATTCTATCCATCACCTTATTATTTTTGCATTTGATGCTTTAACTGCGCTGAGCATACCCAGGCATGGGTCCTGGGCTCACTGTGACACTGGAACCAACCTATATCTGTCCGGAAAGCCATAACTAGGGCACAACAGGTCCAAGGTTGCTAGTGTTCCGGTTCAGGGAGGACCTTGCCTGGCAATTCAGGCTGGACTGTTCCCATGAAGAGAAAGGTCACAACTGACTTGCATATGGCTGGGTCCAACCTGAGGTAGCATGGTCGGCAAGAAACAATGGACCAGGATGCGGACTGAGTGATTGCCAGTGGCTGATGATAATTCAGTCATTCCATCCATCACCTTGTTGATTTACTTTTAGATAGTTGTAATTTTCCTATCCTAACTATTTGGTGACTGCAGCCTGTTCCTGGGTCACATTACTTGGTGCAGTTGGCATGTTGACTTTGTTTATTCCTCCTAGACAGCCACACAATAGCAGGATCAGTTGTGCCTGGGTGGGCCATCACTCGTCTGATGAGGGCGCAGAGCTGGGCACAATTCCTCTTACAACTGGTTCAACTGTGCCCTTCCTTCACACAAAGAACTTGTTACTGCAGCATTATTCCTGCAACCAACATGAAGCCAGGGCAGGGGCAAGGAAGGCACAAATCTTCAAGCATTTTAAAGGAAAATCTCTGGAAACTTCTACTTCAAGAAAGGCACCAGGTATAAAAATAAGACCCTCAGATCCACTCTTTAGTTTACTTTCTGGACCTGTGAAAAGACTTACAGAGGACAGCTTGCTGTGGTGGCATGCTGTGTACTTCAGAAGACTGTTTTGCTGCTCCTGGAAGGACTGCTTTTCTGTTTGAATTCCTGCCTTGAACCCTCAAAGGCCTGTTCTGTTGTTCGAGCCTGTTCATGGACTACTAGAGTGATTCTAAAGGCTGGTGGGCTGGCTTCCTGATCAGAGCCTCAGGAACAGGAAAGGATCCAACCATCTTGAACCTGCACCTGGACCTAGCCTGAGTGAGTCCTGACCTCCAAGTGAGACCTTTCCTTACCTGAACTCTCCTTTCCTGGATTCTTAGTGGTGATGTTAAATGTGCTCAGATTGCCAAAATTCAAAACGTGGGACTCTGTGGCTAAAAACTGCAAGAACCGAGAAAAGATAAAGACTAGTCTGCTCGAAGGTACATCTTCAGTTGGTCTGACTTTGTGGCAGCTCCTGCTATGTCCTATTCCACAGAAACAAATTGTGTTTTCTCCATTGTCCAGTGGCAGCAATGACGGAGGGTATTGTCCAGCTGTGCCCAGCTAGAAATAGATGTGGAATCAGGAAAAAAGAGGAGTTTTCACCCCATCCCTCCCAATTCGCCAAATCAGAAGTTGAGGTCCGACCACCACAATTTGTTTGGTGGTAAGGCACATCCAAATCTGCACCACAGTAAGTGTGATTTGGGATCTCACTGTCAGCCACAATTTTATATGGGGCCGTTGCAGTGAATGGGAATCTTTGGAGGAGTGGGCGGGGTTTGTGCTGGTTAAAGTCCATGGGACCACGAACATCTAAATCGGGTGAGCAGACTGCCATGCCAGTGGACAGGGTTTCCATCAAAAAAGTGGCAGCAAACCTATTACCATCAGTACCTAAATCAGACCCTAAGAATACATTTTCACAGCATCTTCACCGGGGGGTCCCCTGACGACAACGCCTTGTCCTGAAACACAACTTGCTGTCTTGCACCACTGAGCTTTTCCTTCTCAGACAACATTTTGCTGAAATTTCTTCTAAGTCCGAAGGTGTACACCAATATGAACCAATCCACTTTTTGTATCTGACACACTCTTTATCGTGGTCAGACATATTTTTTTACTTTGACCCAGTCTCACATTACTAGATCTCTGTGGTTGGTGCTTTGACCTTTTAGGTGCTAGTTTTCATCTTAAAATGTAATAATTCATAATTCCAGTTCTACTGATTAGGGTTTTGTCATTTTGATGTCAAGTTTTTAAAATGTACTCTATTTTTCTAAATTGGTGTGGGATTTTTCATATGTTATGTTTTCACTCTATTATTGTTGGTGTGCTACACATTGCCTCAGCCTGGCTGCTTTGTGCCAAGCTACCAGAGGGTTAAGTACAAGTAATTTAGTGACATTTAGTGGTTCACCCTGATAAGGATTGTGGTTGTTGCTTGAGCAAGGTTAATACCCCACTAACAACAAACATCTCACAAGTGTATATAGAAAGCACACCAGCATATCCGACAGCACACCTTGAATGGTGACTCTGAGGGACATAATAGGTCTTTTGAACCCTATATCCATTATTCTTAGTGTTCTACTTATCTGCCTTCCCTTAGCTCTCCCTATTCCCTTTCTTTCCGTGATAACTTTCAGATGCGCTTAAATTTCCTCTTACCAATATATGCACACTTCAATATTATGTTGTTGTCTTTACCCATGACTGTGTATATCTAGTACTTTATGTCAAATACAACTGAAATTGAAATCCTAATGAAGAATTGTTTTAAAAACAAAAAATAAAAATTGAGCATTCCTGAACAATATTTTGCTGGAATAGAAGCTGTTGGATTTAAAGCCTTTCATGAGATGCAGGCTGAATTAAATGAGCATTGATATGTGAATACAGACATGCAATCAGCAGATAAAAATGTGAGGGGATGTAATTTGTTTTAAGTAATGTTTTATCAAACAAAACCACTGACAATCACCAGTTAAACTATCTCACATAACTATAACTTCTGCTCTAAAGTAACTATAACGCCTGCCCATGCCATGATCAGTGTTGTTTTCAATGATATCATTACAGATAATGTAGTGATATTGTCAATGATGTCCTCAAACAAGTTGAGTGATGTAATATGTGAGGAAGTTAGCAGTACATAGTCAGGGCTCAAGTTATGGTAACTTTCGGGCACAAGTTATAGTTACTCGAGAGAACTATAACTGGCGAATTTCAAGGGTTTCATTAATTAGAAATAGTATGTTTCTACCTAGAATTTTCAGTGACATAACATCTGTTTAAACTTTGGCTGTTCAAGTGAATTTGTAAGTTTTTATTTTATGTAAGTCACTGTCAATATCTAAAAGGCAAACCTACTTGTTTTGTCAAGTACTAATTGCAACATCTGTCAATAAAGCTTTGGTGGTCAAAACATCATTAAAGAGGTGTTAATATTTTTTACATCTCTCCGGCCGCATGATGTAGCCTGAAGACCAACTACAAGGAATGTCTGCATTCTCAAGATGAAGACCAACTGCTCCAGCTCTAAGAATGCTAAAGAATGCTTAAAATTCTCAACAATTTTTCATGGTGCCATATTCTATAGACCCCAGGAAAACAGGGGTTATTTTTAAGTATTTTCTGGGGGTTGCTCCAATACTTAAACACTGTGCATGAGGTGCCTCTGCTGAGATTGGGGCACCACCATGCAGCCAAATGTTTGTATATCAGCCCTCAAAGGGCTTTATGGTGATCTAATTTTCAGGGGCAGTGAGTAATATAAATGAGCATCTCCAGTCACTCATTTATTACTCTTTTCTTTTTTAAATGTATTTATTCACTTTTATAGATGTATGGGTCCCACCCAGAACAGCTGCATGATCTATTTTCATTCTAAGCCATGGGGGGAGAGTAGCCCCAGGGTCCCCACAGTTGGATGGCCCATTCAATGGAGTCGAGCAGGCAGGAGCCGGTGACACTTTTGATTTTTTTTTACTGGTTTGCCCCGGTACCCACCCAAGGCTCTCCACAACCCTGTTAGCTTTGGAAACCGCAGGGAAAGGGCCAAGACCACAGCAGACCTACCAGCTTCCCTTCCACTCCCATTCCCTTGTGCAGCTGCCAGGTGGGAGCTCAGAAGACTTACCAGCCTGTACTCTTGTGGTGCAGGGAAACATATAATTGCTCCTGCCAAACTGGGACAAATAAAAGCTGCTATCCAGGGAGTAGGGATGGGGTCCCTAGGAGATGTCACTGAGCTGGCCCCAGGGAATGGAATTCTCAGAGCCGCTCCCCACTCCCCATTTAAGTATAGATGGCTCCTGTGGATGTGTCCCTCTGGGCTTTAATAAGTCTTGGGGAGGGGACCGCATGGCCCCCTCCTCATAACACTTGATTCAGCCCTACGGACAGGAAATGGCCTGGAAAGGTGGAGACCCAAGGCCCCTCCCATTTTCAAATGAATCATCCGCAGGAGATAAGGTTTCTGAGGCATATAAAAGGCTTGAGGAGGGATGCTGCATGCTCCCCTCCCTAGTAAAAATGTGTGCATGCCACCCTGGGTTGGCCCGCCCTGCGGATTTGCAGTAGAGTTTTTAAAAATCTGTTTTTGGCCCCATGGCGGATCCTTCTGGTACACCTCAACCAGGTGGGTGGGGGTATCCTTACCGTCCCCCCTATATGTACTTTAACCCTTTATCAGTGCAGCGGACCTAGTCCCAGAGTCTCAAAATTACTCCACAACATCTTTGTTGATGTGGTGACAGCCAATCAAATCTTATCTTAAGATCTGTTGGGTCCTCAGATCCTCCATGGCCTATATGCACTTAAACAAACATGCTAGGGGTTGCGCTGCCCAGATTGGGGCACCACTATGCAGTCAAATGTATCTATATCAGCCCTAAATTGGCATTATGGAGCTCTCCATATTAGGAGCGATGAATTGTATGAATGAGCAGCTCTGATCACTCATTTATTATTATTCTCTATTTTTATTTATTTATTTATTTGTATACGTGTAAGAAATTGTGTTACTGGTACACAAGGGTGTGAGCCCTGGACAAGTAGCAACTACAATTTCAGTTAAAGTGAGGCAAGGCAAACCTTAATCTGTGCAAATCTGTGGTTCCAGATCAGCTGAACATATATCCCTGTAAGAAAGTGGGTAAATAATTGGGGTGGATGTGAGTCTGCCACATGTAATAGGGTCACAAACTTGTCAGAGAAAATTTTAAACCTGGGCTAAACCCCTTGGCAGTTATACCATAGAGCAAACAGGCTTAACAGCAACACAAATGTAATAAAACAGTTAAAACGTCAAAACACAACACAATAAATAAGACATAACCAATCAAAAAGAGAGAAGAAATAATCAGCAAAAGGACACCAACATGATGAATATCACACAAACAGTGTCCATCGCACAAAGCAATGTAATTTCCGGCAGAACTTCAAGTCGTGTAAATTAGTATTGCCTCTTCAAGCCAGGTACTGTATGACTTTAGATGCATTATATTGCACTCCGTTATTTGCAATGATTGCCTTGCTTCTCTTCTACATGACTGAATACTCAACCCTCACCGCACTAAATTGCAACAGGGATAAGAACAAGGCCTTTGGGAAACAAAAGAAACAGAGGTACAGGTAAATATTGAAACCAACGACACTGTGTCACATATAAAATTGTTCGGAACACCAGGAACAATTCAACCAATTCAACCAAAGAAAAGATGTTGAAGGACTGGTAGCAACTTACACCACTTTCCCACAACCTGTACCAACACAAATCAATGGCAATAGGTAGCCTGTGAAGCTTGTAATCTTGAGAAAGATCCCAAGCAAAAGATGACAAGTCCATATCTGATATCGTGGGACGGGGAGTTGGAAGAGCTCCACACCTACTGTGGTAAACTGCACAGAGGCAATCCAAAAATATAACAGCTCCACTTGGGTTTGGGTGACAGATAACAAGATCCTCCTCCACCATAAGATCCCATTCACACGAAACCTTTGTACACATTTCACAACAAACTTACTGCCACATCCTTAAAAAGCAATTACTATTAGGCAAATATGTACACAATAATGACATAATAACAACATAATTTCTTCTTGCCAGAATACTTGATCAAGACAGGAGCACTTAGGTAAGAATCTTCAGGTTTTAAAACTTATTATCAGAAGGATGACATGATCAAGTGATAATATAATATAATATAATATAATATAATATAATATAATATAATATAATATAATATAATATTTGCCCTAATGATAATATTACACCACAGGAAATGTGTGTGGAAAAAAGCACTATATTTTGTCATTGGGTAAAAGGCAGACGTATGAGGCAGGGGGGATTATTATAAGAGTATTATAAAAGTATTATAAAAGTATTTATTATGTAACATGTTCCCTTTCTGAGCCAATTAAGTTTTAGCATGTTTAATTGAAAATTACATTGGAAAAATGGATCTAAATCATCCCAACTCTTCAAAATATTTCAGTGAGAGATCACACAAATCCTTCTTGAGGGAGCATGATTGGCTCATTTTGCTCAAGTCTTAGGAATGGCTTCTCTAGTATAGGTACAGGTGCTTTCATTCAGTATGATAAAGTGCCTGTCAAATTTCATCTAGGATATTCACATGCACACACAAACAAAAACATACCCGGTCTTCTCTGTTTTGGAGTTCCTAAAACTGTTGGTTATCTTACAACAAATTGTCATCTAAGTAATCTTATTCCACACTGCTCTCCCTTTTCACTATGCCTTAAGCCCCCTCATGCCCTGCTTCTTATATAATGTGTATTTTGGCATGAGATGCAAGTTAGATTGTTGGGAAATTTGAAGCTCACACCCCACCAATCTTACTGACTAACCTGTGCCCTTGGTTTACTGTTACACCCCAGACCTTTCACAGATCACCACTTAGTATTGACCCATCTTGCTAGGAAAAATACCATTGTTTTTTACACTTCAAGATTGGTTTTAGGGGATAGAGTCCATTTACAAAGAGAGACAATGTGGCCTGAACAAGCTTTTCAACTGGTCCTGAGCTTTTCCAGTCCTCCAGCCAGATGATCAATAGAAAATCGTTCAATATCCCTCAGGTTCCTGGCTGCTGTCTTTTCAGTTTCCAGGCACTTCCAGGCTCAAACCCCAGGCTGCAGAGAAATTGTTTGGGAATTGCACAAAACTTATAAAGAACAGATAATGGTAATCAAGACTCATCTGCTTTCAGTACCGACTTTATCTCAGGTGTGTAACTATCCAATTAATCACTCACCAGAGACATAAAAATACAACATACTAAATTTTGCAAATGTTGTTCAATGCAAAGAGGACCAATTTTGATAACAGATGCGGGAGTATGGGCATTCACAAATGTGCTGACTGCCATCTCTATAGTTGCATACTAATGTACTGACAATGGTTTTATGAATTTACAATATACTGATAATATTGTTCTAATAAATTACAATGCCTGCCAGTGGCCTTTAAAGGTGTCAGGCTGGACATTTGTTAACAAAGACTGCTATAGGAGTTGTGGATATATGACTTTAGGGAGCATTTCGAGGCTCCACCATGCCTAAAACCTAACAGCAGTCAAAAACAGAACATTAGAGAGAAACAAAAATGGGAGATCTATCATGGACATAAATGCAGTGCCCAATTTCAGAATGAACTCCCACTCTGGGGAACAGACACACAGCGACTGCACATGCATGTGCACAACAAAGCACAATATGCACCTCAAGTGAACTGCAGTCCCTAACCGGGTGTTACTGGGACAAAAGCGTATTTGGCCACTGTGTGAGGCCCTCTCTAATATTAATGGGTGTATCTGGTGAAACTACAACAATGCTCTCGATTCTGATTACATTATGCCACGTATGTGGTCTACGTCCCTAGTGCAAGTCAATGCAATCAATCATAGTTAATGTATATCTTTCATAGCAATTCAATGTTTTGTGAACCTAGTGAACCTAGGCAGAATTTGAACATGCAACTGACCTAGATGCTTCACAAATAGGTCATTGTAGATTTAATGTCCCTGGGAACTTTATTCTATAACCACGTAATCTGTTTTAGAATAGGTCTTCTGCATTCTTTGCTTCCATGTACTTTTTTTGCTGATATCCATTCAAATATACCACGTTAGAAACTCAAAAAAATGCCAGACAAACTCTCACCGTCCAAGATAAAACATTGTTCCTATCTAGGTCGTTAACATGAGTGTAGATGTCGTGCCCTACAGGTGGCTCTTCAGTGTTCCAATTTATTTTCAACTCTGTTTTCATTTTATTTGCAGACAGTAATCTGTCACAGTATGAAACTGTTAAACAAACAGTCTAGACATGTTGCTATCTATGCTGGTGTATTCAGTGATTATCACTGAATAAATAACAGTAGCTAATAAATGCTTTGTGGAATTTCACAGTTGAACAAGGAGCTCTATTAGAGGAACAGATTGCATCAGTAAACCATGTTCATAAAATCATTTGGATTTAGTGGTTCCAATTTGTTGAATTAACTTCATTTATGCACTACTGAGTATAAGTGTGCTAATAATCTAAATCATGTTGTTTGACCGTCATTAGCCAACCAACTGGAGTGAGGAGCTCCGTATGTGCAATGCCATGTGGGGCACAAATTGAACCAAGCATTATTAGCATTTAGATTGAGTGCCATTATCTTCCAAAATAACGGGCAACTCATAATGACGCCCTAAGTGATCGGTTGTATCGTTTTAAGGGTGTTGGTGTTCCAGCGGCTGGAAGTAGTAAAAGCAGTGTCATTTCCAAAGACATCATATCAAAAATCCGGATGAAAGATAGCCACTGACAAGGCTTCAGATTAACCTTTCCGAGAACAAAAGTTATTAATTTAGGAGGGAGTTACCCTGCTCCTTTAGTAAGTCTACTCTGATCTTGTTATAGCACAGTAACTTGAGAAATGTCCGCTCCACCAATTGTAGCGACAGCACACGCGGCAACCTTTTTTTCAGAGAAGGGTAGGATAGCTTCAAGCAGTGCAAGATAGCAAAGTAAAGAAAACGACACAATAGCATTTCCAAATATATTAAGAAACGTCAAGAAAAATGTAGCAAGCACAACGACACAGGAAATAGATGAAGGGGACCTGCGATATAGGTCTTAACAAAAACGACTACTCACAGTTGATGTTTACAGAATCCCATGACACAGGTGTGAGTCAGGCTGCCTGTGATGGAGGGGGGTAGTTAAGCCTGGCGGATCACATCGATTAAAAATGTTACCCTGGGTCATTTGGATGTGGGGTGTCTTTTTGACCCTAGTAGTGTGTGCCCTACTACTTCAGTGGAGGCACTGCCCTCTGCTTCCCTGGCGGAGGACCACCAGCCATATTTATAGAGATCCCCACATGCCTGGTGCGGTTATTTACTGCGCATTTATTGAGCGGGCCCCAAGCTTTATGTTGTGTGAAAGAACAAACTCCTAAAGTAAAAGTTTCTTCCTGCATAACAAAATAGCAGTGGCCCTGATGTGCAGGTATTGTGGCTTTGTCACATAGTGGCCATTGTATGAGTTGCTACTCAGGGCAGCTACGTCCTTGGTATGGAAAATCTGTGATGATTGTCCTTCCTCTAAATATGTGGGGTAACAGCAACTGTGACATGGTGGAGGTACTGCTGATTAGAGGGTTTCAATGAGTGAAGACAGCTCAGGCTAGGCTGGTGTGAACCAGGTTCCACACCTACAATCTTAGTGGAAATGTGATTATTTTCTTTTATAGCGGATGTAATGCTCAGCTAAACTGTAAATGACCCCTTTAACATTTATTTTTGTAAGTCAAACCTCCCAGTGGGCAAGACAGGATTCAGAAGTTATCAAGGGTCCCTCAAAGTAAGTTATGTGTTTCTTGAGCATTTATTGAAGCCTTCAGTTTTGGCAGTGAAAGCGCTGAGAGAGACATCGTTTGATTTAATTGCTGGAGTTTGTTTTGCTACAATGATGAGTTTGTCACTTTGTCCCAAGACCATATTTTGATTTTTTTTTCTGTTTCTCAGATTTCACTTGTGAGGCAAGATAGCTCATGAAGGCTTCATGGGGTTAGGCACTTCTTTTTCATGATCTCATTGTTGTCGCAAACCTTGCTTGGAAAAGATCTAAGTATGTCAAACTAGCAGTCCCTAGCTGGTTTGGATATGCCTTCTCTTGGAGCTTTTGTTCCTTGCCACAGTCGCCAAGTCGACATTAAAACGGCAAGGTCTCAGTTTTGGCTAATGCTGGAAAAGTCGCTCCTCATCTCTACTACATTTTCCATGCCACCAGAGAAGATCTTAGGATCGAGGTCTACCTCAACCCCAGGGGGTCTAGTGTGATCAACTCCCCACTGGGCAGCTGGTTCTCCAATGCAGGTTGTAGTCATCCTTCAGCCTTTTGCTTCTCTGATGCAGTACATGGAACAAGCCAATGGACTGTTGGCAAGCCCTCCAACCATGCTTCAAATGGAGATCAGACTTCTTCACGGGAACATCAGGCAAGATCTTCTAATGTTTCAGCCAGGTACAGGAATATGCACAGGAGCCCATAGTGGGGTAGCCAAAATAGCCCATTTGGGATCATTCTGTGCACAACTGACCCTCACCAAAAAGAATGGTTAGAGTTGGTAGTGCCCATTGAGCTGTTTAGACAATGGAGTCACAACTGACTGCAGTCATTGATTTGTAGAGCCCAGATATGCACTGGTTAATGAAAATGGAACATTGGATTTCTGGCATTTCTGAACCCCCAAAAGTGACCCAAAAGAGTGCAAACATGTCCCATCAGGCACACCAGGTAAACATTTGTTGTACTTCTACCCATGCATTATCACATACTATTAAATTTACCACCATTAGGAAAGCTTTAACTAATAAAGAACGTCCATCAAAGAACACTTGGGCTCTTGTGGACCCTACCCGAGAAAATGACAACCTCCTTGTCTGCCCTATCAAACTCTGAGGGCAAACATATATACAAAAGATTTTCAGTTTCTTAGAGTTCTAAAAATTCCAGGCCATTCTAACTAAGTTCTATTTTAAAAGGCCTATAGACAACACAAACCAGACTAATAAAAATGTCAAGACCCAGGATAACTCAACCCACATTTGACAAGTTCAAACCTTGGCAATCAAAATACACCTTGCTGGATTATCACTAGGTACAACCTCCTGGCTGAAGTCATGGACCAATTTATCTTCCACAACACATTATATATCTGAAGATAAAATTGTGGATTGAACAGAGCTCAGTTTCAAATCTAATTTGTCCTCTCATGAATTATCCTCGCTCTCTTTAACGCCTTCGCTGCCAGGCCTTTTCCACCTCAGGTGCCAGGCCTTTTTTGGTTATTTGGATCACTTCGCACTTAGGCCTTCATAACTTTTTGTACACAAAATCTACCCACGCAAAATCTGCATCCTTTTTTCCTGACATCCTAGGGATTCTAGAGGTCCCAAGAATATTTGGGTTCCCCTGGGAGAGACCAAGAAATTAGCCAAAATACAGCAGAAATGTTTTTTTTTTTTTTTTTTTTTTAATGGGGGAAAAAGGACTGCAGACAAAGGCCTGTGTTTTTTCCCCTAAAAATGGCATCAACAAAGGGTTTGCGGTGCTACAATCACCATCTACCCAACTTTCAGGAACAGGCAGACTTGAATCAGAAAACTACATTTTCCAACACAATTTTGGCATTTGACTGGGACACACCACATTTTTATTATTTTCTGTGCTTTTAACCTCCTTCCAGTTAGTGACAGAAATGGGTATGAAACCAATGCTGGATCCCGGGAAGCTACACGTTTCTGGAAAGTAGCCAGAAATCTGAATTCAGCAAGGGGTCATTTGTGTAGATCCTACAAAGCTTTCCTACAGACAATAACAGCTAAAATAAATAAAAAATTTAAATTGAGGTGAAAAAACAGCCATTTCTCTCCACATTTTACTCTGTAACATTTCCCTTCCATGTCAGATTTTCAAAAGCAATATTACATTATGTCTGCTGGACTCTTCTGGTTGCAGGGATATATAGGGTTTGTAGTTTCATCAAGATCCCTAGGTACCCAGAGCCAATAAAGGAGCTGCACCTTGCAATGTGTTTTCATTGTCTACCGGGCATACAGTAATTTTTTTGGTGGAATATAAAGAGTGAAAATAGGCATTAAGGAAACCTTTGTATTTCCAAAGTGGGCAAAAGATCAGATATTGAGAAGCAGTGGTTATTTGCACATCTCTGAATTCCGGGGTCCCCATACTAGCATGTGAATTACAGGGCGTTTCTAAAACAGATGTCTTTTTTACACACTGTCTTACATTTGGAAGGAAAAAATGTAGAGGAAGACAAGGGGCAATAACACTTGTTCTTCTATTCTGTGTTCCCCCAAGTCTCTCCAGAAAAATTGTACCTCACTTCCGTGGGTAGGCCTAATGCCTGCGTCAGGAAATGCAGCATAGACACATCACATTTTTACATTGAAATCTGATGTGTTTTTGGGAAAGTGCTTAGCTGTGGATTTTGGCTCAGCCGGCACCTAGGCAAACCTACAGAACCTGTGCATATTTTAAAACTGGACATGTAGGGGAATCCATGATGGGGTGACTTGTGGGGCTCTCACCAGGTTTTCTTATCCCGAATCCTTTGCAAACCACAAAATGTCACTAAAAAATATGTTTTTCTCATATTTGGTGACAGAAAGTTCTGGAATCTGAGAAGAGCCACAAAGTTCCTTCCACCCAGCATTCCCCCAAGTCCCCCGATAAAATTGGTACCTCATGTGTGTGGGTAGGCCTAGTGCTCACAACAGGAAATTCCCCAAAACACATTGTGGACACATCACATTTTCCCCAAAAAAACAGAGCTTTTTTTTTGCAAAGACCTGACTGTGGATTTTGGCCTCTAGCTCAGCCGGCACCTAGGGAAACCTACCACACCTGTGCATTTTTAAAAACTAGACACCTAGGGGAATCCAAGATGGCATGACTTGTGGGGCTCTCACCAGGTTCTGTTACCCAGAATCCTTTGCAAACCTCAACATTTGACCCAAAAAAAAAACTTTTTCATCACATTTCGGAAACAGAAAGTTCTGGAATCTGAGAGGATTAAAAAATATCCTTCCACCAAGCGTTTCACCAAGTCTCCCAATAAAAATGATACCTCACTGGTGTGGGTGGCCCAGGTGCCTCCAAAAGTAAAAGGCCAAAAACTTGTAGAGATTGAGGGGATAGCACATCAAGTTGATAAGCACATGTTTTTCTTTTATACATATTTAGGTTGACTCTGCTTTGAGGACCCACACAAGTGAGGTATCATTTTGCTTGGAAAACTGAGGGGAATGCTGAGGGGTAGGAAATTTGTGCCGGAGCAGTGATCCTACAAAGAAAAGTGAGGAAAATATGCCTTTTAAGCAAATTTTGAGTTTTGCAGAGGAGTGTGAGTAAGAAAATGTTGAGGAATCCACACAAGCCACACCTCCCTGGACTCCTTGGGGTGTCTAGTTCTAAAAAATTTCTGGGTTTGGTAGGTTCCCCTAGATGAAGGCCATGCCCGGGACCAAACATTTGGTTGACTCCTCCCAAACACAGGTCGTTTTGTAACAGATCATTTTGATGTGTCCACGTACATTTGTGATGTTTCAAACACTAAAATTGTGAAACAAAATGAACCTAGGTTATATTAAAAAGACCCTTCACCCACCAACTAAGTTGATGGCATGCTTCTTCATCATGGTTCCACCCAAAACACCTAGCGTGTCACGTGTGCTGCAACACCTGATTACAGAGGAGCAGGTTTTGTAATTTTTACCACACATACTAGTTGGATTTGGCATGAGGGTGAGTGATGGTTCAGTAGATCAAATTTTATTAACAAGAGATTTCACAAAAATGAAATGCACTTTTAATAACAGAACAGCCAAAAAACTGAACCAATGACTCACATCTTGTGATCTATAAAGTTGCGACAAGGCACCAACCACTTTACATTCTATTCACACACCTTTCATACATGACATGCAGAAGACCATTCACACCGCCAGCCACGGGTGCAGCACATTACAACACTCGCATCGACAGACAGCAACACTCAAGGGCCCATCACTTTCATATGCCCACATGCCTGATACAGCAATCACGCCAGCTGATGGGAGTGTGTGGACTGGCGTTTGGCTGGTAACACCAGTCAAGCACCACTTCACGCACACCGCCAGCCAAGCACCACTCCACACGTACCACCAGCCAAGCGCCACCCCATGCACACTACCAGCCAAGCACCACTCCACCCACACCGCCAGTCAAGCGCCACTCCACACACACCACCAGCCAAGCGCCACTCCATGCACACCGCCTTCATTTTTTTTGTTTTTAAACAACAAAGAAACCAATACTAATTATAAATTAGTACACAACTATAAACACAAACGCTCTAACTGAATACATAACAGTAATGCCAACAATGAAACTGAACATAATAAAATATTAAACGGCAGGTTACGCTCACAATAGTTCCCAGTAATTCTTCTGTGTGTGATAACTGCTGAAACAGCCAGCCACACACAGCCCAGGCTTTGAAGGACAGTCCAGGCAGTACAACTGGCTTTCCCTCCAGATACATCTTCGGGCACAGACCCTATATTTTGTAGTGGGAAAGTCTTTTTTTGGGAGTGGAAGGATTCTGATCAGGAAAGTGACGATCTTTCAATCTAGCCACATCTTTCACAACTGCTACTCTAGGAACTCTTGCATGATCCACCATAACAAGGCTCTCTATCACTGACTCCTAAAATGTAATGAATTTCATCCTTGACTCAGGGGAACAATCCTTAAACACAATAAAAGCATTAAAAGTTGATAGATTAAACAAATGAATAGCCAACTTTTTATACCACACGTAAGAGTTACAAACAGAGGTGTAGGTTTCCAATCTCCGATCTACTCTATCAACATCACCCATGTGCTTATTGTAATCTAAAATGCACTGAGGATTGCGCACTTCAGCAACTTGACCCGAAACAGCCACAAGTAATGTACTCTCATCATGGATGGTAGTTAGCATGTACACATCCCTCCTGTCTACAAATTTCAGAGCTAGCAGCTCATCATTCCTCTAGGCACTGCAATGTCCCCTCTCAAGTTTTGTACAGACAAGCTCCCTTGGATAGCCTTTCCGGTTAAAGCGGATTGTGCCACAAGCAACAGTGTCCACTCTGAACAATTCCTTGAACAACTGAACTCCAGTGTAGAAGTTATCTACATACAAATGGTGACCTTTGTTAAACAGTCGTCTACCAAGTTCCCACACATTTTTCTCACTAACTCCAAAAGTGGGCGGACAACCAGGCAGGTCAATACTGGAATCCATACCAGTGTAGACCCAGAAATTATAAACATATCCTGTACTACTTTCAGACAGCAAATACAATTGAATTTTATACCTTGCCCTCTTGCTAGGAATGTACTGCCTAAAAACCAAACAACCCTTGAACAGGACCAAAGACCTCACCTATTTCTTTGCCTGGAACATAGAACTCTGAAAACCTGTCTACAAGATGATCAAGGACAGGCCTAATCTTAAAAAGATTGTCAAAATCAGGGTGAGCTTGTGGCAAGGCTAACTCATTGTCAACAAAATGTAGCATCCGAAGAAGAAGCAAATACTGATTACGAGTCATGGTTGCAGGAAATATACCTGTTGCCATCAAGGGACAAGTAGACCAATAAGAAGCCAGTGACAGCTTCGTTAATAATCCCATCGAAAAAAAGTAAAACCCAAGAACTATTTAATCTATTCCAGATTTGTCGGAATCCACTTGGTAGTTCCAGGCTGAAGTCTGGCAACGTTGTCCCTCAAATATTGCTCTGCATACAAATTAGTCTGCTCAACAATCTCTTCCAAAAATACATTGTTCACAAACAACTCAAAAAAATTGATAGGCAAAAAGTTTTTGGTATTTACTCTACTCACTGGCAGACCAGTAAAGGCAGGCAACTGTAGCTGCTCCATGTTTGCGGCAACCCAGATGTCGGGTCTTTCAATGGGAATACTTTCAACCCCAGGCTGCTGCACCATTGGCACAACAGGCCATTCATTTTTAGATAGGTGACCCAGTGAGTCCTTGTTCTCACAGAGGTGTCCCATCCTAGTTTTTAATACACCAGCAGACACCATTATTAAAAGTGTACTTTTCAGACAGGTAACTGCCTAGGTGTTTTTATACTTTCCCTAGTTCAGCTGAATCCCATAATTTCCAGAAAGTAAAAATGTACGCACTCCCTCCCGTTCTTTTAACGGTGAGGTTGAGTCTGCCCAGACGGCATTGTCCTACCTGGGTGGGGCTCGGTGGTCAAATGATGAAGCATGACACTATATAGTGTGTGAGACCACCTAGTCCATAAAGGAAATACCCCCCCATCATCACTTCACGACCCTTCACAGCACCCATTCACTGACGTAGTGAGGTTAAGGAGCACCAGGAAAATTTTCCCTGGGTGTAGCTCCTCGTTATAAGTGAACCCTATACTTTTTTTGTGTTTTTAATCATTTTATCAACATTTTGCCCATATAATCAGTGTATAACAAAGAGATTTATCATACATAATGACTTTGGATACCATGATACAATTGCACGTGATGCAATGCCTGCTTGTCAGGAATACAACCCCATATTTCCTCTTTCCCACCCCCTCCCTTACCCAAACCTATGAACTCCTAGAACCTCCCCAGCCCTCTGCCTCTTGCTTCATACACTATTGAACACATGTAGGCTGTGTCAAACTACTTTGTCTTTTTGAAAGTCTCAGAATGGTCACAGGGGTGATCTCTCCTATATTATGGGGTAAACAATGACATCAATAGGAATACCTTACGTGAGAACAACAATATAGGATTGTTGTAACCACTACTAGTGTGATATGCCAGAGGGAGAGTCAATGAAGGACATGCATAATCCTCAATTTGATGTTTTAGTATTGCTACCAGATACTCTCAGTCTTGCTCACTGGGATGTTTCCTTGAACCTGCCCTTTTGTCTGTATGCAAGTGTATACTCTCGGAAGAGAGCCAAGGGATCACTACCTTGCTCCACATCTGTACTGTCAGTGAGGTCTGGCTCTTCCAATTTATTGTAATATTCCTCATCGCCCGGAGTAATGTCATATTAATAAATTTATCTGAGGTTCAACTTAAACCCAGGCTGGAAAAAGGGGCCAGTACACATTTTGGGAATTATCGAGCCTTCAGTCGTCTCCTGGGACAGAAGGTTTATAACCTTGATCTGTTAATTAGTGACAGAGCCACACAACTAGAGCATGTGGGGCAGGTCTGTGTCAAAAGCATGACAGCAGGGAAAGTGTGAGGTCTCCTCTGGATATATTCTGTTAATACAATATGAGGTGAGGCATACTTTAATAATGATGTTGATCTGAATATATTTATAGCGCAAATTACCAGAAACTTTGTGTGGGTCTTGTAATATCCATTGCCATTTTGAATCATGGAGTGGGCGTGCCAAGTCCCTCTCCTGTATATAATGCCTGGGTCACTACATTTGTGTGGTTTCCCAATGTTGGACCCAAATGAGTTGGCCTCACTTAATTTAAATTCCTGCAAGTGTCTCATGATGGGAGTTCTATCCCATTTTAGAATTATTAGTTTATTCCTTCCTTTTTGCACTAAAATGAATCTTTCTATGGTTTCATGTGAACACAGTTCATTGTTTTGTTATAGCTTTTATAAACTCTTTCTTATTTCATTTCCTTAATTTTGAATCAAAGTAGCCAATATCCATTGTTCGGATTAATGAGTTGGATATCTTTTAAATCTATTTTTTTGTTTTGCTCTCACACTATGCATATATGTCTGTATATTGGCGTAGCTACATACGTCAAGCTACCAATGGTAAGCCAAAGATACATTTAGGGAAATTAGACTCACTCTCTGTGAGGTTCACACTGAGCTGGTTGTAAATCAACTAAGGTACAGCAATATTTAACACTGCAGCTTCTCTCCGCAAATGTCTGCCAGTTGAATTAGCCCAAATAAAGTGTAAATCTGTGCCAACTTAACACATGTGTAAATATATAAGTAGTGTTACTTGCATAGCTCATCTAGCTTGAGAGCAACACAGCAAATGACAAGATATATGATACCTGGACTACAACTAATGATCATTTACATAACAGGCATATTGTACATAGTGTATAAATGTGCTGTGAAGTAATGTAATTTGAAGAAATAGATCTTCACTTTCTTTCTGAATGGCTGGAGGCTAGGAGCCATTGGGAGAACAATGACAGTGTTGTATAATGGCCAATACACTTTAGACGCCAAGAGGTAATTTGTTTTATTGTGTGAACAATAAGTGATGGTTAATGTATTTTAAACATCGATTTTGTAACATATGTAGGCTCTTATATTGCCCCACCCTAACTGTGATAATTAAATTTAACACACCCCTTGTAACCCGTTCCTTCTTATCATTAATGAAAATAGAATATACCTGCTTGTGAGGGAAGAATGTCTGCAAAAGAAGAATCACATAGAAAATGTGTATATCCCACAGCAGTGCAACTCTCCAGCTGTAGCAATCACAGGAACATTAGGAATCTTGTGTGCTATGTGCATTGCAGTTTTCAACAATTCATGCCTCTTCCCACTCAAAACATCCATTAAATCTCCTCAATCCTCTTCTTGTCTTGTCAGTTAACTCTCTAACAGATATTTTTGTGGACCAGCTGATAGCAAGATCATTTATCTCTGCACATCAGTCCTTGCATTCTACATAGTAACCCAAATTCTGTAGTATGTTCTCTTTATCAGCATTCCATATGTTAAGAAAGTAGGATCTCTGTGAAAAAAGCATGTATTTTATTATCCTATTACTAATGATATACTCAATTAGTTTGTAGACAAGCTTCCTTTCTGTCAGTGCAAAACAGAGGCATGTAACCAAAATAAGAAACAACGATGTAAGGGCACAGACATTTGACCTATAGAGGAGTGAGGCCATAGCTTGGTCTGCTGTAATTGAATTCCCCTCTGGGCCAAACAACATGACATTTAAAGTTTTTTTGGTCGAGAAATGTCCCCTGTATGGTGTACAGTCATGTTCTCCTATGCCCTGAGTGATGTACTGCGAGTATCTGAGATTCTGGTTTATGAGTTTGGATCTAGTTTCACAATAATCTATTTGGTCCAGTGAGGCATAGAACTGTCTCTTGACATGAATGAGGTCCTGGCCTCTGATTTGGAGGGGCCCACCATGTGTCGTCTCATTCCTTTAACAATGGATCACAGTCATTGGTCACAGATGATGGCGCAGAAAAAAGAGAGGCTAACAAATATTCATATATTATGTAACCAAAATCGTATAAGGTAGTGTGACTTTAGCAAAGAAAAATAATTTACGTGGGAAATTGTGCCCACGGGGAAGTTCGCCATTATTATAAACAAGCTTAATTAATCATGAAGAATTGAAAATGTAGTAATCCGTCATATTTGCAAATGTATTCTATGATTTTCTTGTTGAAACTGTTATATGCTTAGCTAAAATTTAGCAGAGGCTTTGGCCCAGTTGCCTGGTCTCAAATTTAACTGCGTTGTTTTCACTTGTATCAACAAAGACATACTATTTTACATTAAGGTTGTATTTTTCCAGTAGAGATGACTAGTACACTTATCTCAAGGTTTCGTGCTAGGCTAGTTTCATCCCTTTTGAAGCAAGGTCAGTTTTTGCAGGTGCGGACAATAAAAGCACTGATACCGAAATAATTGGCAAACTGTGTTGCAACTTGTGTTCCAAGGCTCCAAGGACACCTTATGCATAAATGAGTACTAGGACAAAGACACTATTCATTGGTCAAAAGGAAGCCACCCTATGAACCCTCCAATGGAAGACCCTGAAGAATTTGGAATGTTTCTTACTTAAACCCACCGGACAAAGAGAAGTCAGCCATTTTCTACGATGCCATTTTGAAGTCTGATTCAAGACTCCATTTTGGGACGAGTCCCTGATGCCCTTTCTCTGTCGCAGAGAAAGAGACTTTAAAGAATTCTCACCCTAGAGACTTTAACTTTAAATCTGCCCCGTCCTGCCCATGCAGTAACTTTTGCCCCATTCTCCTTGCTGCCACAAGGAAACTTGCCCTTAACTTTGCCCCCTTTAAAATCTGCCCCATGCTGATCGAACCGATACCTGAAGGACGAAGACTTTTCTTGAATTCTGATTGTATTTGGTAAATATGAAAGGATAAATGTATTATGCATTTTGTTTTCCTTCCTAGGTACCAACTGCTTATTTTGATAGGGCCCAAGCTAGAAGTTTTCTAAATTTGAGTTGACTAAATTCGTTTTGCATGAAGCCCCACATGCCAATGCTAATTAGAGGTTAGTTGAGATATTCTCTTGATGCACCATGCTAAACTGAAATCTTGTTATGCTGACCGATGTATGCAATTAGTCAAATTCAGTTGCTTATTCTTGCGATTTGTATTGCTATAACCGAGTGCATTATAATCCAGATTTTGCGTAGATTGCGTTTCTTCCGCCGCTATGGACAGATAGTAATGTTCGTATATGTATACCATTTGATTTTGAGACTCACTTATATCATGCTAGCTTTGTACACATAGGGAAATAAAATTCATTAACTTCGAATAAACTGGTGTGGTTATTCATGACTGAAAGGTCATGGCGCGTCAAAATACCGATTGTTAATGATTCCTAAGTGTGTCGTTTGATCTATTAATTAAGTATTAGGTATCGATTATAAGGGTTATTGACTATTGATTTGAGAGATCCGGCTATATTTGGATGAGGAGAACCCAACCCGACTAAAAGGTTCACCGACCTCCAGCGTGTCCAAGTACAAGTAATTTATAAAGACTGGACACGCTATCAGTAGATCGTAGCAGAGATTGATGGTTTCGCCCTTTGGGACCCCATCCGAACAATAGGCGGATTCAAGTTAGAATTGTCTTTGATGAAACAAGTTGGAGAGATAATGATGCCCTAAATCCCCAATGACTTTCCCGGAATCTCGGAGCTTGCGAATGGAAGAAATGGAGGTGTGAGAATGTTTTAGGCGTTTCTAGTGACGTTATGAAAGAAGTTAGGGTTTCGCGCTTGCAAAGCTTATGCCGCAGATGAATTGTGAAGTTTGTGAGGATTTTAGGGGGTTGCAAACTCCAAGGAAATTTTAGAGGAGTGACACTCCAAAGTGTGAGAGTAGGGAAGTTGTCGAACTTCACATGTGTGTAGCGCTTTGTGCAGAAAAATTGTCCACGTGGTTGTTGATGTTGAGACGGGTCCTGCGAGGTCAAGAGACTCCGGAGTATGTTGAAAAGTGTATGAGACACTTGATTGATGTTGTAATCTGTTCGGTTAAATAGGTTGATCGGGCGTGGTCAACGAGTCAGTATGAATATTGAGGAATGAAAGAACATTTTCGACTTTGAGATTTGACGAATTCTAAGGCGCGCTAGAAAAGTTCATTGATCAGTTGAGAGTAAAATTTGCAGGTAAAATTTTGCTTGCGAAAGTGGGAAACCGAGAAAGATGGAATAACTGCCGAGGCTAGTGAAAAATCCCTAAGGTTTCTGAAGCGATTGTATTACCCTTCCTGTAGTAAACCGACAGATTTGTTTTCTTCTTTTTGGTTAGTGCTCGCGTTATATTGCAGAAATTAGTTTTGATTGAAGCTGAATGAAGGAGGACAAGCCGCAAGACTTTGTCAGCTGCAGTGTGTGGGTGTGACATCACTAGGAGCCGCGCTGGGATAGGTTGGTAGGTGAGAAGGGTCGTGCACGGATTGGACACAGTCCGTGGAGCGCGATTGGTGGGGAAAGGCAAGCGAAGAGTATTCCGGGAATTAAAGTCACTTATTGATTACATATTTTAGAAAAATAAAAGACGGAAAGATGAAATTTTTCAAAGCATTTAAGAGTGCCTTGAGGGGAGATGTATATTTTAAAGCAAATGTAGGAGAAGAAACGCCGCCTGAGGGTACACCAGCTTACATTGTGATTGAAGAAAAGGGTGTCGCACCATGTCTTTGGTTAAACCAATGTTGTAAATTAACAGAAAAGCATGGAAGTGTAGCGTTCCCTATCCATGGGTCATTTAATCTAAGAGTTTTGGAGAAGCTAAGATTCGTGATATATAATACATGAAAGTACCTCCAAGCCCAGACCAATTTAAAGCATTAGCAATTTGGGAACTAATGGCTAGAAGGCAACAACAAAATAAATTTGAAACAAGAGTGAGAAAAGTAGAAAAGACACTAGCGGATGCTAGATGGGATAGTACTTAAAAGGTTTGGAGATCAGACGTATTACAGGGAATTAAATTGTTTCCAGCAATTACTGATGAAGCAGAGACGGAAGGAAGAAAAGCTACCTATAAAACAAACAGGAGTCAGTCCAGAGATAGAGAAAACAACAGATATTCGAAAAGGTCAGACGAGTCAGACGATGAGGACTTCATTATTCAATTGCTAAATGACCGCCGCCACCATATGTGGAAAGTGAAAATGGCCCAAGCACCAGTACTGCCCCTCCAGAACCAATACAGGGTAATGTAACACCGAATTTGAGAATATCACAGAGGCAAAGCAGTTCTGATATGCCTTATACACCACAAATACCACAAGTTCAGAGAATATATCCTGACGTGCCTAAACTGAAACCTGTCAATGATTATTAGCCGCAGGTTCAAAGGCGCTATTGTGATGAGCATAATTTGGAAATGACTTCTAATTTAATGGCGCAGGGAGGACAGAATTACCAAACACCAACATTGATTCAAGCCGAATCAACACAAATTTTGATGCCTCAAAAGAAGATGCAAGAAGTGCAGAGGTACATTCAAATAGCAGAAAACCAGTTAGACATGCCAGCAATGATGAACCATAATGTGGGAATTAACATGCCACAGAATTCTGGGAACAGACAGAATCCAGACGCAATATCTCTGCCTATCACTGTAGGTCCGCCAGTGCCTTTGTATATACAGGCAAAACCGAATGTATGCGACCAAGGGGTAATGACACAAAATGAGACGGGAAGGAGATGCATAGAAAATACTCCAGAAACAACTCCGGTAGGAACACTGCTAAATAGATCTGGGTCCTTGTTGGAATTCAGTCCAATTCCAGCTTGTGCTCCGTCAACTGTGGTAAGGTCAGGTCCACCACTAGTAGTGCAGCTAACCTCAAAAACAGAAATGTTACAGAAACCATCAGTAGCAGTCGATGTAAGTGCTACATTGATGGGACTGAACGCGCAACAGTTAACACAATGGGGGAACAGCCTGAACTCCCCACAGAGCACACCCAGCGGGAAAGGAGAAGAATATTTGAATAAAATAAGATTGGGCATGGAAGCAGATAAACTAGTAGAGGGAACGATGGGTCTGAACAGGTTAGAATCATACACCGAAGAAGAGCTGAGATACATGTGTCCTAGAATTACAAGAGAAGTAAGCAGCATACATAAGAAGTTACAAGAAATTGCAGACAGAAACAAAGTCGACATAGGTAAAACCAAACACTTGAGCAGAAGTTACAGGTTAGACTTTGAAACAAAAGATTTTGAACACATGAGGTCTGCGGGAATGAAAACACACCTTAAAGAGATACTGCAAAGCGCGCAGGTTTGGAGATGTTTAGACAAATGGGAGAGCAGGTGGGTTAAGAAAAAGGACAAGAAGAAAGAGAGTACCCCAGACCGGAATGAGAAAGTACAACAGAATGATGATCTGATAACCATGTTGCCAATGAGAGAAACGGCAGGGGGAAAGCTTGTTCATGTACCGTGGCACAGGTGCGATATTCAATCCTTTACGGATGACTTCCCTAAATTAAGAGAGAAACCGATCGAATGGTATCAACAAACGGATAGATTTGTGAAACTCGCAAAATGTCTTTGGGAAGACCTGAATACCTTATTCGAAATTGTGGTTCCGGCAGATTTGTGGGAAGATTATAAAGGGGCTGCAGGTTGGCCCACAAGTGAACCAGAAAGAGATAGGGACACAGGTGCACCATCACCTACGGTAATGAGTTTATACCATAAGGTGATTGAGCACTTGAAAACAAAGGTTGCGTCGGAAAATGTGGATTGGCAGAGGATTGACAGAACAGCACAAGAAGTTAAAGAGTCGATACATGCATACTATGAGAGATTGTTGAAAGCGTTAAAAAATTATAGTGGCACGGAAACGATTGAGCCAAAGGACATGCTCCATTTTGTGTTCAGATTTGTGGAAGGGTTGAGACCCGAGATTAGCCAGATGATTTAAATGCATTTGATTTGTTGGCAGTCAAAGTCGATCAATGAGGTGTTGAATTATGCAAAATACTGCAGTGATGAGGTTGAGACGAAACAGAAAAAGTTGAAGGAAAAGGTGATGGTGATGCAACTTAGAGCAGCTCAGACAGGTTTGCAACGTTTGCAAGGTTTTCAACAACAGTTGCTGCAGCAGCAACAGCAGGGAAATGCTATGTTTCAACCACAGATGAGAGGCAGAGGCCGAGGAGGTTTTGTGAATAATGGTCCTGATTTAAATACTGTTGTGATTCCAAATGGTATACAGGCAATGAAGAAGGTGATGCCATGTCACACGTGCGGAATCGTCGGGCATTGGAAACAGGAGTGCCCAATGTTGGTGCAGGAAGGTGTAAGTCAGCAAAACAATGATGTCAATTCATTCCAGAATATGAGAGGACCGAAAATGAGAGGTCCAAATCCAAATTTTAAAAATAATGTAAATCAAATGCAGGGTTTACAACCCGTACAACCACAGCAGGTGCAAATGCCCCGTGTAGAAATGGCACAGTTGCAGCCAATGCAACAGCAGCTTCCTATGGTACCTAATCAGCAAATGCAAATACCCTTAGCACCAATGAATCAGCAACAAGTAATGCTTCCTCAACAGGTCGCGGGTCAAGGAATGAACCAAAATGACACAGTACACCAATTCCCGTTACACAGTGAGAATGGAATAAACGATGCGTGGGAGAGTGAAAGTTCAGATGAGGAGGGAAATTGTATACTTGCAGCATCTTTGGAAGTTGATCAAAAGGGTCCGTATGTGGAAGGAAGAGTTATGGGTCACCGCGTTTCGTTCTTGGTTGACACCGGAGCTACACGCTCTACAGTCAGAAGCATCGAAGTATCAAATTTGCCACTTTCAGGGAGAACAGTTCAAGTAGTGGGAGTAGCAAATAGGTATCTGACAAATCCAATCACAGATCCAGTGCAAGTCAGAATTGGTAACTATCAAGGGTCACATAAATTTGTGGTGTATGACTCGAGCCTGATATCACTATTAGGGAGAGACTTATTGTGCAAATTGGGATGTTCGATTATATGCTCAAATGATGGAATTAAAATTCAGACGAACAGTGATGACGAAGAAGAGGACAGTTTAGGAGAGGACGAAACAGAAACTGTTGATGAAGAGTATCCCCTGATTACTCTTTATCCTATGCTCACTGAAGCAGATATTCCTGCCAAGTTACAGGAAACAGTTGAAAGAGAAGTGTGGGATATGACAGGGAAGGAAGTAGGATTGGTCAAAGGAGTAGAACCAGTGAAAGTGACCGTAAAACTCAATGTAAATTTTCCCCAGACACCACAATACCACGTCACAAGACACTCTCATGAAAGTTGCCCAACTCATAGACGAGTTTGTGAAACAGGGAGTACTGAAAGAAGTACTAAGTAGTCCATGCAATTCGCCAATCATGGGACTAATAAAACCGAGTGGAAAAGTCTGAATTGTTCAGGATTTGAGAAAAATAAATGACATAATAGTCAAATGCCGTCCCGTGGTACCAAATCCAGCTGTGATAATGTTTCAAATTCCCTGTGATGCAAAGTGGTTCTCAGTCATCGACTTGTCACAAGCATTCTTTTCTGTGCCTCTTCATGAGGACAGCCAATTTCTCTTTTGCTTCAAATTCTTGGACAGAGTCTACAGTTGGTGTCGAATTCCTCAAGGGTTTTCAGAGTCACCATCAATTTTCAATCAGATTCTAAAGAAAGATTTGGAATCGTTGGAGTTACCTTTTGAATCAACCTTGGTACAGTATATTGACGATTTACTGATCGCATCCTAGACAGAAAATGACTGTACGGTTGACACTATTGCCCTATTGAACCATTTGGGAAGAAATGGACACAAAGTGTCCCCTTCAAAATTACAATTTTGCCGGAAGAAAGTGAAATATTTGGGTCACCAAATAGAGAAAGGGTCGAGAAGAATCATGAAAGAAAGAATAACAAGTGTACTTCAAATGAGTCTGCCCAAAACGAAGAGGGACGTGAGAAAGTTTTTGGGAATGGTGAGCTATTGTCGCCAATGGATTCCCAATTTCTCGGCTCTAGCCAAACCTTTGATGAAACTGACCCAGAAAGATGCGCTGGATGAAATAGATGAGATGCATGCTTTTATTGAATTAAAGGAATGTATGTGCAGGGCTCCAGCTTTAGGTATGCCTGATTACACAAAACTTTTTACATTGTTTTGTCATGAACGTGATGCATGTTCCTTGTCTGTCCTGACTCAAGCCCATGGTGGCGTAAACAGACCAGTAGCATATTTTTCAGCTACTTTGGATCCGGTCGCAGCAGCACTGCCAGGGTGCTTGCGTGCCGTAGCAGCAGTTTGTATCAGCCTAAATCAGAGTGAAGGAATAGTGATGGGACATCCTTTAACAGTCATGGTCCCTCACTCAGTCGAGATACTTTTGACACGTTCCCGAACACAGCACATGACTGGTGCTAGGCTTACAAGGTACGAGACAATAATTTTGGGTTCACCTAATGTGCAGCTGAAAAGGTGCACTATGTTGAATCCAGCAACCTTGTTTCCCAGTGAAAATGTCGAAATTGAGATCGCTGAAAACATCGAGCACAACTGTCTTCAGGTGACTGAATTTTGTACAAAACCAAGACCTGATATCAAAGACACCCGATTGGAAGAAAATGATCAAATTACTTTTGTTGATGGTTCATGTTTAAGAGATGCACTAGGGATATTGAAACCAGGATATGCTGTATGTACAATAACAGGTGTTCTGGAAGCATCTTGGCTTCAGGGAGTTTATTCTGCACAGGTAGCAGAACTAGTAGCCCTCACTAGAGCTTGACAACTTTCCGCATTAATGAAAGTCACCATTTACACTGATAGCCAGTACGGATTTGGAATAGCGCATGATTTTGGACAATTGTGGTCACAGAGAGGCTTCATGACCTCTTCAGCATCACCAGTGAAGAATGGTGGAAGAATAAGAGAATTATTACACGCCATCCAGTTACCAGGGGAAGTAGCAGTGGTAAAATGCAGTGCACACTCAAAATCACAAGACTTTGTTTCTTTGGGAAACGGATATGCAGATCAAGTCGCAAGATTTTGCGCATTGAACTGTATATTGCTCAGGGACGAATGGAATATGATAAACGAGACAGAACTTGAACCAAGTGAAGCCTTTGCTTTAAAGGTTGTAGGTACAATTGAAGAATTGAAATTCCTACAGAATAATGTCAGTAAGGATGAGAAACTCTCATGGAGCAAACTACAATGCATAAAGAAACCAGATGATCTGTGGATTTCAAGCGAAGGGAGATTGGTTCTACCAGACAGTCTTTTAACGCAATTGGCCAGGTTGTATCATGGACAAGCCCATCTTGGAAGGGATGCCATGATTAGGCTATTCAAAATAGAATGGTTCAATCCCAAATTCCACCAAGTTGCTGAAGCAGTTTGCCATTGTTGCGTCATTTGCCAACAAATGAACGCAGGGAAGGGAACAGTAGTAAATTTGAGCCACATTGGAAGAGTGGGTGGGCCATTCAGCAGGCTTGAAGTATGTGTTGGTGACTGTGTGTATTTTTAGTCATTGGATTGAAGTGTACCCTACACGCAGAAATGACAGTCTCACAGTTGCAAAACTACTCTTGAGAGAACTAATACCACGTTTCGGATTCCTGATCTCTTTAGAATCAGATAGTGGAAGTCACTTCAATAACAAAGTAATAAAATTATTGTGCGCAGCACTGAACAATGAGCAAAAATTGCATTGTAGTTACCGCCCTGAAGCATCAGGACTAGTGGAGCAAATTAATGGCACATTGAAATCGAGAATGGCGAAAATATGTGCATCCACAAACTTGAAATGACCTGACGCATTGCCCTTGGTGTTAATGTCAATGAGAAACACACCTGATAGAAAGACTGGACTATCGCAACACAAGATCCTCATGGGCAGAGCCATGAGACTCCCAGCAGTCCCTGCAAATGCACTTGTAAATATTACCGATAATATGGTATTGGACTACTGCAAAGGTCTGGCTGATGTGGTCCGCTCTTTTTCTCACCAGGTGGAGGCACCCACCTTGCCACCGATCCAAGGTCCAGGACACGCCCTGAGAGCAGGTGACTGGGTTTTGATAAAGAAGCACGTGAGGAAATCGTGTCTGGAACCCCGTTGGAAAGGACCTTTCCAAGTGATTCTGACAACTACCACCGCTGTGAAGTGTGCGGGAGTTCCCAACTGGATTCACGCCAGTCATACGAAAAGGGTGACGTGCCCCAATTTGAAGCACTGAAATCACCAGTAACGGACAGGAAAGTACCAGGCACCGAGACAGGACAAAGAGAACCTGAAGGCAAACAAGCAGAAATAGAGGAAGGAGAAATAATTTCTGAAGAAGAAGAAGTTGATCCATTTGAGAGTAACCAAGGAGAAGCCTCAGGAAGTGATGAAGATCCTGAAGGTGACAAGGAGCCTGCGACAGGTGAAGAAGCAGGAGAGCCTGATCAGAGGAGGGCTTTCCCAGAAGCAGACGATACAGGAAAAGAAAAAGAAAACCTGATTGACCTCCTAGGGGGAGAAGACGAGACGGACAGAGTGAAATTGTTCCTCTTCCAGAACCGGTTGCAGGTCCGTCAGGTGAAAACAGTGCGAAAAGGAGACAAAGCATATCGCCAGTGAGATCAAAGACTAAAGAAATATTAAAAGAAGGTGAAGGGCCAAAGTTGAAGGAGAAAAGAAAAGAAGTGTCTGTCGCAATAACATCACCAAGTGAAGAAAAAGACACAGCCAAAGAACAAGACGTCAGCAAGAGAGAATCAAAAGGTGATGCAAAATTGAAGAGGAAAAGAATACAGAGCAGAAGATATTCTGGTCCAGAGTGGGCATACTCAGCCACTAACGATTGGTCAGATGAATTTCTATCTCTCAGTCTCGAAAACAAAGAAGCAGAACGACACTTTGGTACTTGAGAAATGAAAATTCGATGAACATTCTCGAATAAGACATTGACAACCTGATTGACTTTGAAACCGAATTTGAGACAAAGCTGCTATACCGATAAAGCGACTAAGCTGCTAAAAGAAAACCGTGTGAACATTAAATCGTTCAGCTTTATATAAATCTGCAAATTTGATTTGATAAAGTGTCTTCAACTTTCTGATTCTATATAGATCATGACAGGCTACACTACAAAAGTACACAAAATGAAATGTTGTAAATACGTGTGTATAGGTCTAATAACTGCATGTGTACTGATAATTATAGCAATAGTTCTTGGAATGCATGGAAAGAATGAAAGAGACGCGAATGATGCTTCTACTTCTAAACCTACTACTGAATTAACTCCTTTGCAGAAGCTCGAACAAGATGAGAAATACTTACACGACAAGAAAGAATTATCCTCTAATGTCTTCTATCGCTTGCTGAATGAGTATGTTGAGATGCAAAAGATTGTTATGTGTGCACACAAATACCTACCTCAGTAAAAGAAGGAGTGACATATCATAGCATGCCTCTTACGTATGGAATTTCATGTAGTTTATTAATGACCAGATTTTATGGCCAGGAGTATATTCACTACTTTTATTCCAATCATTATGTTGTATTTGCATATGTCCCCATAATTGAGTACCTGAGTAAAATAGCAAGAGATTATTATATAAAGTTAGTTAGGGGTTTCTTTGAGCCATTGTCACCTTTTCACACAGCTTACGCTCACAGAGAAAACCTTACATGCTTGCTTTCACTGATAGAGAAAAGTTTTTTAGATCACACTGACGATAGGAGGAAGGTGGGGAAGGAGAAATTAGAAAGGGAATTACACAAAAGGACATCTGTAGATAACTATGCTTTTGCCGCGATAAAGACACTAGGGAAACTAGCTTTAGATGCAATACACGTAGGGAGGCTTTGCGTATAGAGACCTAAATCATATTATGACACAATCTTTGTGGGAACGAGTGAATGTAAACACACGTTTTTGTTTCAAGCTAAATGGACGTTCATGTTAAATGGCCTAGACCCAGTTATTCCAGGGGTATATTTTATTTGTGGACTTAACGCCTATTATCGTCTTCCAAAGGGATGGTGTGGGAGATGTTATTTGGGAATAGTATTTCCAAAGATTTATCAATTGGACGACTTAAAGAATTTTCCAAAGCTGTCTGAATCATATCATGTTCAGAAAAGGGAGACAGCTTCTGGTGTGGTAGGAGATATATTTGGAGGAATGATTCCTTCAGTAGGAGTCATATTGAATTCAATTAAAATACAAAAGTTGTCTACTATTGTGGATAACATGTTGACAAAGTTCTCAGGAGCTATAAACCAGATGGATGCTGAACTTGCTGCAGAAAGATCTATGACTCTTCAAAATCGGCTTGCTTTAGACATTCTTTTAGCAAAGGATGGCGGCGTTTGCAAAATGCTTAGTGCACGTCACTGTTGTTCTTATATTCCAGACAACAGTGGGCAAATTAGGAAAATGCTTACAAATTTAACTAACGAAAGTACGGATTTGAAGGAATTGAAAGAACCAGGAGTATGGGAGAAGGTTGGAAAAGGATTTGCTTCTGTGGGAAATTGGCTCAGCAACATTTGGAACGGACTATTATTGAAAATAGTAAAAGGAATAGTAATAATATTAATCTGCTTATTAGGTATTTGGGGAATATGGAAAGCTATTAAAATATTGAAAGCAAGAAACAAAAGGAGAAGAGAAGAGAAAGAACAAAATAAAATGGTAGAAATATACAGAGAAAAATCAAAGGGAACCAAAAGGAAGAGGGAATTGACTGAAGTGCTAAATTGCTAAAACAGAATCTTAATGAAATAAAATTTGTGGGAAGGTTTGATGTGATGAACATAATTATTCATCAGAGGAGGGACTGATGACGCAGAAAAAAGAGAGGCTAACAAATATTCATATATTATGTAACCAAAATCGTATAAGGTAGTGCGACTTTAGCAAAGAAAAATAATGTACGTGGGAAATTGTGCCCACGGGGTAGTTCCCCATTATTATAAACGAGCTGAATTATTCATGAAGAATTGAAAATGTAGTAATCCGTCATAATTGCAAATGTATTCTATGATTTTCTTGTCGAAACTGTTATATGCTTAAATTTAGCAGAGGCTTTGGCCTAGTTGCCTGGTCTCAAATTTAACTGCGTGGTTTTCACTTGTGTTAACAAAGACATACTATTTTACTTTAAGGTTGTATTTTTCCAGTAGAGATGACTAATACACTTATCTCAAGGTTTCCTGCTAGGCTAGTTTCATCCCTTTTGAAGCAAGGTCAGTTTCTGCAGGTGCGGACAATAAAAGCACTGATACCGAAATAATTGGCAAACTTTGTTGCAACTTGTGTTCCAAGGCTCCAAGGACACCTTATGCATAAATGAGTACTAGGAGAAAGACACTATTCATTGGTCAAAAGGAAGCCACCCTAAGAACCCTCCAATGGAAGACCCTGAAGAATTTGGGATGTTTCTTACTTAAACCCACCGGACAAAGAGAAGTCAGCCATTTTCTACGATGCCATTTGAAGTCTGATTCAAGACGCCATTTTGGGACGAGCCCCTGATGCCCTTTCTCTGTCGCAGAGAAAGAGACTTTAAAGAATTCTCACCCTAGAGACTTTAACTTTAAATCTGCCCCGTCCTGCCCATGCAGTAAATTTTGCCCCATTCCCCTTGCTGCCGCAAGGAAACTTGTCCTTTACTTTGCCCACTTTAAAATCTGCCCCATGCTGATCGAACCGATACCTGAAGGACGAAGACTTTTCTTGAATGCTGATTGTATTTGGTAAATATGAAAGGATAATTGTATTATGCATTGTGTTTTCCTTCCTAAGTACCAACTGCTTATTTTGATAGGGCCCAAGCTAGATGTTTTCTAAATTTGTGTTGACTAAATTTGTTTTGCATGAAGCCCCACATGCCTATGCTAATTAGAGGTTAGTTGAGATATTCACTTGATGCACCAACCTAATTTGAAATTTTGTTATGCTGACCGATGTATGCAATTAGTCAAATTCAGTTGCTTATACTAGTGATTTGTATTGCTATAACCGAGTGCATTATAATCCAGATTTTGCGTAGATTGCGTTTCTTCCGCCGCTATGGACAGATAATAATGTTCGTATATGTATACCATTTGATTTTGAGACTCACTTATATCATGCTAGCTTTGTTAATATAGGGAAATAAAATTCATTAACTTCTAATAAACTGGTGTGGTTATTCATGAGCGAAAGGTCATGGCGCGTCAAAATACCGATTGTTTTTGATTCCTAAGTGTTTCGTTTGATCTATTAATTAAGTATTAGGTATCGATTATAAGGGTTATTGACTATTGATTTGAGAGATCCGACTATAGTTTGATGAGGAGAACCCAACCCGGCTAAAAGGTTCACTGACCTCCAGCGTGTCCAAGTACAAGTAATTTATAATGACTGGACGCGCTATCACATAGTGGTGGTGACAGCTTTTGTGACTCCATATTTGGGGTCAGACCTTTTTATTTGAGATCCGTGGAGTACCCAATCATTAGAGGCTCCACTTCTATGCGCTATCATAGATCCTAGTGATACCACATCAAGTGTAGGTTGTGTGTATTTGTGTATGATGCATGTAATGTACATGCATTGTGTGTAAGTGTGAGGCAGAATAATGGAGGCCTATCAAATCCATTTCAGAGTACAATGACCTGTCTTTGCCCACGAAAAAGAGGTGAGGCTGCTTTCCCTAACAGTGGAGGCAAGGAAGAAGATCAAACCAGTCAAGCAAAAGTGACTTAAGGTACATTCTGTAATGATTAATATTTTTGCCTATGCATAGCAAAATGGAACTAGACACTTAATTTCATGCAACACAAAATACCTGATATTTTTTTACAAAATGGTAGAAGCTAAAAGAACACCATGAAACTGCTAATAAAGTACTGTGCAAAAGGTACTAAAACTCCAAAAATAGACGATAAAATCCCTCAAATATTTATTCACCAGTGCAGTTCAAAAGAACTAGAAGAGAAAAAAGTAAATGGCAAGAATTGATAAAGAAAGAATGATATAAGAACTAAAATGAAAATGTTATTAAATGTGAGTACACACAGTAAGATAATGCTTAAGGCAGTAAGTTAAACACAGGTATGAAGAATTGGTAATTATCTTGTGTATTGTAAATAATTCATGAAACTTCAATCTTAGAATGGAATTAAGTGAATGGAGAAAAAGTTAAATAAACATCATTGTAAATTCCCAAATGCTTTTCAAGAAGACCCACTAGTTGTTGCAGATCCCTAAGCAAGTGCAAGATGATTGCAGGTAGATTTAAGAACAAATAGTACGAAGGGAGTACACTGGGGAATTCCAAGGTCAATGCAGATTAACATGACTCATAAGACGTTGCTTTGTATTAAAGGTTCAATAGCAACTTCCTCTGGAATTCACGGAGTGCCTCCAGAACCAAGGCCCTCTTCCCGTTGCCTGATCAATTGTTTTTGCTGGTTGAGACTTCAGAAGTAAGAGAGGGTAGTTATAAGGAGTTGGGTTCATTTTGTCTCTGAACAGTCACGTTGCTGGCTCTCTAAGGAAGGTGTTTGGGCCAGCCGACCTGACAAGTGCACTGCAAAGTACTCAGAAGGCTGCTGTACAATCAGAGCTTGAGAACCACTAACCCAGGGGTTTGGGAACATCATCTGAAGTAATGCCTTGCTAACAAATGTGTTTCATCTGACCTGAAGTGTTGTGAGAAATTGGGTTGTTGTTTGAGGGGAGTGTGAGCCCTTCTCAAGCAACGGCCACAATCCTTGCCAAGGTGAACCACAAAAAGTCACTAAATTAATCCACACTTAGCCCTCTGGTAGCTTGGCACAAAAACACTCAGACTTAACTAAGAGACAACATGTGAAGTATTTATGCAGCACACAAATAGCAATAAAGTGAAAACACAAAACAAGAAAAATCCCACACCAATTTAGAAAGTTATCTTCTAAAGTCCAGCGCAAATCGTTCTGTTCATGATGGAGGCGGCCGAATTTACAGGAGAATCGCATTAGGGTCACTTCAGACTGTCAATACTGTAGTGCAAAGTGCAGATCTTGCTTTGCTTGTTGTTGTTGACTTCACTATAACACAGAGTCAAGTTTACTGGAGCTTTGCATTGGTGATCAGCATGGACAGCAAGATTTTGGTGTGAACAGGCCTGTTAAAAGTAATGGAGAATGCAAAACTTCAGGATCTTTTCTTTTTTGAATCAGAGTAGTATACTCTGATGCCAGCCACGGGCCCTGGACCTGGGGAGGCCGCCCTTGGTAATCGGGTAATCATTCTTGCAGAGGCTATGAGGGCACAGGAAGTTCCAGTAGTAAGTCAAGACATTAGGTCAGCTAGGTGGCTGCAGGAAGGCCTCTAGCTTGTTATATCCCTGTAATTCAGAATGGAAGATCAATCAGTTGGCCCCTGGAGTCACTCAGCCTGGGATGAATGGAGCAGGTCCAGTCTTCCTTCTCAGAAATTGGGCAAGCCTAAGCAGCAGGACAGCAGGGCATCCTGTTTCTATATTATCCATTTTTCCAGGAGTATGCCGAAGAGTGGGCCTTAGGGTCTTCTTTTATATATGGTGCCCACTTTGAAGTAGGATAGGATTTCTGGAATTTTCTACATTCCTGTTGTGACTGCCTGCGGGCACAATAGGCTAATATGAAGTCCTTTGTGTGTGAGCCGGGGCAGTGCCTTTGAAGCTCAGTGTGGTAGGTCACAGCTGCGGCCAACCATTAAGCCAGTATGCCCTCACCCCTGCCAACACACAGACCCTCCATTGGGCCCCCGCCAACTGCACTAAGTAATGTGACCCAGGAACAGGCTCCAGGTACCAAATGGTTAGGCCAATAAAATGCCAAAGTGGCATTTTCAGCACTGTGACTTAAAATGTGACTTTACAATTAAAGAATATTTTGATGTACAATTCCTCGGACACCTCAGACGCCTTACACATCAAACATGACATTTCCTACCTGATACTACAAAAAGGCATCACTTATTAAATGTAATAAAATAACCCAATGTTATCCTATGGGAAATACTGATTTGGAGAGTTGTTCACTACCATGACATGTACACATTTTAGATGCAATGAGCCCTGCCCAAGTGGGCTGTTTAGGGTTTACCCTAGGGATGAATTATTGTATTCAAAGGAAAGGTATAGACATGCCCAAAGGTTTATTTTGCCAGGTCGAAATGGCAGTTTAAAACTGCACACACTGGCTGCAGTGGCAGGCCTAGGGCAGGTTTTAAAAGGCTACTTAAGTGTGTGGTACAATCAGTGCCACAAGTTCACTAGTAACTTTTATTTAACTAGCCCTTGGTACCTGTAGTACCACTTTACTAGTAACTGACAAGTAAATTAAATGTTTTTAATTGGTGTAAGCCAATAATGACATGTTTAAGTTAGAGAGCATAAGCACTTAAACACTTTAGCTGTGGCTAGCAGTGGTAAAGTGTGCACAGTCCTAAAGGCCAACAATAACAGGTTCAGAAAACAAAAGGGTTAAGACAAAATGTTTGGGGATGATCCTGCAGAGATGGCTGAGCCCAACAGCTGTCTACACGCCCACCTGTGTGCTGAGAGTTGGAGGGAGCCTACAAACCCTGCAGGAGGTGTGAATTTCCAGGAAGACTCCATTGCTTGTGGAGTCTGCTAGAGGAAGGATGATGGTGGATGGAGAAGAGCGATGTGCGTACCTCAGCTTTTGGAGGATATCAGACTCTTCAAATGACCGTTCCCATTAGGAAACATGGGACTGTGGCTGTTTGTGCTGTTTTGACTAAGAAAAGCTGTGCAACTCTGACCTAGAGATGTGTAATTGTGGCTCCTCCGTACTACTGTGATTGGAGATGTGCGAGCGCGGATGATACTGTGTTGCTGTGACTCAGAGACTGAAGCTGAACCTTCACACCATGACCAGCAGCAAAAAGCAGGCAGGAAGATGACGATGCCCAGGTACACACCGTGTGACCACTGCAAACGCTGACTAATAGAAATTTCGGGTCAGAGGTCATCCAAAGTTGGCCCCAGCCACAGCACCTCACTGCACCACAATCTCACCTGAACTGATGGATGCTCCATCAGATAGATCAAAGGCAGGAGAGGGACAGCATGCTCTCACAGAATCACTGCAGACCTCATCTATGCACTTCAGAGAGCTCCATCGTGGTGAGATACCAAAGAATTATGACAATTGTGATTAAATGATAACAGTAAACATACTAGAGGGCGATAATCTGAAAATGAAGTGTGATTCATGCTGTTAGAGGCATTCTTACCCAGAAGGGAGTGCTGCCTAGCTTAGAGGAAGGGGTTACCTGAGGGAAAAGAGTGGAAAGCAGATCGAGGAGCAGTAGCCCAGAGCCCAGTTCACTAAATTGTGTATGTGTACTAATATGTGTGTAGTATATCGTTTTTGTGTTTGTATCAAGGTGCTTTTCATTTTTTAACTAAATGTTGGAAAATGGGTGACGGGTAAGGGCAGGTAAATACCTACACTTAGCAACAGGCCACTAACCTCCACTTAGGCCCAGTTAGGTCTCAGTAAATTAAACCCAGCTCAACCCTTGGTAGCTTGGCAACGAGCGACAAGGCTTAACTTAGGAGACAGAGTGTAAAGCATTCAAATATCACAAAACAGTAATTAAATAAAACACAGGAAACAGTTTAAAAATCCAAAACCAATTTATAAACATAGATGATATTTTTATCTTTAAAATGACACAAAAGCGAATAAAATCGGATAAGGGGAACCGGAGATATGGATTTTTATGAATTATTGTTTTCTAGTGCCTAGAAACAAAAAGCGCCAATCTGGTCATCTGGTCGCACCTCGACCGGGGCAAAGTCAAAGATTAAGGCTGACCGCTATGGAGCCCGACTCAGCTACAGCCTGCGGGAGGCCTCGTCAAAAGTTTACCTTGGACTTAGTAGTTTTTCTGAAAATTTTCTTCAGCGGGACGAACCTGCCAGTCCAATCCAACCTCCTGAAACTCTTCTTCGGATACGGGTCCCGGGCAGCTGGTGCAGTCCTTCAGAGTGCAGGGTCCAGGTGCAGGCCAGGGGTCAAGCAGGGCAGTCCTTCTTCTCCTGTGGTTCTTCCTTGTTGGAATCTGATGGGGATCTGAGGTGTGGGTGCAGGTCTGCCAGTTTTATCCCTACTCCTGGGTGAAAAACAGGGGGGTCCTGGTTCTCCAATCAGGGGCAGGGTCCTTCTCCTTGTGATGACCACTTCCTGGGAAGTGTGGCAAAAATCAATCCCAGGGAGCAACATTCCTCAAAAATCCAAGTGATTTTTGGAGGTTACATCTGTCTGAGCCCACCTACTGGTGTGGCTAAAAATCCTAAACACACCCCTCTCCTGCCCTCTCCTAATCTAATCAAGGGGGCACCTAATTGTCTGGGTTTGCAGGATGTTGGGGTGTTGCTCCAAATGTCCTTCTCTGCCTTTGAAGACCAGTTTGGCAGCACCCCCTCCTGCCAAACCATCTTCTGAGGGGATATCTCCTCCCACAGGCACGTCTCTGTGTGAAGCCAGGCCACTTCACACCTCATCAAGGCAGCCTGGCCAGGCTGCCAGTTGCTGGCCAATCAGAGCACAGCAGCATAAACACTGCAGGGCTGAAGTTGGCAACTTTTCAGGTAAAGTTTAAAACTCTTTACTTGAACAAGTTATATTAAATCCAACAACTGGAAGTTGTGGGATTTATTATAACAGTTAATTTGATACCAAACTCTTTGTATCTGTTACTTAAGGGGACTTTTAAAATTAAATTAAAGTCACTCCATACTAGCCTATGGAGGCCATTCACTACAATGAGAGAAAAACACATTTGGCTGTTTTACCTCACCAGGGCTTATAGAACTATTTTTATAAGGTCCCTGCTTATAGTTACATGGCACCCAGCCCTAGGAGCACATAGGACACACCTTAGGGGTGACTTATATGTAAAAATAAGATAGTTTAAGACTTTGGAACTACTTTTAATTCCAAAGTCAAATTTGCATGTAACTTTAATTTAAAAGCAGCCAGCAAGGTAGGCCTGCCTTTAAAATGACACTGGGCACCTCAGCAGTGCACCTATGGGGGCACTACCTATGACGGGGTCCCTAAACCTCCATGCCCTACCATATACTAGGGACTTATAGGTAAGTTAACTTTGCCAAATGTAATTAGCCTAATTTGCATATCCACTTTACACAGAGCACTGGCCCTGGGGCTGGTAAGCAGTACCCAGGGCACAGCCAAGAGTCAGTGACCACCAGTATCTGTCCAAAAAGTGTGGGGGTGACCAGGGAAAAAAGGAGGACTTTCCTACACTGCCCCCCATATGAAAGGTGAGGGGTACTCACCTATACCCTGGTAGTCCTCATCAGCTAAGTGGAATAACCTGGAAAGGCCATCTGCATGGGCATGGGCAGTCCCAGGTCTGTGCTCCACTGTGAGGTCCATCCCCTGTAGGGAAATGGACCACCTTAACAGTTTTGGGTTCTCCCCCCTCATTTGCATCAACCATCTGAGAGGTCTGTGGTCAGTTTGTACACGGACGTGAGTGTCTAACAGGTATGGCCTCAACTTCTTCAGGGACCAGACCACAGCAAAGGCCTCCCTCTCAATGGCACTCCATCTTTTCTCTCTGGGGAGTAGTCGCCTGCTGATGAAGGCAACTGGTTGATCGTGGCCCTCTTCATTAACTTGTGCTAACACTGCCCCAATCCCTTCCTCTGAAGCATCTGTTTGCACTATAAACTCCTTGCTATAGTCAGGGGCCAGTAACACTGGTGCTGAACACATAGCCTGTTTTAGGGTGTCAAAAGCTTTCTGACACTCTGGGGTCCAAATTACCTTCTTGGGCTGTTTCTTGGAGGTAAGCTCAGTCAGGAGGGCCACTGTGGTCCCATAATTCTGAACAAACCTCCTGTAGTACCCAGTCAGGCCAAGAAAGGCCCTGACCTGAGTTTGGGTTTTAGGAGCCTCCCTATCCAAGATAGTCTGGATCTTGGGCTGGAGAGGTTGTACATGGCCTCCACCAACAAGGTGGCCCAGGTACACAACTGAGCTTTGCCCTATCAGGCATTTGCTTGCCTTGATAGTCAGACCTGCTTGAAGCAGGGCCTGAAGCACTTCCTTCAGGTGGACCAGGTGGTCCTCCCAGGTGGAACTGAATACAGCTATATCATCCAGAAAAGGTGCACTGAAAGTTTCCAACCCAGACAGGACTCTATTCACCAACCGTTGGAAGGTGGCAGGAACATATTTCAGGCCAAAGGGTATCATCTTGAACTGAAAGTGGCCCTCTGGTGTGGAAATTTCTGACCTCTCCTTAGCTCCTGGATTTAAGGCAATCTGCCAGTATCCTGAGGTCAGATCAAATGTGCTCAGGAATTTGGCAGCCCCCAACCTATCAATGAGCTCATCAGCTCTAGGTATGGGGTGAGCATCAGTCCTAGTGACTACATTTAGACCTCTGTAGTCCACACTGAATCTCAATTCCTTCTTCCCACTTTGGGGATTAGGTTTGGGCACCAGTACCACTGGACTGGACCAAGGACTGTCAGAGGGCTCAATTACCTTGAGCTCCAACATCTTAGCCACTTAAGCTTTGATGTTGGCCTTGACCTGGTCAGACAGCCTGTACAGCTTCTATTTGACAGGTAAGTTGTCACCAGTGTCAACGTCATGGACACACCAATTGGTGAGTCCAGGGGTCAGGGACAACAGACAAGCAAACTGCTCCAAAACGTTTCTGCAGTCTTTTTGTTGCTGGTCTGTCAACTTGGGAGAGAGTACCACGCCCTCCACTGACCCACCTTGTTCATTTGAGGACATGAGGTCTGGCAGAGGTTTACTCTCCTCCTCCTTCCCTTCATCAGTGACCATCAGCATGGTCATGTTTGCCCTGTCCAGGTGGGGTTTCAATCTGTTGACATGCAGGATCCTATGAGGATTCCTGCGGGTGCCAAGATCCACCAAGTAGGTGACCTCACCCTTTTTCTCCACAATTGAATAGGGCCCAGTCCATTTGGCCTGAAGTGCCCTAGGAGCCATGGGCTCCAAAACCCACTCTAGCAGTCCTGGGTGATACTCAGGCATGGTAGCCTCTGGTCATGCCAGAGCTTTATGAGCTCTTGGCTGGACACCAGGTTTCTGCTTGCCTTCTTCATGTACTCAGCCATGCGTGACCGCAGGCCCAGTACATAATCCAGCACATTCTCCTTGGACTCTTTGAGAGGCTTCTCCCAAGACTCTCTCACCAAGCACAATGGGCCTCTTACAGGGTGCCCAAACAGTAATTCAAAGGGGCAGAATCCAACCCCCTTCTGTGGCACCTCTCTGTAAGCAAACGGCAGGCATGGGAGGAGAACATCCCATATCCTCCTGAGTTTGTCAGACAAACCCATGATCATGCCCTTCAGGGTCTTATTAAATCTTTCCACCAGACCATTGGTCTGTGGATGATAGGGGTGGTGAACTTATAAGTAATACCACACTCATCCCACATGGCTTTCAGAAAGGCAGACATAAAATTTGTGCCCCTATCTGAGACCACCTCCTTTGAGAATCCCACTCTGGTAAACACACCAAGTAGGGCACTAGCCACTGTGGGAGCAGTGACTGTCCGGAGGGGTATTGCCTCAGGGTACCTGGTGGCATGGTCCACAACCACCAAAATGTACCTGTTGCTGAGGCAGTTGGTGGGTCTAGAGGACCAACAATGTCAATCCCCACCCTCTCAAAGGGAGTCCCAACCACTGGCAGTGGTATAAAGGGAGCCTTTGGTTTGACCCCTGCCTTGCCACTGGCTTGGCAGGTAACACAGGAGCTGCAAAACTCCCTGACTTTTTCTGACATTTTTGGGCCAATAAAAATGGTTGACCAGCCTGTTCCAGGTCTTGTTCTGTCCCAAATGTCCAGCTAAGGGAATATCATGGCTTAAATTGAGGAGGAATTCTCTATACTTCTGGGGGACCACTACTCTCCTGGTTGCCCCTGGTTTGGGGTCCCTTGCCTTGGTGTAGAGAACTCCATCCTCCCAGTAAATCTTGTGTGTACCACTGGGAGCCCCTTGTTCTTGCCTGGCAGCAGTCTGCCTTAGGCCCTCAAGAGTGGGACACTCTCTTTGTCCCTGGCACAACTCTTCTCTGGTGGGCCCACCTTCCCCTTGCAGTTCTGCCAAGTCAGGCTCCCGAATACTTACCATAAGGGGAGCAGCCCCTTGGGCAATGGCCGCTCTCCAGGGTGGTAAAATATTTTTAGGCCTTTTCTGCCCCCTCTGGGGGCAGATCGGCCTATAATAGTTAGGCCGATCTGCCCCCGGGGGGGACAGAAACCTCTAGACACCAGGGATATATATATATTTTTATTTACTTTATGTTTTTATGTCTGGGGCATGACCCCTTAGGCAAGGGTCGATCCCCTGGGGGGCAAATTGTATTTAGGCCATCTCTGCCCCACTTGGGGGCAGATCGGCCTCTTTTTGTTAGGCCAATCTGCCCGCAAGAAGGGCAGACATCACTAGACACCAGGGATTTTTATTTCTGTGTGTCAATTTCATGTGAGGGGGGGTGACCCCATAGGCAAGGATCGTTCCCCTGGGGGACAAATTTATTTCAGGGCATTTCGGCCTATTTTTATTAGGCCGAAACCACTAGGCACTGGAGATTTTTTTTGTTGCTCCAAGGTCATGCAAGGGGAGTGACCCCTTAGGCAATGGTTACTCCCCTGGGAGGGGCAAATTTATTTAAGGCCATTTCTGCTCCCCTTCGGTGCAAATCAGCCTATTTCTATCAGGCCCCGGGTGGGCAGAAACCACTTAGGCACTAGGGATTGGTGTGTGTATATGTGTGTGTTTTGTTTGGGGGGCAGCCCCTTGGGCAATAGTTGCTCCTCATGGGGGCACATTACTGTTGGCCATATCTGCTCCCCTTGGGGCAGATCGGCCTATTTTTGGAAGGCCCATCTGTCCTCAAGGGGGATGGAAAGCCCACCAGATACCAGGGAAGATTTTTTTTTTCAAAATAAGACGGTGGGGATATGGCCATACCCCCAACCCAAATAAACCTATCAAACCCAGACATTTCTGAAAATTAGACACCCGAGGGAGTTCAGGGATGTGTGACATTTTTCCCACATTTCTGTGTGGGATCACTGCACCGGGACAAATTTCCTACCACCCAATGTTCCCATCAGTTTGAAAACAAACATTTTTAGGCTGACAAGTGCAGCAGAATTTTTATCAGTATAGATGAGACAATGCTGGGTGATAGAAATTTTGTGGATTCCTGCAGATTCCGGAAGGTTCCATAACGAAAACTTGGGAAACGTGTGATTTCCAGCAAAGTTGGAGGTTTGAAGGTCATTGTTGGTAAGAAAATGGTGTGGGGTACATGTAAAGCACACCAGCCTGGACTCACCCAGATGTTTAGTTTTCAGATGTGTCAAGGTCTTGTGAATTTTTCAACATGACAGCGTCTCAAAGTCCAAAAAGTGGAGCCCTCACCATTCCTAGTGGGACGATTTTGAGAGTTAGCCAAGCTCTCATGGCCCAAAAGTGAAATCGAAATCCCAAATAATCAAATGTCCTCTTGCTTGCCGTGGCATAAGATGTTTTAGTGTGTGGGGGAGAGCTGAAAGACTGTTACCCCCTACAGGTGCCCATACTGGTTGGTAGCCACCAGTGTTCATTTTTTTCAATTCCTTGGCATCTACTAGGCTCTCTGCCCACCCGGGGAGTGGATAGGGGGTAATTGCCCCACCTGCCCACTGGTGGGGAGAACATCTTTGGTCCAATTTATTTGGGGTGGGGGTATGGCCATACCCCCACCCTACTTTTTGGAGAAAATAAATCTTCCCTGGTCTCTGGTGGGCTCTTTTCCCCCCCTCGGGGGCAGATGGACCTTCCAAAAATAGGCCTAAGTGGTTCTGCTCCCCCGGAGGCAGATCGGCCTAATAGAAATATGCCGATCAAATGGCCTAAGAAGTTTTTTGCCCCTAATGGAGCGACCCTTTGGTAAGGGGTCGCTCCCCATGTCTAAACAAAAAATGATCCCTGGTGCCCCTTGGGGGCAGATTGGCCTAATTACAGTAGGCCGATCTGCCCCAGGGGGCAGAAATGGCCTAAAAATAATTTGCCCCCTAGGGAGAGACCCTTACCCAAGGGGCTGCTCCCCTTATTCATATATATATAAACAAATAAAATCCACTGTGTCTAGTGGTTTCCTGCCCCCCTTGGGGGCAGTTTGGCCTAATAAAATTAGGCTGATTTGCCCCCAAGGGGGGAAGAAATGGCCTAAAGACAATTTGACACCGAGGGGAGCGACCCTTGCCTAAGGGTTCACTCCCCAGATATAAAAAATAATAATCAAAAACAATATATCCCTGGTGTCTAGGGGTTTCTACCCCCCTGGGGGCAGATCAGCCTGCTTATAATAGGCCTATCAGCCCCCAGAGGGGGCAGAAATGGCCTTAAATTAATTTTCCCCCCTGGGGAGCAACCCTTTGCCCAAGGAGCCACTTCCCTCACTCTATATCGTAGATAATAAAATTCCCTGGTGTCTAGTGGGCATTTCGTCAGAAATGCTGAGAGAGACATGAAGGGAGAGGAAAAACCTTTCCTCTCCTTTCATGCCTCTCTCGTCCCCTCCACGTGATCGGAGAAGAAATGCTTTTGTGCTGGATGCCAAGCTTCCAGTGCAGAGGGGTAGGCCTCTAACGATGTCAGCTTGCGATTATGTGCTGATGTCATCAGATGCCATGTGGGGTCCAGGGGGGCAGGGGTGGAAGGGGAAGTGACCCCCCTTCCATCCCTGCCCATGGGACAGGGGTGCTTGGCCATGAAGACCCATAGCAGGACGAGCTGGTGTCATTCTCGGCACGGGGCAACCATGACCGAGGGCGAAACCAGCTCGTCCTGGGCACCCAGGGGGTTAAAGCAGGAGATTGCTTCTCCAAAAACAATAAGCATTGTCCCTGACATTCTGGAAGTTACCCCCTTGAGGTGGGAGAGGCTGGGGTCATTATTGCCTTTACCTGTTAGGATGTCCATTCTTATAGTGACGGTTGGGAATAGGAAAAGCATTACCTTGAGACTCATTATGTAAAAAGAGGGCCTTTCAGCCCTGTTAAGTTGGTCTTTGGTGGATGGACTGCTGACAAAGAGTATAATTTGCATACTCATTTTATACAGAGCACAGGCCCTGGGACTGGTTAGCAGTACCCAGGGCACCATTAAGTCAGGAAAACCCCAGCAAAAAGTGAAAAATGGGAGCAAAAAGTTAGGGGGCCTCTGCAATCAGCAATCAGACCTGTTTTCTCACAATTATCATAACACTCCAATTCTTTTGTCACTAAAATGACTACCAAAGCAATACAATCAATAAACAATACAGCACACATTATACCCTTGTGAGCATTGAACATTTTTCTAATAAATATTTCAAGTATTCTGTAATTATTATTTGCATAGAAAATGAATTAACAATAAAAATAAACATGTAACTAAAAAATGTGCCCACTTGAATGACCCGCATCTATCATGAACATGTGTACTAAACAGCTTATTAATGTTTATTTAGAACTTATAATAATGTAAAATGCAGTAATGGGTTATAGTTATGATTAAATGCTTAAGTTAGCTGTAGGCCTCAAAGTTATCGCGGTCTGAGCCTTAATATTGCACTGCCATATATTAGAAAAAATGCAATGTCAATTAAATGTGATCTCATGCTTTGCTGAATAAAAGTGTATTGTTCTAACTGAAAGTTGACCCAAATCATAGCAGTAGCAAAAATAGTTTTTCCTGTCTTCACTTGAAACTGTGTATTAGGCAACGTGCGTAGAAACCTGGATGTACTGAACTTGTTTCAAATGTTAACATGAAGCGTATGAGAAAGCGATGTTCCCAGGAACTAACAAAGGATGTACTGACGGAAGGACGGAAGAATATAAAAGTTGCTTCTTGACAACTTGAACAATGTGCATAAGGAGGGAATCATCAACATGTGAAAAACTGTTTAGTTATATTTAGATTTGAGATATAAATTTTATTGGACTAACGGCTATCGTCTGACTCCTCGACCAATGACAACGTGGGACAACTTTAACTTAACTGCACTAAGAGCTTTCATGCCATTAAGCGCCTCACTTCACCACTTTTTCTTGAGACTTTAGTTACGTCTTCTCGCTCAGCAGAGACCTACTCCTTATTTTATACTTGTGCTCCATGCGTAATGCTGGTGCTTACTTTTGCGCTCAATGCTTACAGCTTGTAGCGCTTTTGCTGTCTGTCCTAAGTTACTGTTTTCCAATGGTTCAGTAAGCTTAGGGTCCCAGATTCTGAACCATTTCCCTTGCCATGCCTCGTGCTAATGTTGCTCGAACTGATGTTTGCCTGACGAAGACTGTTCACTGATTGCTGATTTCCAAGGACAGGTATGTCAACCGCAAATGCTTTATTGTTGATTTGTCCTTTGTTTCTATATGTACCAGCTGCTGCATTTTGATAGAGCTATAGCTAGATGTTTTCCAAATTTTTGTTGACTAAATTCTTTTGCATGAAATCCAAGCATGCTGATGCTACTCTGAAGTTAGTGAGTTACTCGTCCTTTTAACTAATTGCTATTTGATGATACTCAGTTGCTGAAATTAAAATGTATGTTATTACTATAGTGCATATTGCTTTTATTGCTGATCTGTACTTTGGCATTAGAAAGCTTGGTTATTAACGTATTAGTTAATTTGCAATTCTTTAGGAGATTCATTCAACCATTATTGTTCTTATACTCAGATCATATAGGGGGTTATTACAACTTTGGAGGAGGTGTTAATCCGTTCCGAAAGTGACGGTAAAGTGACGGATATACCACCAGCCATATTACGAGTCCATTATATCCTATGGAACTCGTAATACGGCTGGTGGTATATCCGTCACTTTTGGGACGGATTAACACCTCCTCCAAAGTTGTAATAACCCCCATAGTGTTGAGACTAATTTATGTGATGTAAACATTGTTAATTTAGGGAAATACATTTTCTCACTGATACTAAAGGTGCGCTTAACAGAAGCAACAGAGAAAAATTACGAAATTCTGGATGAAGTGTTATTGAAGTTTCAGGAAGAATTTACACAGAGGAAGGTTAGAAAGTAAAAAAAAAGGGACGAAAGGGATTACCAGACTGGTAGGGTGTTTACTTTTTCAAGAGAATATGATCATCTAATTCAGGTGAATTCTACTCATGTGGGGTCAGCAATTTCAATTACTTCTGGCTCATTCTCTATGAGTGCTTCTGCTTCCAGTGACAGCGACACAGATGGTGGGTTAGGCAAATCTTCTCAACATCTACCTAATAATAAGAACAATTTTTTACAAGAGTTATTGAGAATCAAACAAAGCGACCAAAACAGTAAGAACATAAATACAGGAAGACCACAAGGGGAGGGAGAGGAAGAAATCGCCAGAGAAAGAGAAAGAGGTGGAATGAAGACATGGTCTTGGAACAAGAGAGTTTAGATATCAATTGTCCACCATCAATCAATGTGAATAATGTATCCAGTATAGATCTTTCATTGGAGACAAAATCACTTCTGGAGAAAGGTTTGAATTTTTGTCCCACTAGTCATGGTGATATATGTAGATCTAAGATATATTTATTCAAATTTGTTCGTAGGCTGAAACTTAAGAAATATTTTTTGTTGAATCCTACTTGTACATAAATAGTCAGTCTCCCTACGGAGGGTCTTGAATTGAGTGCACTATCGATTTCAGAATGAGAAAAGGATCCCAGCACTCACTCACAGGTTTTGAAAGATCTTGATATTATATCTGATGTCAGCGTAACTAGTGGTCTTAAGAGGAAATCTTGATGGGTACCAAAGTAATTTAGTAATAATTATCTAGATGTTTTTATGATATAGTATGTAGAGACTTGGATGTTTTTATGTCTAAAGAGAGGTTTCAGAAAGCTACTTACAATTTCAGTTATGATGAACAACAAACACTCAAAATACTTCAACAGCAAGAGGGCATTATTATCAGGCAGGCAGACAAAGGTGGCAACGTTGTGATTATGAATAGGTTGGATTATGACAATGAGATATGTACGCAGTTGAATGATGATCAATGCTACGAATACATTACGTTCTATCCGATTTATGGATTATCTAACAAAATCAACAGTAGGTTGAAGACATGGTATCAACAGAACTTACTTAACAAAGATTAATATTTGTATCTCAAAGTGGACCGTTTGAGGTTCCCCTGTTTATATACTCTGCCAACAATTCATAAGAAACTACCATTTCCACCGGCGGCTAATTGTTTCTGGCATTTCGGGACCAACCCAAAAATTATCTGAATTTGTGGATATCTTTTTGCAACCATTTGTTCACAATCTTTCCTCCTTTATTAAGAATACAACACATATTCTCAGCATCTTAAGTGATGTGGAATGGGAGACAAGTATGCTGTTGGTGACATTAGATGTTGTCTCATTGTATACCTGTATAGGACAGGATCTAGGTCTGCAAGCGGTACAATATTTTCTAAATAAAAGATCTGCTAGCCTGTGGGAACATACAGGGATGTGATTGAAATTATTGATACAATTCTTAGCAATAACTTCTACCTATTTAACAAGGATTGGTATAGACAAAAACAGGGGGGGTGATGGGCTCCAGATTTTCTCCTTCTTATGCAAATCTTTTCGTGGGTTTGTTTGAAGAGAGGTGGGTCTGGGGTCTTGAGTCCACTCAGTGGCAGACACACATACTGTATTGGGGGCAGTATATAGATGACTGTATTATGATAATCTGGACGGGTAGTGCTGAACAATGAATAGACTTTTGCGAAAATCTAAATTCCAACAAGATTATTATTATTTTTTTTTAAGATCTCTTTTATTGCTTTATAATTGTATGAAAACGCATACAGAACAGAATAACTTCCCATCTTTTTGTGACCCCCCCTCCCCTTCCCTCCTCCCTTTTGCACATTCCATCAATTATATAAAGGTGTTTGTTCGGTTCACAAATGAATTACATATTTGGTCTCTGGTACAATCTTCAACAGGAATATCTTAGTCAGCTATACATGGTCTGGTTCTGATATATTAGCCTCTGCATCAGAGTTAGAAGTGTCAGGTGTTCTAAAATTGTCCAGTATTGTGTTCCAATGCTGAGCATTGTCTCTAGTTCCTAGGCCCCTGAGTGCCTCTCTTAGTAGTATTGTCCCTTCAATTTCCGCCCATTTAATTAATGCATTTCTCCAACGATTTGTCTGTGGGCCCTTCGGGTCTTTCCAGTGTGAGGTTATTTCTCTCCTTGCTAGTATCAGGGCCAGGTCTATGAATTGGTTTGTAATTTTATGCTTGCTATGGCGAGGGAAATCTCCCAAAACCGCCACCATGGCTGATCGGGGTAATGTTCTGCCCTTGCAGGTGGAGAGTGCCTCAAATATCCCCGTCCTGTATTCCCTGATTAGTGGGCAACTCCAGAGCATGTGCAACAACTCTGCTGCTAGTTCTGCACATCGAGGGCAACTGGCATTTTCTACACCATAAATCTTTGATATCATATAGGGGGTTAGGTAGGCCCTATGAAAGACATATAAGTTTATTAATTTAAACCTGGCATTTCTGGAGACTGTATATATGTGTGAGGTTATTCTGGTCCACTGTGCGTTGTCTATTGTAACATCCAGGTCCCCCTGCCATTTGGTCCTAAGGTTATTTAAGGGAAGACATGTTCTGTTAGTAGAGATGTATATATCCCTGATATCAACCTCCCTTGGTCTCCCATAGTGCATATTTGGTCACAGGTAGTATGTCTGGGGGGTTCTTCCAGCCCTGTGCCCCATTGTCTACGAAGAGATCTGGCAATTGCGTTAAAGGTTAGGAACAACCCTGGCGGTAGCTGGAACCTTTCCTGCAGTTCCGCATAGGAGCACAGTTTCCCATTATTATATAGAGCCCCTATGGTGTCGATCTGAAATGCCATGAATCGGATGATACCCCCTATCACATGATTTCCTGCAACAGCTCCCACACAGATCATGGGGGCCTCTGGTGAGTACGGTGTTCTGGCTTGTGTTCGTTTTAGGTATTGTTCCCAGCAGTGACGCGATGCCTCCCATTCTACCGGAAGCGGTTTATTCTGTTTCTTGGGGTTTAGTAGAATGCCCAGAATTCTATCTCGGGAGCAGTGGAGAGGGGCTCTCAGTGCTTCCCCCACTGGGGGTGCTCTGATGAATCGCGCCAGCCATTGGAGTTGGCTCGCCCAATAGTATAATTCAAAGTCAGGAACAGCCAAACCACCCTCTGCTGTTGTTCTCTGGAGGGTGCGTAATGCTATCCTTTGTCTGTTGGTTCCCCATATAAATCCCGTAATCAAGGACGAGATTGTTTTAAATACCACCCTAGGTATTATGAGTGGGATGGTTGCGAAGTAATATAACACTCTAGGTAATACTATCATCTTAATCAGTGCAACTCTCCCAGTGACTGCTAGTGGAAGTGTCTGCCAGAATATTATGCTGTTTTTGATACTCCTAATCGTGCTCTGTATGTTCCCTTCTAGTAGATCCTCAGCGGAGTGATAGATATTAACCCCAAGGTATTTTAATGTGGACGGGGACCACGGGAGGCCCCGATTGTCCATTGGTTGTTCGATACCCCTAGTAGCTGGAAAAATGGACGACTTCCCCCAGTTTATCCGGAGCTCAGATGCAGCCCCAAAGTTGTCTAACATTGTCATTGCTCCTGGTAGGTCGGCCTCTACGTTCCGGAGAAAGAGTAACATGTCATCCGCATATAGTGCAATATGAAGTGTCCAGGCATTGATTGTAATGCCTTCATAGAACATCTGGGACCTAGCTGACTGGGCGAGAGGCTCAACTGCCAACGCAAAAAGCAAAGGTGATAGCGGGCAGCCCTGTCTTGTGCTCCTACCTATGGCAAAGGAAGGGAATATTGTACGGCCAGTGCGCACTTTCGCTGTGGGGTTTGTATAGAGAAGTCTCGTATATTTGACAAACCCTTCTTCTAGTCCTAGCTGCAGCATGACTCGTTCTAGGTAGTCCCATCGTAGGCTATCAAAAGCCTTCTCGACATCTATTGAGATGATTACTGCTCTAGTTGCATCAGAGGGCAGGGCATGAAGGAGTGAAATCAATCGACTGATATTTTGGGCAGTGCTTCGCTGTGGGATGAATCCTGATTGGTCCTGATGGATTAAGGAGGACATGTACGGTAAAAGTCTGTTAGCTAGCACCCTGCTTAGTATTTTATAATCTAAGTTCAACATTGATAGTGGGCGGTATGATCGAACTGTGGGTGATTTGGTGGGTTTCAGAAGAGGAATCATTATGGCTTCTGTAGTGGAGGGAGGCAAGCTGTTGTTATTCCATGCCTCTGCATATAGTATGCTGAGCCGGGGGACTAATGAATCCTGATACGTAAGATAGAACTCCAAGAAGAGACCATCTGCTCCTGGTACCTTGCCCCTTGCCATACTCTGGATTGCAGTCTTTATTTCTGTAAGCGATATTGGAGTCGCCAGGGCTATTCTATCTTCCCCTCTCAGTGCCGGGAGGTTGAGGCTTCCCAGATCTTGTAATTCAGCATCGCTGAGTACTTCGGTGGGAGGGGCATATAGCTCTGAGTAATATTTAAGAAAGGTGGCATTGATCTCCTTCTGCCCATATACTTTAATACCCGGGGTGGTCTCCAACTCCACCACTAAGGTTTGATGTTGGAGTGGTTTGGCCAACCAGGCCAGTAGGGCACCTGCTCTGTCACCCTCTGCATGTTGCTTCTGCAAGAATTGCTTGTAATCGAAACAAGACAATCTAGTGTTAGTTTCTGTTATTCTAGCCCTTGTCTCTTCTAGTTGTGTTGAAAGGTCGGGTTGTGTCGGGTGCTTACGTTCGAGATCCCTAAGGGAGTTCTCTAAATCGCCTAGTTCTGTCTCTAACACCTTCCGTACTCCCACAGTTGTGCTAATACAATATCCCCTGATCACTGTTTTAAAGGATTCCCTTTCGATAGTTCTGGACGAAGCAGTTCCAGCATTGTTCCCAAAGAAGTCCGTGATCTGCGTACTAAGTTGAGCCCTAAAAGCCTCGTCTTCAAGTGACTCTGCTTTCAGACGCCAAGTGGGAATCAAAGGTCTCTAGCCGCACCAGGCCAAGGAAATCAATAAGGGATTATGATCTGAGATGGTGCGGCCAAGATACTCGGCCTTCGCCACCACAGATTGCACCTCCGGAGATGCCAGAAAGGTGTCCAGTCGTACATGCAGGTCGTGAACTGCTGAGTAGAAAGAGTATTCTCTATTGGGGGGATTAAGTTTGCACCAACAATCCGTTAGTTGCCAGTGTTTTTGCCACTGCTGGAAGTGCAGTGCTGTTTTATGGGTTGCGGATTTTGACAATGATGGGTGCGATCTATCCATTGCGGTATCCATTACACAATTAAAGTCTCCTCCTATTAATGTGGTGCTGGTGAGAAGTGTGCTCATGATCAGTGATAGTCTGTCTAGGAATCTTCCCTGTTCGTGATTTGGGGCGTATAGTCCCGCAAGAGTTACCTCTCTCCCCTCCAATCTACCAGAAATCACTACATATCTCCCCTCAGTGTCGATCAAGGTATGGAGAACCTGTAATGGAACGCCTGGTCTGATCCATATCAACACTCCCCTCTCAAATGCTGAGTGGGTAGTGGCGAATATTTGTCCCCTCCAGTGCTTTTTCAAGGCCTTGGTCTCCTGTTCTAACAAGTGAGTTTCTTGTAAGATAGCTATGTGCACTCCCCTTAGTTTAAGAAAACTGTGAACCTTGTACCTCTTGGACATGTTATTTAGGTCCCTGACATTCCATGTGATTATCTTGTATTCTGTGGTCATAATTTAAGGAGGGATGTAGAGGCGGCCTACTGACGACGCTCTATTACTACCACTGGACAAACCTATTGAGTTTCGTAATCTAAGGTGTGAACCGTTTGGGCTGCAAGATAGATGTGCCTGATATACCCTTAAAACAACACAAACAAGATCGAACCCCTTTTGTAACTCCCTCTCCCCTGGACCGGTACCTACAACTCTCCCCGCCCAAACCATTACAACTAGTGTAATCTTAATTATCAACCTATTGGAAGGAGGCGTGCCAGAGACCAAGAGGCAGCACTCCGGACCTTTTCCCAGGCCCGATCATGTGTAACGTGCCGGTTAAGAAATGACATCCAGGGTCAAATCGCTCTATATCCACGTTTGGGACCCAGCAATGTCCCCAAACAGAGTGAGGTTCCCCCACAATCGTCAGCTCACTTGCCAACGTGTTCTTTCAACGAGGTCAAATAATCGCGTCCGCCGTTCTTGGGGTGATCAATGGCAAGCCGATGAGAGTGTCCTGGGAGGATATTGAGTAGTGTTCGCAGTTTGAATCAACATCCGATGTAGCATCTGGGGTCCGGCGTGTATGGAAGTCTCCCCCGCTCAACGCTGCTGCTGTTTCTACCGCATCATGCATCTCCTGTTGTGACTGACGTTTCGATGGAGCTGCTTCTGTAATCTTCTTCCGGGATCTACTACGTTTCTTCCTGGGGTTTCGAAATGCTCGGTCGCGGGTTGATCTGCAGTGGATGTTCAGCGATTCGAGCCATTCCATCGGCAGCTGAGGTGTGAGAAAAAAATGGGTCCTGTTATCGTATTCCACTCGGAGTTTTGCCGGAAAGAGCATGGCATACTTTATACCATGCTCATGCATGGTACGTTTTACTGCGATGTAGGATGCCCTTTGTGCCTGTGTCTCCCTCGTAAAGTCTGGGAATATCATGACCTTTTGGCCATCCAATTGAATCTCTCCTTGCTGGCGGGATTGTGACAGTACGTAGTCTCTATCTTTGTGGTGGAGTAATCTAGCGATTATTGGCCGTGGCCTGACTCCCGGTGGAGGTGGCCCGCCGGGGATCCTGTGGGCTCGTTCCACTGCAAAAAATGGTGAAAAGCCCTCTGATGCCATTGTGTCTCTAAGCCACTGTTCCAGGAATGTTTCTGTATTAGCTGCGGTGGTCTCCGCCCCCTCCGGAACCCCCACCAGTCTAATGTTGTTCCGTCGGGCTCGGTTTTCGGCATCTTCCGCCCTTGCCTCCAATGCTGGGTGGCCAGGTCTTTAATTTCTGAGGATGAGTCTTTGTGTGCCGCTAATACCCCTGTCAGCGTAGTCTTGTGCAAACCCACCGTTTCCTTTAATTTACGGTGGTCATCTCGTAAAAGGGAAAGGTCTGCGGTGAGGTTATCGATTTTACGCTCAAGCTCTTCGCGGGAATCTTTAATGGCCAGCCGCACAGTGTCCAGAGTAGTTTCTTGTTGTTCGTGCCGCGCTTGTGATTCTCTGGCGGGCGTTGGGGGTGGATTCTCAGTAGGCGAGGAGTCCCCCGCTGGTGATTTGTCGTGTTTTTTGGGTTTTCACATTGTAATAGGTCTCAGGTTGGCGAAGGCCATTCGTATTAGTGGAGGATGGTATCGTTCGTCAGCATCGTCCAGCCTGTATGTCACCTGTCTCAGTTCCGGTGCTCTCACATGAAGAGTACTGTTAGAAGTTCACCGTTTTGAGCTGTTTGACCATGAGGGAGTTCTCTCATAATTATGCACGCGTTGGTCGTCGGCAAGGGCAGCTTGTGAATGCCGAAAGACAATGTTACAATCTCACCTCTGGCCAGGCTTCGGATGTCGGCATTTGCGTACTGTTCTGATAACAGGGGGAAGTTCTGTGCCGGTGTTCCCGAACTCCCCTTCCAGCACGAGACCGCGGTCTCCGATTCCTCTCAATGTGCCAGTATTAGTTCCCGTCTCGGGAGGCGGCCTCCGCTTTCTCCCTGTCCTTGCGGCAGCTGGTAATCTGACTCATCGGAGCCGTCTCTCTCTTACTCGAAGTTCCCGGGACTTCACTCCTCATCCGCTCCTCTCCACTCCCTCCAAATTCGCTGATGTTCCGCTTCGTATTGTTGCTCTCGCAGTTGGTGGCGAAGGTGTATGAGCCCCTTGCGCCCCTCAATGGATGGTGGGGGGTCCTCACCTCCACGGGACCTTCGTATCCTCTCAGCCGAGGGCCGCGGCTGCAATGGGTTCACTGCTCTGTCGCGGCCGCCATTTTGGATCGCGGCAGCCGCGAAGTTCTCGGGGTGTTTTCCGGGTAAACTCTGCCCCAAAGTGGGTCGCCGCTGTCTCTATTCGTGGTGTATATTCTCCGATTACTTCTCTTCAATTTTTAAGACCTCCAGTCGTTATTATGGCAGGATTTAAGCTTCGGTACTGGATTGTGGTCCGAGAGCGCCGCACTACGCGTGCAGCTCCATCAATCCCAGGCCACGCCCCCTCCAACAAGATGAATGTTAGATTTACTTATCATTACAGTTCTGAAGTCATTGGATTTTTAGATGTGGGACTATTCATTGAAGATAACAAGATACACAGCAGGTTGTTTCGAAAACCCACAGCTTGCAATTCCAATCTACACGCAACGTGTGCTCACCCTAGACTTCAAATCACATCAATACCTTTTGGTGAAATGGTAAGAGCTAGGCGGAATTGTAGTAAGGATGAGGAGTTTTTTAAATGCATCGAGGAGATGGGTCAACGTTTCAAACTACGGGATACCAAAGGGGTGATATTGAAAAACGTTGAGTTAGACGTATCCCCAGGAGTGATACACTTAAAGCCAGGAACAATCCTGCTTTAATAAAGAGACTAATAAGGTTAGACTCATAACAGCTTATACTAGTACTTCTTTGGCTTTCAAGAAAATAGTTAATAGACATTGGGACATCTTGCATCAGGATGAAACTCTGAGGGATTTCATTACTAATAGGCCAGAGATTACATACCGTAGAGGTAGATCTTTGAAAACATCTTCAGCTCCAGTTTTCTGATACAAAGATCAAGGGGTAATTGGTTGTCTACCCACAGTGAAGGTTTTTCTTAATGTGGGCAATGCGGGATGTGTAGATGGGCCTGTCATGGTAAAAAGGAGTTTACAAGCACATTGAATCGAACTTTCAAGATTAAGCCAGCCATAAACTGCAACACATCTTTTGTTATTTACATTATCTCATGTAAATGTGACCGTATTTATGTGGGAAGTACTATTCGTTCTTTTAAAGGTAGGATTAGTGAACATGCCAAAGCAATTATCCATGAGGACGAAAGATATCCATTAGTGGCACACATGAAAACTTGTCGGCACAGGGTATTTACAAGACATTTAAGTTTTATGGTTTTGAACATATACCAAACGAACCCAGAGGAGGAAATAGGGAACTTACTTGGCGAAGGAAGGAGGCACTATGGATTATGCGCCTCAGAGCAGTGGAGGATGGCCTCAATATGGATCGTTAATTGGAATACTTTTTGGGTGATTAACCCATATGTTTTTCATGACTGCGAACTCGCACTGACAGACTTTGATTTATGGAATTTGTCCTACTTTAACTATTATATGGACATCATTGGTGGCATGCTCATCATGAATATGATTTCATGAATATTACTTGTGTTTCGATGTAGTATTATCCAAGGATGTAAACTATATTCACCATGTTACTGATGTCAACATTATTGTATTTTATATATTTTGTCAATACACATATGCTTGATATTTCATCAAAATTAACATATAACCATGAGTACACTTCATGGAATATTGTGGTATCAGAATAATCAGTGAGACCCTTAGGGAAGCACCTGGGGAGTGTCCAACAACAGGGCTTTAATTGTTTTTTCATGATAATACACCATTATATTGACATATGCTATGAATGGCATCAGCAGTATGGTTTCAATTATGAGGAATTAGGAGATACTGGGATTGGTTGCATCAAAAGTGATTTATTTCAATCTAGTTACCTCTGACCCATTTTCTTTGTTAAAATTTGGTGAAAGTCGCCGTGGACTCCATGAAGGAATACTATGTAATTACAGCTTCAAGATGGGGGTCCTAGAAAGGGTTAACTTTCTGGTCCTTCCTCTGTTTCTTTGAATTTTACCATGGAGACATTGTGCAATTGATATTCGATTGAAATACTGCTATAATATGTCTGTGTCTCACCTTTGATTTTAACATTTATCATATTATGTGCACTTTGAGAACTTTTCAGCTTTGGATAGCGGTTTGATTATTTAGTCGCTTTGCATTTCGAGACTACCCGGGAAGATGATCGAAGTATGGTAGTCCTTCCTTTGTGTTTACGGTCCGATTAAATAAAGGTGCTTCCAGGTTGGGTATTTGTTAGCGTACTCGCGACCGGCACACATGGCATGGACTTTCATAACTAGATATTAGTTGTACTGATATACAGGTGAGCCCTTTTGACATTTGGTAATATATAAGGTAAAATGGGTCAATTTGCCTGTTTTTCCAGTGATAATCTATAAACGACTTGTTGGAATCTTATTTTTTCACGCATGACACTACTAGGAAATTTGATGACCTAGATAATCAACAGAATCTACCATAAACTTACACTTGTCTTTTCTAACCGTAATCCCATGGTCATTCAGAATTCCCAAAACTCTGTCCAACATGAGAACATGGTCTTGAAAAGATTCCGAACCAATTAAAATGTCATCCTGGTAAGCTAAAACACCCTGTATGTAGCCAAATAACTGAAACATAAGTTTCTGGAATAGGGACGCCGCGGAGGCTAAGCCAAACGGCATTCGCAAAAATCTATAAGCCCCAAACGGGGTAATAAACGTGGTGAGTGAACGGGATTCCTTACTTAACTCCACTTGATGATAGGCAGACCTAAGGTCAATCATAGAGAAAACCTTCATTCCCCCCAAACGAGCCAATAACTCTTGAATTTTGGGCAAAGGAAAACAATCAACCAAAATGTTTTTGTTTAAAGATCTCAAGTCAATACATAATCTTAACTCTCCAGTCTGCTTAACATCGACTACAATTGGAGACACCCATTGTGAAGAGTCATCTGGTTCAATAACCCCATCACTGCATAAATCACACAGATGCTCTTTCAATTTTCCCCTGACACTCAAAGGTACATTACGTACCCTATGTACAACAGGAACAGCATCAGGTTTGAGAATAATTCTATGTTCATACCCCCTCACAAAACCAAGCTTATTGCTGAAAACTTCAGAGTGTTTAATAAGAACATCCTGGATGGAATCTAGTTTAACCTCCACTTTCCCCACCAATGTAATGGGTTGATCGGTGCCTGGTCTAAGCACCATACCAAACTGCCCTTGATCCTTCCACCCCAAAATATTGTACCCTCTCTTGACAACATACACTTTAGAGTCAATGTTCTTGTGCTGGTAACTAATTTTTCCAATAAAGTACCCCAACATATCAATCTCTTGGCCATCAAATGCTATGGTTTTTATATCAGGCGTAGATAAAGGAGAGTCACTCCAAAAGGAATGATAATTTGCGTCAGAAACAATCGTTATTGGTGAACCTGAATCATCCGTAACTTTCAATTTAACTTCACCAATCATGACTTCACAAATCGGATCTTTGGAACGCTTAAGACCAGACTTACAATTGGATGCATCATTAACTATCAGAACACACTTTTTGGAAATATGCAAATCACCACACTCACCCACTTGCCTCTCCACCAATTGTTGCTGTTCAACCAACATCACCTTTTTGATCTTGTTTACACACTCGAGCGAAATTACCAGTCTTCTTACACTTCATATATGTTTTCCCTAAAGCTGGACAAATAGGAGAATTGGCCAAGTGTGAATTAGAGCCACACCTGAAACACAAAAGCTTTTTGGTGTTGCTCTTTTTCAAATCCGGGGTAGTGGGCATAATAGTTTTAGATTTCTGTGATACCAAACAAACATCTTCAACTGGTAACCCTCTCACTTTACCCAATTCTTTAGAGGCTAACATAGAACGTTCAATCCCTCTAGCAATTTCCAACGTTTCATTCAACGTTGGGTCTCTACAACATAAGATCTTTTCTTGAATTTTAGAATCATAACAATTAACAACAAGTTGATCTCTAAGATACTGGTCCAAAGGACCTACAAATTCACAAGTAGACGCTAAAATCCGAAGTTCAGCTACAAAACTGTCAATTGATTCATGCTGAAGTTGTTTCTGTGTGAAAAATTTGTGTCTCTCAACAATGATGCTGAGGTCATCTTTGAAGTGGTTTTCTAATCTTCTCACAGCTTCGGTGAACACGTTCCAATCACCAGTGGCAAAAAGTTGCGCCTGGAGTTGATGGTCGAAAATTTTTTGCCCTTCTGTGCCAAGGCAATTATACAAAATCGCCTTTTTGCGAGCAGCAGAAAAGTCAACCCCGTCAATAGCAACCAAATAGCTCTCAAAGGATTTAAACCAGTGTTGCCATCTTATCACAGGGATGCCAGGTTCAAGAAGAAAAGTTAATGGTAAGTTAGCTGTTTATATATTGAAGGTAAAATAAAAACAACAGACAGCTGGGTGAGAGCGTGCGAAGCGCCAGTTAGAAATAAACACTTGCTGCACGTAATTTGCACAGCGTGTGTGCAAAACTCGCGATGAGACTGAAAACTAGATGAGTATTGTGTCTCAGCAACCAACTTGAGGCCGATACTGAGTCGTGTGATTCCAAAAGGCTTAGTAAGTCCTTGACATGTGTAGATCACGCACCGTTCAATAAAATGGCAAAAATTGAAAAATCGATGAAGATCAACACAGCCAGAAAGTTGACTTCTCTGTCAACAGTAACAACTTATCGCAAACATCCAGCCTTCGAAGGATAGAGAACATGCAAACGTGGCGTCTGTTACTTAGCAACCAGCATTGTTGCGAGCCAGGAATGCACGCGTCCGGACGCCGTAATCTCTCGTGGATCCGAAACTATTTAACAGATTGCCTCGCTCTTCCGCATGACGTCCGTTACCTGGCAACAAAATAATGTTGCACGTAAGTGAAAAACAAAGAAAAACGGCGCTTTAGAAATGTTACCGCAGTCATCCAGTGAACATCTCCCGAAAAAGGATGCCGGCAGCAAGGACACTGATTACAGAAGTAACTGAAGGAAAGGCCGTGAGGACACAAAGAAGAAGTTGAGGTCGCGTGGGTTCAAATGGTGTTGACCAGCTCGTCGCCAAAAGATGTTGTATCCTCCACTGAAATAAGGAAACTCCAAGCAGCTTGTTTGTCTCAAACAAGAAGATTTATTCCTCTTTCAACACCTACGTCCTCACAGCCACCGAGTCAAAGCAGCAACGCAGCTGCCCAGCTCAGAATCTGTGAGGTCATCGGAATTCCAGCTGATACATTCCATAAAGACATATTACACATTTAGATAGAATTTTTGAAACACAACAATGGTGCTTCTGTTTTATTTTGGCAGACTCATACCTCATGGACTAAGAATTTGGTTTGCTGCAATTGGGCAGAGTGACCAGCCACTATAGAAAAGACGTATTATGTTTCTGACCGCTATATCTGGCATCTTAGTTTTAAAACGCATGCAATATTTTGACCTATCAGGTAATAGATTGAATTAATGGCATGTGGGTCATTTATAAGGCACACTAGCACAGATGTATGGATGGGTGATTATGTTTATATTTTGTATTGGGTTTTACGCTTCGTATTTTTTAGGGTTATAAACCTTTGGAGGAATTAATAATCTGGTCCATTTGTTTCATCACTGGTTTTCTCTGTGAGCATTACACTGTGAGGTGATAGTAAAAAAAAAGATTTTATTTTTTTATTTTTAGTCTCCATTCCCATTGTGCTATGGTAAAGGGTATATAGTGGCTATGATTATGATCTCTCATGTTTATATGGAGTTAATTTGATGAAATTTCAGCCCTGAGGAAGTAATTGGGGTATTCCTCAAGACGAAACACGTGTTGGCTGTATCAGAGGGATACTGAAAATGTAACAAATGGCTGTAACAGAGGGATATTGTGATGTATTGGAAAAACATATATCTACATACATTGAAGAACAAAGGGCCTGATTCCAACTTTGGAGGAGGTGTTAATCCGTCCCAAAAGTGACGGTAAAGTGACGGATATACCACCAGCCGTATTACGAGTTCCATAGGATATAATGGACTTGTAATACGGCTGGTGGTATATCCGTCACTTTACCGTCACTTTTGGGACGGATTAACACCTCCTCCAAAGTTGGAATCAGGCCCAAAATGTTGAGTTGAAAAAATAAACCACAGACTGGTGAACCACACTGAATATTTAAGACGCCTCTCTTTATCTGAATGAACTCTATATTGAAATTATGATATTGGACTATACTGGTGCATTTTTTACAGGATCAAAAGAAATGTTTTTACAGATATTTGATATTGATTATTTAATATATACATTACTATAGCAAGTACCTCATGTGGTATTGTGTGGTAATTCATATTCTATTGGGTGATGGTGCATGAGAATTACCGTCTCTAAAGCATTTCTTATTGCTTTTTTTAATGGTATTTATACTGTGGATTGCTTAAGGGTGTGAACATCTTAAACGAGTCAAAAGGTCCATCAGCCTAAGAACGAGTCCCCTTATCAATTAGCATATGAAGAGCCAATAAGGTAAGACGTGCTCGCACACTCTTCACAACCTAGCACAGATGAGAAACTGAGGAGGACACTGAACCACTTAGTGCTGAATCTCCCCTAAAAGGAGCTCCATCATTGAAGAAAAAACACACATTGGCACAATCCTTTTCCACTGTGGCCGAAAAGCCTAAATCTCACTCCCTACGTCTCTCCTCAAATCTCATCTTCCTTCAAGAAAGGCCCCAACTTCCACTTTTATACAACATCACTAAATAAACGAACTCATTTAGAGTCATACGGAAGGCAGGGCAGAGTACCAGGTCAGTAAAGGTTGTGGCTTCCACTACCCTGGCAGAGGACCATGACCCTATTTAGAGATCCCTCCTTGTCTCGCGGTAATTTTTTTAAGCCTACAGTGGAGTTGCTTAAGTGGCCTCTGCACTCTGGGCTCAGGGAAATTGTAAGCAGTGCCATGTTATTTTCGTAACATTTGGCATTTTGTTTCTGTTTTTAAAAAAAAAACCTTGCTTTTATCATACATTTGTCTATTTAAAATTTCGGCATTTGCTAAATTTCTCATAAATTAGTTAACATGGCCTTTCGAATTTATATTAATGTACCTACATTCATTTATTATATTATAATTACATTATTGTTGGTCTGTTTTGATTGAATCTTGGTATGACTTTTCGCTAGCCATTTCATTGTAAATATTATAGTTGCTTTAGGACACGAATTAAAGTTTTTGTCCCTAGATCTGGGGCTTAGTCAAGTTGGGGTGTGCTTTAGTTGCCATGCTGGTGTTAAAGTGGACCATCTGTTGCTTCATCGGTAACCTGAGGGAAACGTGCTTGGACGAATGAGAAAGTTAGACCTAGGCAGGCAAATGTCCATCATTGTCACCAGAGCTGTTTAAATCCCTTTTAAAATGGATCAAGGTTTATCTAGGTGATATAGCAGACCATTTTCTTCGTTAGGGCACAGGATGGCTTTAAAAACATTACTGTACATGCACCTCAATCGGAGCCCACCCAAAGGTTCTTTGGCGTATGCCGTTCAATCAGATACCAGCAATGATGCACTAGAAGTGAGCTTGTTTACTTTTTTAATTCATCACCATTCCAACCTGATTAATGAGCCTCATTTATTACAAGTCAAAAGAATACAAATAACGCGGGCTGAGCAGATGTCTCTGTTCCAGGGTTATTTTGCAGGCGACAGGATCAAACTAATCACAGAGACACTAATTATTTACGTTTCAGTGATGAAAAATGCAATTTGTTTAAGATAAACTTTTTAGTTCGCACCAAACATTTACAAAATAATGTTATGAGTAACTGTGGAGACACTGCTGTACAGTAGTTTGAAATTGTTCTAATATGGGCCGAGTCATTTCCTCAATGGCCCGAAAAGGGACATGGGTGGCAGTAGGGTAACAACACCTGAGGCTGCCCACTGCAAAGTACATGGAAGGGCCCCTTCTGGACTCACTCAGGAGCTCCCAGCTCCAGGTACTGCGCTGATGCCCCCCCCCCCACTGGAGCTAGGGGAACACCTCCTCCTTGCACCATGGGGGCCGCAGGAGCCTTTGTTAGGCCACTGGTGGGTGGAGCTCTATTTCTTAGTAAAATAACACCCCACCTGGTTAGCTGGTGCCGCTCCCAGATTTTGCAGATCTAGGAACACCGGAAAACATTTTACCAGCCCTCTGGGAAAACTGACAGTTAAAACCATGCTGATTGGACTCCAAATGGGCTTGGCAGACCTCTTCACCTCCCTCTGAGAAGGGGACTGTAATACTCACCTAAGAATGACAGCAGTATATTTGTCCTTTGCTGCATAATATTGCCAGGTATCACACAGTATATGCCCCCTATTGCTTTGCAGACTAGAAAGATAGCATTGTTGACATCAACCAGGAACCAGATTCCAGCAATTTACCACACCAATTTGATCACTGGTGTCACAATTTGTCATTGAAAATTACTCCTAATCTTTGCACTTCAACACATGAGACTCGAGTCCCTTCTCGTTACCCCTACCTATCTATCAATCAAGTAACTGCTGGTATCAGAATCATATTTTTATCTTTGGTAGACATGGCCAATAATAAGACATGGTTTATTAGCTGTGCAGGATGTGAGGCCTACTCAAGTAATAGATCACAACCTTTCCTTACTGGCCACCATGCATCCCATTGAAGAACTTAACTTTCTCAGGGTAGCGAAGCAGAGCAGTCAAAGCCCTACTCAGGGGAGGTGGTGTGGGCTAGTATTCACCATTTGCCGGCACACAATAACAAAACTCAATAAATTATTGTCCAATTAATGCTTTTTTCTTTGGAAAAGAAAAAATACATTGCTAGATACTACAAATTAATTCACAAATACATACATCAGGTGGATAGAAATACCTTAGGTAACATTCTGAAATCACATTGACCCTTAATGGGTCAGGACCCACAAAACCACAATTCCTGTCACCTATATTAGATAGAACATCATGTTATGAGGTATCACTTTAAATGAAGCTTTAAATAAAGCACGTCTATTGGCTGTGTCAAAAGTAATTCAACAATGCATGGCTACTCTGTGGTATATCAGTAGGAACACCAGGGATATTGGCATCCGGTCCTGGGGGTTTATCGGCCACATACCCTAGCAAGCTGACCACGGGGTCTGGTTTAAGCTGCACCCCCAAATATGTTTGCCCAATAATGTGCTATAATTGGATAGTGCCAAGCGAGGTGGATTAAACTAGCCTGTGGTTCATTGCAGCTCAGGCATTTATCGTCAGGGAGAGCCCTATTTTGAAGAGTTGGATGGGGGTATGATAAAAACAGTAGTTAAATTTGAAGTGAATAAGTCGCAGTTGATAATTTGGTGATAACACAATTAGTGTTAGACCTGACAGCCTTAGGGTGGTCACCCCTAACTTTTTGCCTGCCTCCCACCACTTTTTGGAAACTTTTCTTGCTGGTTTTAAGACTCTGCACACTTTACCACTGCTAACCAGTGCTAAAGGGCATATGCTCTCTCCCTTTCAACATGATAACATTGGATCATACCCAATTGGATTATTTAATTTACTTGTAAGTCCCTAGTAAAGTGCACTATGGGCCATATTTATACTTTTCGACGCACAACTGCGCCAACGCAGTTGTGCGTCAAAAAATCTAACGCCGGCTAACGCCATTCTGAAGCGCCATGCGGGCGCCGTATTTATTCAATGACGTTAGCCGGTGTTAGCCGGCAGCGCTGCCTGGTGTGCGTCAAAAAAAATGACGTACACCAGGCAGCGCCGGCGTAGGGGAATATGGAGCTTGGGCACCAAAAAATGGGGCAAGTCAGGCTGAGGCAAAATTATCGCCTCAACCCGATTCGCGCCATTTTTTTCGACTCCCAACCCCCATTGAAATGACTCCTGTCTTAGCAAAGACAGGAGTCTTGCCCCCTTGCCCAATGGCCATGCCCAGGGGACTTCTGTCCCCTGGGCATGGTCATTGGGCATAGTGGCATGTAGGGGGGCACAAATCAGGCCTTACCTTATGTTCCCTGGGATGGGTCCCTCCATCCTTAGGCATCCTCCTGGGGTGGGCAAGGGTGACAGGGGGTGTCCCTGGGGGCATGGGAGGGCACCTCTGGGCTCCTTCCGAGCCCACAGGTCCCTTAACGCCTGCCCTGACCAGGCGCTAAAAAACAACGCAAAAGCGGCTGGACTTAATTTTTTTTGACCCGCCCACTCCCGGGAGTGTAATACGGCGCACATGCCTCGGAGTCACTTTTTTAGACGGGAACGCCTACCTTGCATATCATTAACGCAAAGTAGATGTCCACGCTAAAAAATGACGCAAACTACATTGACTTTGGCGCTAGACGCGTCTAACGCCAAAGTATAAATATGGAGTTAGTTTTGCGTCGGAATTGCGTAAAAAAAACAACGCAATTCCGGCGCAAACATAGTATAAATATGCCCCTATATGTACCCAGGGCCTGTAGATTAAATGCTACTAGTGGGCCTTCAGCACTGATTGTGCACGTACTTAAGTAGCTCCTTAACCATGTCTCTGGCCTGCCACCACAAGGCCTGTGTGTGCAGTTTCACTGCCAATTCGACTTGGCATTTAAATGTACTTGCCAAGCCTAAAACTACCTTTTTTCTACATGTAGGTCACCCCTAAGGTCGGCCCTAGGTAACCCAAAGGGCAGGGTGCTATGTAGACAAAAGGCAGGACATGTACCTGTGTAGTTGACATGTCCTGGTAGTGTAAAACTCCTAAATTCATTTTTACACTTCTGTGAGGCCTGCTCCTTTCATAGGTTAACATTCAGGCTACCCTCATATATTGTTTGAGTGGTATCTGCTGATCTGAAATGAGTAGACAGGTCATATGTAGTATGGCCAGAATGGTAATATAAAATCCTGCTGACTGGTGAAGTTGGATTTAATATCACTATTTTAGAAATGCCACTTTTAGTAAGTGAGCATTTCTCTGCACTTAAATCCTTCTGTGTCTTACAATCCACATCTGGCTAGGTTCAGTTGACAGCTCCCTTGTGCATTCACCCAGACAAACCCCAAAGACAGGATACTCATCCTCACTTGCATACATCTGCATTTTGAATGGGTCTTCCTGGGCTGGGAGGGTGGAGGGCCTGATACTTACATGACAAAGGACAGTAGCCTGCCCTCACACAAAGGACTGCCACACCCCCTGCTGGGACCCTGGCAGACAGGATTGAACTGAAAGGGGACCTTGTGCACTTCTAAGCCACTCTTTGAAGTCCTCCCTACTTCAAAAGCACATTTGGGTATTTAAACAGGGTCTCTGCCCCTACCAACTCAAACACTTCCTGGAGATGAGAACCTGAACTAGAACCTGCAACCTGCCAAGAAGAACTGCCTGGCTGCCCAAAGGACTCACCTGACTGCTTTCTGTGAAGGACTGCTGCCTTGCTGTTGCCCTGCTGCCTTGCTGGTCACTGGCTGTGCTGAGAAGTGCTTTCCAAGGGCTTGGATAGAGCTTGCCTCCTATTCCCTGAAGCCTCAGGACCAAAAAGACTTCATCTCTGCAAGAAGTACTCCTGCCAGAAACAACACACAGCTTGCATCGCAGTGAATATTCACTGCACGCCGAAGCGGAACGACACAGCCTGACTTTGCAAGGAGAAGATCGATGCAGTCCCAGCGTAGCGACCAGAAATTCGACGGATGGCCCACTGGATTGATGCACAGCAGAGCTGGAACGATGCAGCCTGACTTCCAGACGCAGCGCCTGCTGCGCGGTACAAATTGCCACACAACGCCCACTGGATCGATGCAGCCCCTGTGACTTCGTCCTGTCAGCGCCGGAAATCCACGCATCGTCCCCGGGGCATCCAAAAACCCTGCAACTCAAAGAGGATCTAACATCAAGCACTGGAAATTGATGCAAAGCCTTCCCTGCATGAAAACTAAACAACGCATTGCCGTGTGCTGCCCGAGAAATGGACACACACCTCCCTGTTTTCCATTCATCTGCTCCTCTGCGGTTCTTTGTGGATATTTTGAACGCAAACCAGGTAGTTTGTGCTTTCAAGAGACATTTATTGCTTTTAAAAGATTAAAGACACTTTATATAATTTTTACAGTGATATTTTCAACATATACCTATTGCATCTTATTTGTTTTGACCCGCATCTTATCAGATAAATATTATCTATTTCTCTAAACACTGTGTGGTGTAATGTTTGTGGTGTTATACTCTGTTATTGCATGATTTATTGCACAAATACTTTACACAGGTTAAGCCTGCCTGCTCAGCGCCAAGCTATCAGAAGGTGGGCACAGGATAATTTAGATTGTGTGTGACTTACCCTGATTAGAGGGAGAGTCCTTGCTTCGACAGGGGGTAACCTGACTGCCAACCAAAGACCCCATTTCTAACAATTAGTTACAGCAATATACCCATTCTATGTCTGTCAAGGGGATGTCCAAGTCAAAGTTCCAGGCTTCATGGGATTTTAGAATGATGACTGGTGTATGGGTCTGTGTATGATTATAAAGTTTAGTCATCAATTTATGTGAGGAGGTGGATGTCTATACATGATCCATTGGTAGGAGTGGTGGGGGGTTCGGGAAGGGAACGTACTGTGCAGTGACTTTCATGAAGCTCAGATCTGATAATGAAGAAGGGTGTCTGAGAACGTGGGGGTGGGTCCAACCTGATGTAATACTTAGTTACCATACGTAAATGCTTCCAAAAACCTGCACTCAACCCCCCTCCAAACAGTCAGCCCTTTGTCTATGCAAAGGGGGGAGTTAGCCATTAAGCCTGGCCATGGGGACCCCATCCCTCAGGGCCAATTGTTTTTTTAAGTAAATGGTAGGTAGTCCACACGGCCTACCTCCAGGAACCTTGTAGAGCCCTGGGGACCCAAGGGTAATTTTGAAAACGAAAGGTGAAGGGGCCAGGCAGTCCCAATTCTGGACCTCCTTACGCTCTGACCCCATCCCCTAAGGCCATGCATGTTTTCAGGGGAGGTGGCCCCCTCACCAAGCACTATTGCCCCAGGAATCCCATGCCCCAAGGCCACTTATTAAAATAAATGGAACAGGGGACCATGTGGCACCCTTCCCCGAACCTTCTTAGGACCTCAGGACCTCCTCCCCCAGGGTCACTCTTTTAATTGAAAGGGAGGGGTTGTGCCTGGCCCCCCTCCCTGTGCAAATTTTGAACATGGGGAGCCCAATCCCATGAGGCCTGGTGTTCATTTGAGGGGAGTGGGGCCAACAGCCCCATCAACAAGCTGATTTGGGCCCTGGGGATTCTATCCCTGGGGCCAGCATTATTTTGAGTAGGAGGGAATTGCATGTTGGCCTTAGAGACTCCCCCCCCCCTGGAACCTAGCATCATATGGGGAGGGGGATACACAATCCACTCTCTTTGGGTCAATTTTGACTCTAAACCCCACCTCCAGGGCCTGACTTCATTTTCATGGTGAGGGAGAAATGCAGCCTCCATACATTGGCTGAAACTGGCTTCAGGGACACCATTCCTGAGGCTTGGCATCATTATTAGAGGGAGGGGGCACACAGCCCCCTCCCAGGATGATTTGACTCCAGGGACCCCATCCCTCAGGCCTGGCATACAATTTAGGAGGAAGGGAGCATGTGCCCCCTCCTCCATGGTCTATTTCAGCCCCTGGGATCCCATTGCCTGGGGCCTGGTGACAACTGGTAAGGGCATGGGGAATGCAGCCCCCTTCCCCTACTGATTTCAGCCCCTGAAAACCAGATCCCCTGGGGAACCCCATCTCACTGTGCCAGGCTAAGTTACAGGTGTGTGCCCTGGTGTCCACCCAGGGCATATACCAAAGTGTTATTGGAGGCTGCAGGGGAAGCCTGAAGGCCGTCATGGCCCCAGCTTGCTCTCTGCATGCAGCAGGAGTCAGCATGACTTCTGCCTACAGGGAACAGCTAATAATGCTGCTCTTTGCAGACGGGGGCAATCTTTTGATCTATTTCCCTTCCCTCCTCACAGCAGGCAGGGAAACAGAACAAAGTCTGCTCCCAGTGGGCGTCAGCATTTTTTAAACCATTCAGCCATGCATGGCAAGGGTTGGCCTCGCAGCTAACCCACTATACCTACCAAGCCATGTGCCATGTACGGGCTTTGGCTGTGAGTTGCAAGGGATGGCCACAGGGCCTGGCCCATAGCCAGGCCCTGCAGCCATCCCCCTACAACTACCCAACCCTGCATGCATACATCTCTGAGTGTATGCATGAGTACCTCAGTGGGTCAGACAGTGGGTGCATAGGTCTCTGAGTGAGTCTGTGAGTGGGTGCATGAGTCTCTAAGTGGGTGTGTGAGTGGATGCACAACCCTTTGAGTAGGTCTGTGAGTTGATGCATGACTGTATCAATGGGTCTGTGAGTGTTATGTGATTATGGTGGTCATTACAACCCTGGCGGTCGGTGTTAAAGCAGCAGTAAGACCGCCAACAGGCCGGCGGGAAACCGCCAACATAGACAGCCACTTTAACACTCTGACCGCCATGGCGGTACAAACAAACAGCATGGCGGTCACCGCCAACAGACAGGTGGAGGACAATGTACCGCTCACAGTATCACAACCTACCAATCCGCCACCTTTTCCGGGGCGGATTCACCACGAACAAAAACACGGCAGAAACAGGACTTCGAAGGGAAAACGTTCACCTCTACACACCCCACGAGGAATCCAGACTCCATGGAACCCGAGCTCCAGATCCTGCCAGCCCTTATCTTCTTGCTCCTCTACGAGGAGCACGAATGCCGGCGGCGAAGACCACGGTGAGTACTGCACCTATGACACAGGGGAGGAGGGAGGGAAAAAACAGTGACACACACACACGCAACACCCCCACCCCCACCCTCACCCACTACATCACACACACTAATACATTACAGTTACAACCCCCAAGCCCCCGGAAGAATGCAAAGACAAAAGGAAATGAGTGTAACCATTGTAATACATTAAAATCCAGTACGCAAAAATATATATGCAGTATAAACAAATATATACACCGAGAATAGTAGTCCAGGTAGTGCTCCATTGAAGTCCGTGGAACACTGGGCCCACATGGCATGGGCAAGGCCCACACTCAATCTCCGAACATAACAGAGATAACACTGCAGGGGCATCATATAGCAATAAAACAGGCACCTCAGGGGGAAGGGAAAGGGGGGGCACCTCAGCCGGTTGAGTGCCCGACGGCAAAACCACAGGGGCCACATGCCCTCTGTTCAATCCTGGGGAGTGCAAAGCCACAGTCTCTCAAGTCTATACAGTGGGTGGGTTGCCCACTGTTCCATCCTGGGGAGTGCAAAGCCGCAGTTTCTCAACTCTCTGCAGTTGGTGGGATGCCCACTATTCCATCCTGGGGAGTGCAAAGCCACAGTCTCTCAAGTCTCTACAGTGAGTGGCTTTCCCACTGTTCAATCCTGGGGAGTGCAAAGCCACAGTCTCTCAAGTCTCTACAGTGGGTGAGTTGCCCACTGTTCCATCCTGGGGAGTGCAAAGCCACAGTCTCTCAAGTTGATAACAGTCTCCACTGGTTCTGGAGATGGCCTTGTGCCCAGAGTGCTTCATCCTGCCAAGGACTGAGGTAGTGGATGTGAATCTCCACTGGTTCTGGAGGGGGCTTTGTGCCCAGAGTGCTTCATCCTGCCAAGGACTGAGGTAGTGGATGCCTTACTCCACTGGTTCTGGAGGGGGCCTTGTGTCCAGAGTGCTTCATCCTGCCAAGGACTGAGGTAGTGGATGTGAATCTCCACTGGTTCTGGAGGGGGCCTTGTGCCCAGAGTGCTTCATCCTGCCAAGGACTGAGGTAGTGGATGCCTCACTCCACTGGTTCTGGAGGGGGCCTTGTGCCCAGAGTGCGTGCGACAGGTGGGGGACTGTCCGTGCTATGGCTCCATGCCACACTGGCTGCCCTACTGCCCGGTGCACTCCAGATTCTGGTGACTACAGGCACCACTGGTCCCGGAGATGTTGTGGCTGAGGTGCTAGGTTGGGACCTGGAGAGTCGGGCCCTAGGAGACTGACGGGGTGCGGGAGGTGAGGGAAAGAGGTCTAGGGTGGCCAAGGAAAAGTTTCTTGGGAACACTGGGACGGGTAGCTGGAGGGGGTTTGGGAGTGGAGGAAGAGGTTGTGGTTGTAGGAGGTGTTTGTTTGGTGACTTTGGATGAAGGTGCATGCGCTGTAGGCTGTCATGAGGAGGATGGCTGTTGGGTGGGTGTGTGGCTGTGTTTGTGTATCTTGGGAGGTGGCGTCACAGACACACTGGGAGAGGACAGAGGGGACGTGTGAATGGTAGTGGGGGTGGTGACTGCACGTGAGCTGGGTTTGGTGGTGTGTGTGCTGGTGATGGAAGTAGTGGCTGTAGATGTAGTGCATGCAGGTGTGAGTGGAGACGAGACTGGGAGGGAGGAGGGAGACAAGGAGGAGGGGGACACAGTGGAGGCATTAGATGTTGGTGTGTCTGCATGTGTGTGATGCTTGCGTGAGTGCCTGTGGGATGTGTGGTGCTTATGTTTGCCTGACCTTCCCTTGTGTGCTGACGTGTGTGCATGCTGGTCTGAAGGTGTGCTTGGGCTAGGCTGAGGTAGAGGGGATTGGGTCTGGGTGGAGGAAGTTGGAGGGGGGAGGCTAGAGACAGGGACAATGGCTGCCATCAGTGCTAAGGCCAGAGTCTTAAAAGCTCGCTGAAGGGCCGCCTGACCAGAATGAATGCCCTCCAGGAATTCATTTGTTTGTTGCAACTGCCTTTCTACACCCTGGATGGCATTCAAAATGGTAGACTGCCCAACAGTGAGGGACCTGAGGAGGTCAATGGCCTCCTCACTGAGGGCAGCAGTGGTGACTGGGGCAGGGCCTGAGGTGCCTGGGGCGAAGGTGATGCCCACCCTCCTGGGTGAGCGGGCATGGGGCAAAGGCTGAGGGGCTGCTGGGAGGGCGGTGCTGGTGGGGGGGGTGGCGGCTGTACCTGTAGATGCAGAGAGCACAGATGTGGCCGCCACCACAAGGGAGCTCCCATCAGAGGACGAGTCCGTATCACTGGTGTCAGCTCCTGTCCCCGCCGTGGAGCTCCCCTCACCCTCCATCCCACTGGTGAATTCCGAGTCCGTAGTGTTGCCCTCCAGAGCCATGTGGGATTCAGCTCCCTCCTGCTCCCGTGCCACTTCTCCTCCGCCTGATGATCCTAATGAACACAAGAACAGGGAGACCACAAAAAAGGGGGGGAACGACAGAAGAAAGACATGTTGAGTGCATGCATTACCGCTACCGTTGTCGGACACGACAGACACAAAAGCCCCCTACACTACGCTACGCACTTGGGGTCCACTGTTTAATCCCTGGGACATGGCCTACGCTTCAAACTCCCCCCCCATCTTTCATCCACCCCACTCCACACAGGCATAGCCCATACAGCATGCTCCCAGTGTACCTACCTGTTTGTCTGGAGGACCGTAGAGTAGCGTGTGCTGGGGGAGGATCCCATCCACAAGTTTCTCTAACTCCCCCAATGTGAAGGCAGGGGCCCTTTCCCCAGACGCACGAGCCATTGTCTCTTCCAGACCGAGGTCACAGCAGCACTTGCAGTGTAGGTCCTCTCCTGTCGAAGATCAGGTGTCGAGTGATTGAACAGATAGAAAATGACGGTCACGTCCGCAGCGGTGTGTACCGTCACCGCCGGCGTACATCGTCATTGGCTCCTGGGACCCATAGGGTCCAATGTTAACCAATGCAGAATTGAGCCGCGGTCTTCGACCGCCTGCCGAGACGGTGTACAACGCCAGCGCAGTTACCTCACATCCTATTGTCCCACTTTACAGGTCAGGCAGCTGCCATTTCAGGGGCCCACATGGCTTAATTTTTAACTGTGTCACACATACCTAGGCCTTGCCTCAACACTCATACAGGCCACATTTCGGATTATGATTTGTGTTCTGTGTAAGCTGTGGGTACGTACCTCTGAGTTGCTCGCTGTTGTCCTTCATAGGCACCGTCCTCTGGGACATGTGAGGAGATGGCGGCATCCTCCGGTGTACAGACCACTGGTGGACCTGTCGACAATGGAGGAAAGACATGTGATCATCACCTACAGGCTTGATCGTGCCACAATCCTGGAACTGTGTGCCCAGCTGGAGCCAGACCTGATGTCAGCTATCCGCCATCCCACAGGAATCCCCCCTCTAGTGCAGGTGCTGTCAGTACTCCATTTCCTTGCAAGTGGGTCATTTCAAACAACAGTGGCCATAGCATCAGGGATGTCCCAGCCTGTGTTTTCCAACGTGTTGTCCAGAGTATTGTCTGCCCTGCTGAAACACATGCGGAGCTACATCGTTTTCCCTCAGGTGGAGGATTTGCCTACAGTGAAAGGTGACTTCTATGCCCTGCGACATATCCCCAACATCATAGGTGCCATTGATTGGACACATGTGGCTTTGGTACACCCCGCAGGAGTTAACAGGTGTATAGAAACTGGAAGAGTTATTATTCAATGAATGTGCAGATGGTGTGTTTGGCAGACCAGTACATCTCCCATGTTAATGCCAAATTCCCTGGCTCAGTGCATGACGCTTACATACTGCGGAATAGCAGCAACCCTTATGTGATGGGTCAACTCCAGAGGCACCGTGTGTGGCTATTAGGTGAGCACCTGGAAGCAAGTCAGTGGGAATGGTTTACTGGGTCTGGGGATATCCCTACAGGTTACTATGGGGGTCATTCTAACCCTGGCGTTCGAAGACCGCCAGGGCTAAAATGACGGGGGCACCGCCAACAGGCTGGCGGTGCCCCGCTGGGCATTCTGACCGCGGCGGTTTGACCGCGGTCAGAAGTGGAAAACCGGCGGTCTCCCGCCGGTTTTCCGCTGCCCATTTGAATCCTCCATGGCGGCGCAGCTCGCTGCGCCGCCATGGGGATTCTGACAGCCCATACCGCCATCCTGTTCCTGGCGGTTCGCCCGCCAGGAACAGAATGGCGGTATGGGTTGTCGTGGGGCCCCTGGGGGCCCCTGCAGTGCCCATGCCAATGGCATGGGCACTGCAGGGGCCCCCGTAAGAGGGCCCCACAAAGAATTTCACTGTCTGCATTGCAGACAGTGAAATTCGCTACGGGTGCCACTGCACCCGTCGCACCTTCCCACTCCGCCGGCTCCATTCGGAGCCGGCGTCCTCGTGGGAAGGTAGTTTTGCACTGGGCTGGCGGGCGGCCTTTTGGCGGTCGCCCGCCAGCCCAGTGCAAAACCCAGAATACCCTCAGAGGTCTTCCGACCGCGGAGCGGTATTTTGGAGGGGGAAGTCTGGCGGGCGGCCTCCGCCGCCCGCCAGACTTAGAATCACCCCCTATGTGTCTAACAGTTGCCCTTGCCATTTGCAGGTGACTCTGGTTACCCCAACGTGTCATGGCTACTGACCCCAGTGAGGAATCCCAGGACAAGGGCAGAGGAACGCTACAATGAGGCCCATGGGCAGACTCGGAGGATTATAGAGCGGACCTTCGGCCTCTTGAAGGCGAGGTTCAGGTGCCTCCATATGACAGGTGGACCCCTATTCTACTCACCAAAGAAGGTGTGCCAGATCATCGTGGCCTGCTGTATGCTTCACAACTTAGCTTTGCGACGACAGGTGCCTTTTCTGCAGGAGGATGGTCCAGATGGTGGTGTTGTGGCAGCTGTGGAGCCTGTGGACAGTGAAGACGAGGAAGCAGAAGAAGAGGACATCGACAACAGGAACTCGGTTATCCTGAAATACTTCCAGTGAGACACAGGTAAGAATACAAACCTGCCTACTACATGTACTTTAACACTACTACCCCTCTACTGTCTGTCGTTTTCACCCAGTGTATGGTCACTGAGTTGTCATGTTCCCTTACGATTTCACAGATTTGGGTCCCACTGTGTGACATCTGCTTTGTTTCCTCATGGACTAGACATGTGTGACATAGGTATGTTGTCATTACAATTGAAAGTGCATTTTGTCACTGTAATTGCTAATACACTATTTCGAAATCACAGACAGACTCCAGATTGTTTTGTGCTTTAAGGGTGTTTATTTCAGTGCTCAATATTGGAGGGGGTTGTAAAATGGTGAGGGGTGATGGTGGAGGAATGTCCATGGCAGAGTCCAGTCTATTAGTCTCACAGGTGCATTGCCCAAATGGGCATAGGAAGTGGAGCTGGGGCAGTTTGAGGATGGACAGGGTGACAAGGTGGGGCAGAAGGATGACATTCAGGGTGGTCTCATTTCTTGGCGGGGGTCTTGGCATTGTTCTCTGTCTTTGTCCTGGATTTCAGGTACCGTTTGCGGGGTGGTTCTCCCTCTGCAGGGGGTGGGGTGCTGGTGTGGTGGTCCTGTGGTGGTCCCCCTGTCCACTAGCACCGGCGGAGGTGGTGGGCAGTTCATCGTCCAGGCTAGTGTCAGGGGCCCCTTGTTGTGCCACAGTGTCCCTCCTGGTGTTGAGGACTTCCTTCAGCACCCCTACGATGGTGCCCAGGGTGGATTTGATGGATCTGAGTTCCTCCTTGAAGCTCAAATACTGTTCCTCCTGCAGGCGCTGGGTCTCCTGAAACTTGGCCACTACCGTTGCCATCGTCTCCTGGGAATGGTGGTAGGCTCCCATGATGTTGGAGAGGGCCTCGTGGAGAGTGGGTTCCCTTGGCCTGTCCTCCCCCAGTCGCACAGCAGCCCTCCCAGTTCCCCTGTGTTCCTGGGCCTCCGTCCCCTGGACCGTGTGCCCACTGCCACTGCCCCCAGGTCCCTGTTGTTGTTGGGGTGGTGGGTTAGCCTGGGTTCCCTGTAGTGGTGGACACACTGCTGCTTGACATGTCCTGGGGACAGACGTATGGGCCTGCTGGGTGGGTGCTGTGCTGGTGTTTCCGGAGGGGGGAAGCTGTGTGGTGGCCTGTCACTGTGTCAGGGGAACCGACTGTCCAGAGGTCCCAGATGGGCCGGGCTGGTCATCTAGATCCAGTTGGACAGAGCTGCTGTCATCACTGTGGGCCTCTTCTGTTGGTGGTGTGGACATGTGTGGACACTCCTGTCCGGTGACGTTGGGTAGGGGTCCTGCAGGGGTAAAAAAGGATGTTTATTACATCTGTGTGTGCCATGGTGTGCAATGGGTGGGTGACACTGTGCCCCAGTGCTTGCATTCCTGTGTGGGTCCTTGTGTGATGGTGGTTTAGGGGGGTGTATGGGTATGTGCAGTGGCCATGCTTTGGTGATGGGTGTCCATGCTTTGTTGCTGCATGCAGGGCTTGGTGTTAGGATGTGTGGTTTGTGATGTTGGGACATTTGTGAGGAGTTGGAGTGATGGGGGTGAGGGTGAGCGTGGGGGTATGTGATAGCATGCAAGTAGGGTGGGGGATGTAATAGTTAAGATTTGACTTACCAGAGTCCATTCCTCCATCTACTCCTGCGAGGCCCTCAGGATGCAGAATCACCAAGACTTGCTCCTACCATGTTGTTAGTTGTGGGGGAGGAGGTGGGGGTCCAATGCCAGTCCTCTGTACCGCGATGTGATGTCTTGAGACCACGGAACGCACCTTCCCCCGTAGGTCGTTCCACCTCTTCCTGATGTCAGCCCTATTTTTTGGGTGCTGTCCCACTGCGTTGACCCTGTCCACTATTCTGCGCCATAGCTCCATCTTCCTAGCTATGGAGGTGTGCTGCACCTGTGATCCGAATAGCTGTGGCTCTACCCGGACGTGTCCTCCACCATGACCCTGAGGTCCTCCTCAGAGAACCTGGGGTGTCTTTGCCGTGCCATAGGATGGTGTGGGTGATGTGTGGGGTGGTGTGGGAAGTGATAAGTGGGGTGATATTTAGTTGTGATATTTAGTGATATTTAGTGGTGTGTTGTGTGAGGTGCGTGGACGTTATGTGGGTAATAGTATTGTATGCCTGTGGATGCTTGGTAGTTGGTTGTAGTGTCTCTCTCTGGCCTTCTCTCTGTAATTTTGTTGTAGGGGTTTGTGGGTGATGTGGGTGTGTGTTTTATATTGTAATTTGTGTGTGGGAGTGGTGTGTGTATGTGTATCAGGTGTGTGTATTTCGAAATGTCCAATGTGGTAGTGTTTTGTAAATGTGTGTGTATTTTGAGCGCGGCGGTGTGTACTGCCAATGGAATACGGCGGTTGAATGACCACTGCGTGGATTAGTGTGGGTGTATTTCTGTTGGCGTGACGGTGGAGGTTTTGTTATCGCCAGTTTATCACTGACCTTTGGTGTGGCGGACTTGTGTGGGTGTCTGAATTTTGGCGGATTCCGAGCAGTGGGTCTTAATGGCCGTGGCGGAATTCCGCTGCCGCGGCGGTGTGTTGGCAGTCTTCTGCACGGTGTTAACGGCTTTTGCCTCCAATGTTGTAATGAGGGCCTATGTGTCTGAGTGAGTCTGTGAGTGGGAGCCTGAATGGGTCTGTGAGTGGGAGCATGTATGTCAGAGACGGTCTGTGAGTAGGTGTGTGAATGTCAGAGTGGATCTGAGAGTGGGTGCATGAGTGTTTAAGTGGGTCTGCGAGTGGGTGTGTGAGTGTCTGAGTGGGTCTGTGCATGAGTACATGAGTCTGAGTGAGTCTGTGAGTGGGTGCATGAGTGTCTGAGTGAATCTGTAAGTGGGTGTGTGAGTGTCTGTATGGGTGGGTCAGTAAATGTGTGAGTGACTAAGCCACAAAGGAACATCACTTGCCCTTTTATCCAACAATTGATTTCTTTCTGCCTCCTTGGGTAAATACCCAGTATGTATTCAACACTACAGCTGCGTAATGGAGGACAAGGAAATGTCACTGTGACCTTGTATGCATTTGGGCAACATGATTGTTCCTGGTGCTTCCTTCTTTAGAAGTCTGTGATAACGTGAATCCTTCTATTGGGAGGCCAACAAGGTCTAAATCTCCGCCAAATCCAGGTCCTTCAATTTATTAATATGATGTAAGTGCTTCATTGTTTTGGGGAGATGTCTTCATATTCCTCAGATTTAGGAACATGCCACCAAAATTGTCAGGAAACGCACTGGGGAACATTTTGGTAAGCTGTCTATCATCCTGGCAAAAGGCGGGAAGACCTTTGCATACTACTAAGGTGGACGTGCGAGGCCAATCAGGCGGACCCTCCAGGTGACTTGCATATTTGCATACTTGTAGGAATTTAAAGGAAGAACCATGGACTTCGTTCTCACCAGGAGAGAACAAGACAGAACCCACTTGTCACAGTCAGATACCGGTTGCAATCCAATAGATCGATACATTCACCTCCACGAAGAATTTCCGAATCACCATAAAAGAACAGACAATAGAGGAGGGGGCTGCACAGCCCCCTCCCCTGGCAAATTTTGGCCAGGGGACCCCATCTCTTGGAGCCTGGCCTTAAAATATATTATTTTTTAATGGAGAGAGAGGGCATTCGACCTTCCTGGTCAGCCTGATTTCAGCCCTGCGGACCCTATTCCCTGGGGTCTGGACATGTCTCCTGGATGCCAGCTCTTGCCTGCTTGAAAGGAGAGCTTGCTTTTGCTTGGCGGGAGCTGACAGATCCCACCAAGCAAAAGCAAACAGCTATGTCCCTGGGGTGGCCATCCCATGACATAGAAGGAGTCAGTCCTGGTCGGGTGGCGGTCCCTAGGGTCATTATTGGCTCCATGATGGGGGCCATGCAGCCCCCTCCACTGTTTAATTTAGCCCCAGGAGGTGGGGGTCCCAGGGTCTGGTCTCAGTGATGGATTCACCCTCATTATTTTATTTCAGCCAGGTGGATGTGGCAGTCCCTGGGGCTGCGGAGGACCCATGTGGCCCCCCTAAATTTAAGTGAATTACGCAAAGGAGGTGGCAGTTCTTATTGCTGCTGCGGGCCATGCAGGTACCCTGCATTAATTGCATGTTCAGCCCATCAGCCCCATGGAGGTGGCAGAGCATGGGGCTGTGGGGGGCTGCACAGGTCCCCCACATGTATTTACCATGATTTGCTGTGGGGAGAATGCAGTCTCCTGGGTGAATTAGGCTCAGCAGGGCCACCCCCACGCATATCTTGGACTGCCCCAGGGAGGTGGTGATCCCCGGGCTACCATAATCCCTAGGAGTGGGGTCCTGTGTCCCCCATTTTTTGACCCCCCAATTCCCCCAGGACCTGGCCCATCTGTTGACCCCTAGATCAAGGCTAGGGGCTCAGGGTGACACTACCCAGGCCCCTTTACTTCTCTTTTTATAATTTTTTGGGGCTCTCATCCGAAGCCCAGTTCCAAAATGGCTGCCAACAATTCACTGTTGAAGTGTTGACAGCAATCAGATATCAGCATGGGGACAGTTGGATCTGCGGAGGATCCACGTTCCTAGATATCTATATTTTTTAACCCCTAATATCTAAAAAACTACTGAACGGAATATCACTGTAAGCCATACTGTACTGACTTGCATGTTGACCACATATATATTTATTTAGGACCTACTTTAATAGGGAAAGCATTTTTTCACTTTGCTATATATTTAATGCTATTTCACAAATCTTCACGAAATTTTCTAAAAAAAGTGGCAAGTTGGGTCTTGTTGTGCCTGGAAAGTTTCAGGGTGATCCGTCAAGTGGGGCCTGAGAAAAAGGAGGGGTCAGAAAAAGTGTGTTTCCCATGTTAATTCCAAGAGAGATTTTAGACACAAATTCAGCTCAGACTGGGCGGAAGTAAACCAAATTTGCCAGAAAGCTAGCTCTTGGTCCAGAAAGAGTGCTTTTTTTTTAGATTTGGTGTAAATGCATTCAGTAGTTTTCAAGATATTTAAAGAATACCAAATTTATATATCTGGGCAGAGCCTAAGCACAGATGTCTTGGTGAATTCTGATTGGCTGCCAGCATTTCAACCAGGAAGTGCTGGCAGCCATCTTGGGACCTTTATACATGATAGCACTCCACTGAAATGCTTTGTAGTGAATGTTAGGTCTTAAAAGTCACAAAAAAGAAAACATGAAGGGTGATAACATATTTGAATTACAACCTAAATCATTTGTTGATGGTGTCATACTAATTTTAGGAATTGTGGTGTATTCTAAAATGATCTTACCATGTGAAAAAGTCACCTGTTTGTCATGGTAGGTTTAGCACCATAAATGATTTTCCAATGGAGGTTATGGAAGGTGATCCAGGAGCTACAATGAGAGCATATTTTATGTAAATTCACACTTTCTTTCACTGCGATATGAGAATGAAGTCTGGCTTTCTCACAAAAAGATGTACTTCCGACAAGTGCAACCTGTCAGTTGATTTCCTTGTGTTCTACTGCAGCCTCCCAGATTGTTCTAAAGAACAACTAGAGTGCAAGCAGTCTTATCTATGACAAAAGTGTAGCACATCTGAAGCCATCTTGATTGAATCAAACTGGTAAATCTTAAATCATTTAATTTAAAAAGGAACAAAACAAGGGGGTTCATTTTGTCATATAAATTATGAACAGAGCTATAGAAAGAAACATTAGAACATGTTTTAAGTGAGTTCTCAAATATCTATCTCTTCTATTTCATTAAAACATTCTGACATGAGGTCTGAAACATGTACTTTCAACAACAGCACCAGACTGCCAGTTAACTCCCTGGTGATCAGCAGCTTACAATGTTCTAATGTGTATCTAGAGTGCTAACATTCTGAATTCATGGCAAAAATGTTGCACATCTGAACGCTGCCCTTTGGATAAAGAACCCGTGTTCCAACAGCCTTTCCCTGGTGGTTTCCCCTGCCAGAGAAAGGATGGTGGAAGGGGGGCTCCTGGCCCCCGTTCACAGCCCCATCGCGCAGGTCACTGCCCAATTTACAGGCAGTGATATGCACGACAGGTGCTCCTTTTCTAAGGCGGGAGTCATGTGGCATGGTAGGTTTAGCACCATAAAATGATGCTAATCTTGTTAGAGTTGTCTTTTTTTACTCTAGCCAGCCTAGCATAATTTTTTGGTGCTAAACACCCATCTCCCATATCGCCACCCCCACCTGGCTAACATCATTTTTTTTTACACTAGCCCACCCTTTGTGCCAGATTGTGCCATTGCATTAATGTGGCACCCGGCTGGCGTCCTGGAATGGCACAATCCGGCGCTATACTTTTTGATGCAAACCTGTGTTAGCGCAGGTTTGTGTCAAAAAGTATAAATCAGGGCCTGAAGGCCTCATTGACAAAAAAATTAGGCATCGCTGCTGAAGCGTCAAATCCTGTGTTGCTTTGTAACACCATATCCTTATTGCATGCTTGCACCCTATTCACAAAGTGGTGATACATGGCATTAGGATCGAGGCAGTGAAAAAAATTATGCTAGTCTGTGTGTCGTGTCATAAAAAATGACAGTGCTGCAAAAGTGACGTTAGTCTGATTAGCGGCACGTAATCTGATACTAGCCAGCCTAGCATTACTTTTGCTCCTAAAAGCGTTGAAAAAACAGCCATGAAATGCTGCTAATGAAAAAATGACAAACAGGAGACACTGCAGAAGCAGAAATGGAGACCCCTGGAGACCAGAGACCTCATGACACCCGCAAAAATCTCAGTACCAGCCAGGATGTCCAGACAGTCTCTCAGAAGAAGGGGAAGAGAAAGAGTAAGTGCAGTTCAGTAATGAGGACAACAACATCTTGATCACTGAGGTGACAAAGCATCAACACCAGTTCTTTGTCACCTGCAAATTGCCATTAGGGAAGAGAGAGGCAATATGGCAATCCATAGTGGACAAGGTCAACAGTGTGGCAGAGGTCAAGAGGACAGTCACCGACTATAAGAAGTGCTGGCACAATTGCAAGAGCAGAATAAAGGAGAAACTGGCCAGCAACCGCAAGGTAACATTGCTGACCGGAGGTAGAAGTCCAGCACCACAGGTGGAGCTAGATGACTTGGAGGAGATGGTGGCAGGTGTCCTCCCTGAGGACTTGGTGACAGGAGTCCAAGTACATGACAGTGCATCGTATGGCGAACTACAACAACCCCAGGGTAAGATGCAGTTGTGGGCAATGTAGTAACTATGCAATGCCAAAAGAGGGAGGCAATCACATCCCAGTGCCAACATGCACTGTCTCCAGGCTATAGTATAGTATGCTGGCACACCTATAGTTAAACACAAAAGAGATGTAATGTGCACTGATCTCCTACAATTAGCAGATCCCAGTCCAGAACCATCTTCTCACTTCCTTCTTTGTATGAAATGCAGCGTCATTCCACATTTACCTCAATTAGGGTCTCATTTACGAGCCATTAGCACACACAGCGGCACCAGAGTGTAATTTTTATTGATGCTCTGGTGGCACAGTGTGCCAGCCCATATTCACAGGACCACGCAAAGCCACTTTGCATGGCATTTCATGACCTTGTACATATGGACACCTTTTGTGCATAACACTGCATGAAAGAAGCATTCCATGGGTTCTGCTTCTGGTGTCCTCATGCAGCACCCACAGAACCCAAAAGAATCTGCCACATTCACTGATTTACAAGACTGGGAATGTTTCACATTCCTATGCCATCCCAAAGGTGGTGTAAGACTGATGCAATGGGGGAGAAATAGCTTTATTCCTGTTTCCTATTTCTATGCCTGATGCAGAATGCAGCACATATAGAAAGAGAAAAACACCTCTTGTGATTGTTTTTGTGCAGGAAGGTATCCCTTCCTGCTCCAAAACAATCACCCCCACAAAGCAGGCATCCTTGCACCATGGTGCAAGGGTGCTTGTGTTTGCACTAGGCAGCAGTTTGTGCACCAGTGCAGGTGGAGAGGACAGAAATGGACACATTTCTGCCCTTTTCTGGTGGCACAGGATGGCACAGCAAGGTATTTGTTGCTTCACCCTGTGCCTCGGGCCACGTAAATAACACCCTTTGTTCCTCATGTACCAGGAAAGGACACAGTTCAGCACAGCCAGGCAGGTTGCTTTACTGCACTGTGCCTTGTAGAAAGTGCAGGGAAGCGTTGTATGCACTGAAATTCCAGGCATCCCTGTACTTTCCTCAGCAATGGTGTACAAACTGCTGCCTAGCTCCAATGCAGGCATGCTTGCACCACGTAGCTACTCGGTCTCACTTTGACCTATACATACTAATCTAGGACTTAAATCCTCTGAATGGAATGGTTGTTTTACAGGACAAACATCTCATCTGAGAGGGGTCAGATGTGGGTGATGGGAGGCGTACACACATAGGGACATGGCAAGAGACATGCATACTTCCATGCATGAATCTAAATTGCACACAGCTGACATGGTGGGCAGGGGAATGCATTCAGGTGTCTGCCACTATGGAAGGGGCCACAGGAACTCATCACAAATAATCAATTGGAGGAGGGGTGATCTAAGAAATGCAGAACACTTGACCATGTATAGACAAACTAATGGTTATGTGTGAGCATGGTTGGAAATTGCTAATTCTGTGCATGGTAGGTGCTGACTCCTCATGGCAATATTACATTTGGTTTGAACAGGGAGTCTTTGCATACTGGGGAGGTGGGAATGGACATGTGTACCAAATAGTACCTACACAAATACATTTGCACCACTGGGTCTGACTGGGCAACACTTGTGGCACACCTTGGAAGGGATGGCAGGGAAAAAATGCATTGATGGACCACAACCTACATGTCATTTGTACCAGGGGGAAGAATGTGACACATGTCAGGAAGGAGTAAGATGGAATAGTGTCTCACGGTGCCACAATTTGGAGAATGTCAAACAGGGATAGAAAGAAACACCTTGCCACCACAAATCATGGGACGCATGGATGAACTTAGGCTGAAGTGGGTGTGTCGACTGATGTTAGATTCAAATGTAGGGACTTGCCACCATTTACACCACCACTACAATGTGGGGTGGGGCCCTAAATCATTACTGTCATTAACAAAATAACATGCGGTCCCCCTGGATATAGACATGCATGATCGACGTACTGTAGGCATGTGAGAATGAATGTATGAGTTGTGTAGGATCTCTGTGTGCCACATACCTGTGTACCAGGATCCAAAAGTAGTACACATACAATGGCGTGGGCCTGAGTCATGTGACGTGTGACACTCTGCAGAAAAACAACTCACATCAGGATGTAATGGGAGAACGTAAGTGAACTAAACCACACAGTAAGACAGAGCCAACCCCCTCAGAGCAGGCACACAGTGCCTGTGAGAACACTCAATTTGCAATAGAAATCTTGGGAAACTGTGCATCAACACCCATGCCCAACAGGTGTACTACACAAAACTGTTCCACTCAAGGCCCTATGTATGATGAAATGATGCAACGTGGTGCTGCAAGCCCGCTTGCTGTGCTGCACTGCATAATTTTGAAATTGCAGGGATATGTTGTATTTACCAAAATGAAGCACATGCCTGTACTTTACTCAGTGATGGTGCACTCACTGCTTCCTAGAACCAACACAAACACCCTTGCACCTTGGTGTAGGCGGCCTCAGTTGCAGGGTTGATTGCTAATTTTCTGACGGGACACTGTCTTGAACATGGACAATCATAAATGTTGTCTTCCACTTTCTGTCATCTGTGAGGTGTGCTGCAGAATGGACAACACATTGAAAGAGTAACAATTGGGGACTAAAATGTCACTTCTCTCCATTGCACCACTTAAATGCATCCTCTGAGGTTGTGTAGGAATCTGATGCATTTACAGATATCTAAAACTGAGAATTTTTACAATTTCTTTGGATTCAATGGGTGTTGCAGGGGCACATCCCCAGCAACACCCAGGGAACTCATCTTTTATGCAGTGTAATGCTTCAAAGGGGTACACAATTACAGGACTATGGCAGGCTACTCAAGTTGGTGTGGTGTGACTTTGTAAATTAGGGGCCTGCACACTGTGCCACTGGAGCATCAAATTCCATGACACTCCAAGTAGGAGGCTGTCCCTCTTTGTAGTGTGCAAAATTAAGGACACTGTGCAGGGAGTCCATGCAACCAAACGTTGGTTTCCAGAGGTAAAAGTTAGACCACCTCATGCTAATATTTTTAAGAGAGCTGGCCGAGCAGTAAGCTATTCCAGTAGATGTGCTAAGCATTTGTTGTGTTTACAAATCCAATCATACACCACACAAACTAAATGAATAACTCAAGACCAGAATTTATAAAAAAATACTTCAGACTTATATATAATTTTTAAGACAAAAATGGTTAAGATACGTTAAGTACTTTTTGAGTTATGATGTTTCACAATTTTAATAAAGTTAGCCTGTGCGTAATTACAAACCACAGGAATCAAGGCTACCTAGAAAAATTTATATAAAATCACACAGGTGAGTTAACAGTCTCTTCTTTTGCAGGATGGTCGATGAGGTGGATGGGCACACCATGCCAGCTGGAGAGTCTCAGACGGCTCCCGGTTCTGGCAGGAGCAATGCTGGAAAGTCTCCTGGCAAGGCATAGGGCCACCTGGAAAAAGAGCTGGTCTGCAGGTTTGAAGGTGGTTTCTTTGGGTCCCCTTGGGCTGTTGGGGTCACAAGCGGTTAGGGACCTGGGGCACACAGCAGGTTCTGTGATGCAGGGCTCAGGGCAGTCGGATGCAGGGTGAGTTGGAGGTCTTGGATGCTATGCACAATGGAACCCTTTGAAGCTGGAGGTAAATCTTCTTCTGTGGGCCTTGCAGGAAGATGAAGGCACTCTGGTGGGAGGTCCAGGGTGTCTCCGAAGTCCCTTGACTGGGGCTTCCTCCTGGTCTAGTTGCAGCTCTGGGTGAGCTGTTTTTGGTGTTGTTCATTGTGCACTGACCAGTACCTGGGATATTGGTCTTCGACCCTCTTCTGATGCAGCAGGTCCTCTGTTCTCGTTGTGTCGGATTCTTCTGTGTTGTCTTCTTTTCTTCCTGATTAATCTGATTTCGTGGTCTAGGGGAGCCCACTAAATACTGAAATTAGTGGGCATTTTAGGGGGAACCTGGTAGTGTCCAATGGGATACTTACCCTTGGGTGGCTACATCCACTACAGTGACCACTTCCTGTGACAAAGGTCACTACCCTAAACCTCATTGGCTATTTTCCTGCCATCCAACATACAGGAAAAATAAATGGAGGGTCCACTTTGCCTTCAAGACCCTAGGGCTAGTGCATGCTCAGTGAGACCCTTCCTCCTACACTTTGTGTGGTTTCCTGCCTTTGCTCCTGCCGAAAGTGGGGGTTGAGAAACGGGGAAGCCATCCACTGCTAGTAGCCCTTTGAAGCTCACCGGCAGGAGAGTGCACATTCCTGAGCGAGGGGGTGTTAGCTCCTCCACCCAGGAAGGGCATTGTAATACAAACCAGAGAGCCTGGGCTCTCCCCCAGGTTTGTATATTGGCAGTCTGGAGGTGGCATGCTGGATGGAATCAATCAACAACCATGCCAGTTAGGTTAGCTTTTGCTAGGGGTACCTCCAAGGTGGCTCCTGGGTACATGTAGGGATACATCCAATACTGGTACCAGTTTGGGTTTATCATCCTGAGTTGTTTGATACCAGACAACCCAGGGTGCAGAGTGGCCATCATGTAGCTGGGGAACTCATGTTTGATCAGTGTCCAGTACATGTACTTAAAATGGCTGCTCTGTTCACTCACTATGTCCCTGGTTTGGCACAAACCCAGTAGGTGCATATTGTTCATGCAACTATGCCCTCACATACAGTATGGTGCACCCTGCCTTAGGGCTGGAAGACCTGCTAAAGGGGTGACTTACCCATAACATATGCAATGCAGGGTGGACAGGGAACACAGGGAGTGTGCCATGTCAAGTTTGTCTTTTTAGGTTTTGCCCAGTATACTCCACCTGCAATGGCAGTGCTGGGTGCATATGGTGCAGGGCCCTAGAGGGTGGCACAATCAGTGCTGCTGTCCTCAGGGACTGCCCTTAATACCCCATGCCCTGCATACTGGTGTACCAACTTACTAGGGACTTACAGTGATATTTAAGAGTGTATCCAATTGTGCCAAGCATCACAACAGATTTTGGGAAAGAACTCTGGCCCAGGTAACCTGGTTAGCAGGGACCCTGGGCACTACAACTTTTAGGACACATCAACATCAGGCAAAAAGTGGAGGGCTAACCATGCAAAAAGAGGCCTCTCTCACACTCCAGTTGTGCAGTGTGCTACTACTGGAAATGAGGACTTTAAAGTGCTACCTTGGAAACCTTGATTGTAAACCTGATCACACATGTCAACATCTAGTAGAGTTCAACATTAACTTATCTCCATTTCATTGCAGAGGATGACAGCACACCTCTTGGCCAGCTGCCTGTCCTGGACTTCTCCAATGATGTAGATGACCAGCTGCAAACCATTAATCCATTTACACTCCAGCAAATCCTAGGTGCTATACAGACACCATCCAGCTCAACCACAGCCCTGTACTCCCAGGATCCTGGATTTACATTCCAAAAGACTGAGGTCGGAGTCCAGCGGGAGCTGGCAGATACGGTGCAGGTGGGGATGGATACTGCGGCGTATACCCTAGAGGCAGTCCAGAGGTGCCTCAGTCTGAATAAGGACAACTTGGCTTCCATACAAGGCACCTACTCTCCACTTCGTGGCCTTTAGCAGTCCCTGGCTGACATCACTGATATCATGAGGCAGAGGAATCAGCAAATGCCTAGCCAACGTTGCACATGTAAGTTTGCCAACAAGCTGGGAGCAATACAAAATGTCTTGGAGTTGATGGAGTGGAACCAGGACTCCTCATTTCCACCTTGAGTCCCCTTCACAGTGATGTTGTTGCAGTGTTGCAGAGTCTGCAGCTCCTTCTACTCCATGGGCTATACCCAGAAACACGTGTCCAGAGATATACAGCACTAGCTGCACCTATTAAGTTGAAAAACTACAGTCTACTTTATGGAGTAAAAACACACTTGTACTGCATTTACCATGATGCAATGAGGCTGGCTGCATTCTGGAGTGTGAGGCAGGGTGCTCCCATCTGTTTTATATATATATATATATATATAGAGAGAGAGAGAAAGAGAGAGAGAGAGATTTTGATGAACCACTTGTTAGTCTAGCCAATGGTGTCCCTAGCAAGAAAAATACGGCAAGAGTTAGTGGATCTTAGTAAAGTAAAGTAGTCTAGTACAAAATAATATTTATTATAGAAAGTTGAGGTTCTTCAAGATATAACACACATGGGGGATGAAACATTACCAAGAAGAGGTCAGTTGGAAAAGGTGGATCGATCCAGACCAGAAGAAATTAATGAGCAAAACAGTATCCATCCTCTTCATTCTAAAAACAAATTGGTGATGCTATTGATCTCTTTCAAATGAAACACGCAAAAGGAGCTTCCAAGACCGTGTGGGAGAAAAGTTTAGAAGCTTGCTGTTTTCCAAATCTGTTTCCAACTGGAGTAGGTGATTGGTATGATGACCAGCCTGTACAAATATGAGCAGCTGAGTACAGCTAAGTACAGGTCAATTAGACTATATTCAGAGGATCCTAGATTTCACCAGTGTATTCCCTATATACACCATCTATTATTTGAGAGTGACTGTTTTATTCAGCAAACCATATACTAAAGATAGGAGTTAATCTGAAAAATCTCGCTGCAAGGGGATTTGTTGACAAAGTACAAGGATGGATGAAAAGCAGGAATACAACTTGATTAATTTAATGGCATGACACTGTGGTACCAACGAGTATTGGCATCATCATCATGGTGAGCTGAAATGCATGTTGAGAAAGCTACGTGCACCAAGAAACCGACATACCTGATTTGTGACATGCAGTTGTGCTAAGTATGTATGGGATGACTTGCTTGAATTCGTGCGAGAAGCAAACTCAAACATTAAGGCAATCAAAGTGAAGACAGCTGGAGAACTTTGCAAATGCAGATATTTTAACCAATGGTTTTAAACCATGATGTCTTTAATCTGCAACAAAACAAATCCTCTTCTTGGTAAAGTAACTGATTTCTTTTGGCGTAAAGAGTATCAAGCAAGCGGTGTTCCTCATATTCACATGCTGTTTTGGATAAAAGATGCACCAAACTTTGGAACAGACAGTGATGCGTCTATGCTGTCTTTCAATGAACAACATGTAACATGCACCATCCCAGAAGACACTAGTGAGAAAGGCCTGAGACAACAAGTTCTGGGATTTCAAACTCATAGATGTTGCAAGTACAGTTGTCAAAAATACAGAAGCAAACAAAAATTGTACACACTATGTTGTTTTGGATTCTCTTCACCAATCATTTCATGAGGAAGAGTAAACAGCTTTTTATCGGCAGTCAGACATATATTGATATGAAAATCATCGAAAAACACGTACAACCTGAGAAGAACAGAAGCCTCCAAGTATATTAATGACTATAATCCAGTCATTCTGTAAATGTGGAATGAGAATATGAATATACAGTTTGTTGCAGACTACTTCATCACTGTTCTCATTACATTACTTCATATATTACAAAATCAGCGAAGACAAGGATGAAGAAAATGTGGGAGGAGATTTTTGCTGAAAAAATCTTACCAATAAATTATATAGCTTCCGTTTGAAAATGCTTTCCTATAGAGATATAGGGTCCTATGAGTGCTTGACTGGATGGGTTTGTCTAGTTTGTTCTGAAGTCAAGAGGAATTGTTTGGGTAAGTCTAGGCCATGGAAGCAGCTGGGAAATAGAGTATTAAAGTCTTTCTTGGAGTATTTAGCAGAGTTTAATCTGTAAAGTAGAGACACTGTGAAATAAAAAATGTTGGACACATACTACCCAATAAGGAGTCTACATCTCGAACATGTGCCTTTATCAAGTATTTCAATACTACATATATTGAGGCAATGTAACAGAAAACATATAAGAAGAGAAATATGTGGGAGTTGGATGTGGCAAATGTTTGGTGAGACACACCAAAGGAAGTCTACTTAACCACAGAAAATGTAAGGCCTGATTTAGAAGTTGGTGGTCACACTGCCAAGCCACGTTGGGCGCAGACCAGAAAATACCGTCACGGTGCTGGTCTTCCACCGTTGTATTTAAATGGTACAGTTCTGCGGGCTGTCTGAATGGCAGAGGATTTGATGACAGTAGGAGATGACAGCAGGACTCTATGGACTTCGTACAATGACAGGGCTATGGAAGAAATGTAAGTGACACACACACACACACTGTCCCTCAGCCATAGGTATACCCCAACACTACACACTGCACTATGCAACACAGCCACACAAATACCCTTTGCCATTCTGACAAAATACAACTCAAACATGCTGAAAACACACATTGACATATATCTATGGCACAACATACATACACCATTGACACTGCAACCTCACACAACACAACCACAACAAACAACACAACTACACACTCAGGTACACAAACACACTCACACGCACCCGCTCCCCCACCTCAACCAGCCAATCGTATCGCATACACACATATATGTTGTGTACCAGTGTGGCCCCATTCGTGCCTGTCCCATTCATTTCCCCAACATATGCATGTCACAGTGATAAAAAAATTACTTTGACATGTATCTGTCTCCAGTGGTCACCAACACTTGTGCAGTGCCCACCCAATGTACACTGGCAATGACGCATCCCTTCCTTGAAGTCTGTGGTGAGACTTAGGAGGCATTGCAGCGGCATCAGGCATGTGATGTCTGTTGCAGTCATTGCATTTAGTGGGGACCTGTGCTCCGGTACAGACAGCAGCGTGGAGTCAGAGACCAGCACCGGTTCCAAAGTTGTTCTGGAGAGTGATGTACTTATTACAGCAGAACCCACTCCCAAGGGCCCAGGAACTTAATTTGGCACTACGTGGCAAGTAAGGGCTCACAGCAAGATAGCCCAGATGCTTGCAGATGTAGTTTTTGATGTCCCGGAGATTTCTTATTAGGAGGCAAACTCAGTTTCGGTACTTGGAGAACCTTTGGAAACAGGATGAAGAAAGCAAAGTCCAGTCCTTTCACTCCCAGGACAGACCCAGGAAGCAGCAGGCACGCACAGCAAAGCAGCAGGGAGAGTGGCAGTCCCTCCTATAGCATCCAGGTCTTCTTCCTGGTAGAATGCTTTCAGTCAAAAAGGATTCTAACTATGTGGTGTCAGAGGTCCAGTACTAATATCCTTTTCTCTCTTTGAAGTAGGCAAACTTCAACTAGAAGTCTTTTTACTGCACAAGACCCTTCATTTCCCTGCCCTGGCCCTTGACACACTCCAGGGCTTTGGAGACTGCTTTGTGTGAGGACAGGCACAGCCATATTCAGGTCCAAGTGTTGGCTCCTCTCAACACTGTAGCTCAGGAAGAGCAATCAGGATATGCAGGGCACATCACCTTCCTTTGTATGACTGTCTAGAGTGAATGCACACACAGTCCATCTGTCATCCCGACCCAGACATGTATTCAGCGGACAGTCAGAGACACAGAATGGTTAAGCAAGAAAATGTCCACTTTCTAAAAATGCTATTTTTGAACCTAAAATTAAAAAAACAACTTCACCAGAAGATGTATTCTTAAATTGTGACTTCAGAGACCCCCCAAGCTCCCCATCACTAACTGCTCCTAATAGGAAATTACACTTAACGTGTATTTCAAGGAAATCCCCTTGTTACCCTATGGGAGAGATAGGTTTTGCAATAATGAAAAACAAATGTAGCAGTACTCCACTATCAGGACACATAAAACATCAGTACTTTTCCTACTTTTCAAATATACTGCACCTTGCCCGTGGGCCTGCATTAGGCCTACTTTGGGAGTGACTTACATATAGTAAAAGGGAAATTTGGGCCTGGTAAGTGGATGCACTTTCCAGATTGATATGGAAGTTTAAAACTGCACACACAGGCACTGCAATGGCAAGCCTGAGACACGTTTGCATGGCTACTCGTGTGGATGGCATAATCAGTACTGCAGGCATTTGATTTATAGGCCCGGGGAACACCTGGTGCACTATATTGGGGACTTGCTAGTATATCAAATATGCCAATCATGGAGAAACTAATCACCAGTACATAGAGAGCATATCATATCATTCAGCACTGGTTAGCAGTGGTAGAGCACCCAGACTCCTAGAGCAAAAAAAAAATAACATCTGGACCCTACTCAGTCTATTTAAATCGGGAAACTGGATGAAGGGAATGCAATGACAGCAACCTTACTTTTAAACCAAAACTGCCTTTCAAACTACAAAATTGTTACCTATTGTTTCTTCAATCAAACTTCTAAGGAGTATTTCTGGAAAAAAATGAAGGTACAATGTTTCTTCTTTGTGGATCGTCAGTGTTTTAGATTCTGCTTACCAGGGGTGATGCCTTTACAAAGTTTGCCACAACTGATGAATCCTTTAATCTTCCACGAAGGAGTTAATATAACATCTGGACAATACTCTGTCTAAGTAAAGAGTGAAATTTGATGAACACAATGCAATCACTGCAACCTTAAATTGATACAAAAACTGCCATTCAAATTCCAAAATTGACACCTTATGTTTCTTCTACCATACCTCTTTGAAATATTTCTGGAAAAAAAGTAATGTGTGGAATTTAATCTATAAGGATCATCAGCACTAAAGAAATAATTCGGCATAGCGGGGATGATGACTTCAAAAAGGTCTCCAAAATGCAAATCTTCTTTATATGTATTTGAACTATTGTACAAGGTATAAGAATAAGAGAAATGTTTTTGAAAAGATTTATGTAGATTAGTTTAGAAATTGTATGTAAAACGAATGACTATGTCTTTGTAGTGAGTAAAATACATGTCGTCACTCATTTGTAGTGCAGTTTGGGGTGTATTCTACAATCTATGCAATTGTTTTTTCCTCAGTGTTCAATGATGATTCTTTATGCAAAGGAACATTTAAATTGTACAAGTATAAAAAATGAGAACAGAAAAAAATGGAAATTTTTTTTTTTTACTATAATGTGGTATACTATTACAGCATAAGTAATGTGCATTTTTCTGTTTCTGAAATTTTCTAAATATAATACTAATTTCTATTTATGTTCTTTTTCTTTTCTTTTTCAACAGTGGTTTAAGTTAAATCTTGACATACTTTGCCACTGCTTAATGGTCCGTGTAGGGCATGGTGTAAAACTCCCATGCAATTTATTGACGCTTTGCTCAGGTTCGGTCCTCCAAAAACTACGTGCAACAGGATGTGGCAACTGAGTCCCCCTTACACCATTTGATTGGTAAATGATGGGAAAAGCACCACAATGTAATACAGTAGAAGAAAAGAGGAGGTGCTCAACAGACAAGACATTGGGGGTCATTCTGACCCCCGCGGGCGGCGGGAGCCGCCCGCCTGGAGGGAGCCGCCATATGGCCGCTCCGCGGTCGAAAGACCGCGGAGGCCATTCTGGCTTTCCCGCTGGGCTGGCGGGCGACCGCCAGAAGGCCGCCCGCCAGCCCAGCGGGAAACCCCTCCCCACGAGGAAGCTGGCTCCGAATGGAGCCGGCGGAGTGGGTATGTGCGACGGGTGCAGTGGCACCCGTCGCGTATTTCAGTGTCTGCAAAGCAGACACTGAAATACAAAGTGGGGCCCTCTTACGGGGGCCCCTGCAGTGCCCATGCCACCGGCATGGGCACTGCAGGGGCCCCCAGGGGCCCCACGACACCCCTCACCGCCATCCTGTTCCTGGCGGTCGGAGCCGCCAGGAACAGGATGGCGGTGAGGGGGTCGGAGTCCCCCATGGCGGCGCAGCCATGGGGGATTCCCAGGGCAGCAGAAAACCGGCGGGAGACCGCCGGTTTTCCTGGTCTGACCGCGGCCAAACCGCCACGGTCAGAATGCCCTGCGGGGCACCGCCAGCCTGTTGGCGGTGCTCCCGCATCCCCGGAATGGCCCCCATTGTTTTTCAATCTTTATGATTGTATGTTCCCCACTATTCAAGGTGAAACTTTATGCAGTACATTCTTTAAGGTGTACATGTACAAAAGCTGAGAACAGTAAAACGGGGGAAAGAAAATGTTTTGCTATAATGCAAAGTACTATTAGAGAGTAATAACTAATTAGAGCTCTCATACTTCCAGTCACTCACTCATTCAGCCACTCACAGACCTAGTCACTGATAGAGTCAGGAACATATTCAGTAACTTATAAATACATCTACTACTACATGTACTCTCTTACCCATACTGATATTCACACACTCACTCACTAATACATGCACTCACCCACACAATAACTCATACAACCACTCAGTCATGCATACAAAGACTAACACACCCAGTCACGCTCCCATGTAAGTACTGATACACCCAATCATTTACCCATATAGCTAGAAGGACATCCACTCACTCCTCTAAGCTGTCAATCATACACATACTTACTTCCCTATACAGCTACAGGCATACACTGACACACACTGATGCAGACACTGAGAAACACAGGCGCACACTGATGCAGACACTGACACAGCCAAACACAAACTAATCCATACACTGGCACAGTGGAAACTCATGCTTACACTATTACATCCAAGCACACATTCACTCACTCATACAGTCACTCACAGAGCCACTTGATCACTTATAGCCACTCACACTCCCAGTCACTCTTTAATAACCGGCACTCACCCAACCACTCACTAACTCATACAGCCACTAATACATCCACTCAGTCACCCACGTAGCCACTCATACACCCACAGCCTCACTCATTCTGCTGTACACATCCCCAGTCATTCACTCATACACCCACTCCCACATCCAGCCACTCACTCCTACAACAACTCACACAGATACTCAATCACTGATACAGCCATTCACACATCAAGTCAGTCACCCATACAGCCACTCACACTTCCAGTCATTCACCCATACAGCCACTCACACACCCAGTCTCGCACTCATACAGCCACTCACATTTCCATGCACTCACTAATACAGCAACCCACACTGACACTCAATCACTGATACAACCACTCACACACGCAGTCACTCACCAACACAGCTGCTCTCACACCCAGCCACCACTCACCTATAGAGCCACTCACACTCCCAGTCACTCACTTATACAGCCACTCATGCCCCCAGTCAATCACTCACACAGTCACTCAGTCATATGGCCACACACTCCTAGTCACTCACTCATACAGCAACTCACAGACCTACTCACTCAACCATACAGCCAATCACAGTCCCAGTCACTAATGCACCCACTCATACAGCCACTAACACAGCCACTCAGTCACCCATACAGCCCTCTAAATCCCAGTTACTCACCCACACAGCCACTCACAAGGTCATTCCTTTATACAGCCACTTACACTCCACGTCACTCACTCATACAGCAACTTACACACCCAGTCACTTTCCCTTACAGCCACTCATACTTCCAGTCACTCGCTTATGCAACCACTCACCCAGCCACTTAGACAGGCACTTAGTCAACCGTACTGCTACTCACACACCCAGAATCTCACTCATACAGCTGCACATGCCCTCAGTCACTCACTCACACAACTTCACAGCCAGTCACTCAATCATGCAGGAACTCACAAGACCACTCAATCACTAGTTCAGCCATTCACACACCCAGTCACTTACCCATAGAGGCATTAACAAACCCAGTCACTCACCTATGCAGCCATTATTTCTTATACATACATAGTGTATGAAAATGATATGCAGTGTGCAGAGAGTCCAAGCAACCCCACCTTGGTATCCAGAGGTAAAATCCAGACCATCTAATGCTCTGTTTTTGTGGTAGTATGGGCGAGCAGTTAGGCTTATTGTGGAGATATGCTAAGCATTTGTTGCACTCACAGTATCAATAAATGTGGACAAACACTTGGAAAAATAACTCAAGACTGATTTACAAAAATACTTCAGTTTTGTATAAAATGTATAAGACTAAGATCACCTACATATAGTAATTACTTTTTTAGTTATGATTTTTCAGAGTTTAGAAAATGTTCTGTCTTTGTGCAGAAAACACACCATAGAAATTAATGGGAAAAAAATTAAAATACATCAGGCAATGCTCTCACAAATGTCACCTTATATTTTTAGGTTGAGGTCATTGGAGTGTCAAATGGGGCAGCCAGAGTCAGGAACAAGTGACTTTGAGGGTGGACTGCAGGCCAGCAGGGCCACTCTGGTGGGGGGGGGGGGTGGGGGGATTGGTTCTTGGATGTTCTGAGTTCCTTCAATTGGTGCTTATGTATGGACTTTTGAAAGTCCAAAGTGGACTTTGCTTCTGTGTCTCAGATGTTGGCGGACCTGTACCCCGAGTAGTGGTATGCCACAGCCCTGGAGAGTGACAGTGCCACCAAACGTGGCATAGTGGCAGGTCTTGTCCTCATGGGCTGTTGCAAGAAATTTTGTTGGGCTGCTTGGTCCAAGACTTTGGTCAGCAGCTGGTCACTTTACCATACTTCATGGGTTCCTTGCCTGCAGGATGCAGGGAGTGATATGTTCACTCAAAGGGAGGTTCTTGGCAATTTTTAGAAAGTTGGAGGTACTCTGGGGTTTTGGAGAGTCCTTCAGGTTTCCAGACAACACCTCAGCAGTGATTGTCAATTCATTGGAGCAGCACACAGGGTTTGGCACCTTTTTCTTTCTGTACCAGGGCTTCAGTTCTCATGTCTTTGGTCTTCTTTGTCCTGGTCTTCCATATGTCTTTTGAATCTAATTTCTTGGTCTAGGGATGTCCTCTAAAAACTGCACTTAGGAGGTATTAGGGGAATACCTGGTAGTGGCCAACGGGCCACCTACCTTAGTGGGGGCACACCCACTAAATGACCACTTCCTGTGAAAAGGGGTCACATCCCTAACCCTGATTGGCCATCCCTACCATCCAAGATGGAGGAAAAGGAAATGGAGTGGTCACCTCACCTCACCTGCCACACCTAAGGGGTAGTTCAGCCTGGGGATGGTAACTCCTTCTATCCTTGTTAGGTTTCCTGCCGGTTTTCCCACCTAAAGTGTGGGCAAAACCATTAGGCAGCCATCTGCTCATAGCAGCACAGACTGAAGTCAGATTTTAAAGGTGGAAAGGCCTTTAAAGTTGACCGCTAGAACAGGGTGCCTGCCTGTGGGAGGAGGTGTAAAACCTTCACCCAAGAAAGGCTTTGTTTTCTGGTTCCTCATAGCAAAAGGCTCTCGCCCCAGGAGTCCAGAATCTTGTGTGGTGATGGCAGGCTAGTTAGGACCAGTCAGCAATCAGGCCAGGGCTGTTAAGGTTTGCTGGGGGCACTGCTAAGGTGCCTTCTAGGGACATTTTATAATAAATCCAGAGCTTGCATCAGTATGGGTTTATTATTCTGAGTTGTTTGATACCAAACCCAGGGAGGGGTGCCATATGCATCATCCACTAAAAACGTTACCAGGTCCCAGGGGATGGGGTCCCTGGGGTGAAAATCGGCCCAGGGAGGGGGCAACTTGCCCTCTCCCCAACACAATGTGCCCATCATTGGCCAATGGTTTCCCCACAGCCAAAATCAGCCTGAGGATAGGGGCTGCATGGCCCTCCCCATTAAATATATTGCTGGGCTCCATGGGATGGGGTCCCTGGGGCCGAAATGGGCCTGAGGAGGAAGGCTGCATGCCCCTTCCCCTTGAAATAGGTTGACCAGACAAGTGAGATAGGTTTCCTGGGGGCAAAAGTGGCTCGGGGAAGGAGTACCTATGCCCCTTAAAAAATGCATCAGGGCCCCAGGGGATGGGGTACACAGGGCCAAAAGTAAACCAGGGAGGGTGACCCATGCATTGACTGCCTTTAGGGGTTGGCCCAAAGGTTTCTATAATTCGCGCCCTCACTGTGTACTGCTAATTTCTACACATATTACATCACTCATGACATCTGTTATGACATCATTGATAATATCACTGCAGCATTTGCTGTAAACATATTGAAGAGAAAACTGTGCATGGTGGGAGCACGAGTTATGATTACCTTAAGACATGTGTTATGGTACTGGCTACGAGGAAGACCGCATAGGTCGAAACGCATTAGCCAAGCTAAATAAATCTTTGTAGATCATACCTTCCTATTCCTTTCTCGATATAGGGAAGAGAGGCTTGCTGTTTGTATTTAGTGGGTCCTGCGCCGGCTGCCGTGCACCACCCAGTTTGGTGGATGAAGTCGGAAGAACTGCAGGATGTGCGTGGCAATATATACATTTCTATATATCTATATGTATATATGTGTGTGTGTGTATATATATGTATTTATATAGACAGATATGTATATATATATATATATATATATATATATATGTATATATATATATATATATAGATAGATATGTAGATAGATATAGATATATAACCTACAGGCAGTGCAGTAGGTATAGTTAGGACCTAGTTTCCATAGAAAAAGCATTTTTTTGTTTTGCCCATATCTCTGGCATCATTTGACAAATCTTCACAAAATATTCCCAAAAAAGTGTGCCCGAGATTCTTGTTGTGCATGAGAAGTTACAGGGTAATGTGTCAAGCAGCGCCTCACAAAAAGGGAGTTAAAAACTATAGCCTGAAAGGCTGGATGGAATTACACCAAATTTGGCAGGAATGTAGCTCTTGGTCCAGAAAGAGTGTTGTTTTATTATTTGGTGTACATCAGTTTGGTAGTCTTTGAAATATTCAAAAAATACCAAATTTGTATATCTGGAGGCAAGAAGGCTTTGAGAATACTCCTGATCACCTGCAGAGATCTGATTGGCTGCAAACACTTCAACAACGAAGTGTTGGCAGCCATTTAAAAAAAAAAGAAAAACAAATGAAAAGGGGGCAGGGTACTGTTACCCAAAACCCCTAGCCTTGGTGAAGGGGTCTCCCAGGGCTTAAAATGATTTATTTTTTAAAATCATGGTGAAAATTGCAGTGGATCCGTAAATTTTGCTGTGATTTTTTTTTTTTCTTTAAGAATAGCAAGCGTGGTTTCCTGTGCTTGGTTTTAATATTGCCTCCAGGTGGGCCAGGTCCCAAGACATTGTGGGAAAAATAGGAGGGGGCACATGAGGCCTCACTCCTAGGGCTTATCGAAGCCCTGGGGAACAACAACTCCCCGGGCCTATGTGTAAAAATATTTAGCAGTAACATAATGGGGAACCTGCGGAACCCCCTGGGCCCTGGTGACCACCACCTCCCTGACTTATGTTAATAATGTATACAAGGAGGACATGCAGCCCCTTTGGGCACCTTGGTCCACCACCTCCCCGGGGCTTATTTACTAGTTAAATATTGGGGAGGTCATGCAGACACCCCACTGAACAAGGGACCACTACCTCACCAGGGCTCAAATTTGAAAGATGGTGGGGGGAGTATCCCCCCATGCCCTGGGACCCCCACCTCCCTAAGGACTACAGAGAGATAGAAGAAGAAGGTCTGTTGCAGACCACCAGTCTTGGGGACCACCACTGCCCCAGAGCAAAATTTCATAGTCAGAGGGTGGCTGTGTGGCCTCCCTCGTGGAGCAAAATATGGCCCTGGGGACTGCCACCCCTCCAGGGCAGGATCTTATTACCTCCTAAGGTTCCCACCATCAGGAAGTAGCTGTTTGTTTTCAGCTCCGACCAAAAATAAGCAAACATAACTGTCAAACAGCTCCCGCTTTCTGAAAAGCGCGTGTAAGGAAAGAGATTAAAACATTTGTCCCGCAGGGTGTGGGGTGCCAGCTAGGACTGTGGGTGCCTTCAGGCTCCCACCACAGTCCTCTCCTGGCAGCAAGCATCTTGCTTGTGTGACACTTTGAAGTCATTCTATGGAGAGACAATTGCAATAACAATAGCTTCTCCACTGAATGTCCTCAAAGTGGCACACAAGCAAGATGTTTAGTATGAATCTCATAGTTACATTATGATGCATACCAAAAAAAACTCACCTCTGGCTGTTTGGTAAAGATCTTGAGTTGTCACTCAGTAGGTTGAAGGTTCAAATTATGGTATTGCATGTGTCTGTTTATGTACTAGTGCTTTGACTGTTAAATATTCCTAGTGATGGAAAATGTACTTCTTTTTACCATCAAAATCTTTGGGTTGAATGTGACATCTATGTCTGGAAACTGCATAGTAAAGAATCACCTGTGGCCTAGAAGTGAAGGTCACAGGACCTCATGTTGAGCGTTCCCATATCAATGTCAGTAGTCACAGTCCCACTTTAATTACGTTTCAAATTCAAATGTGTTCGGTATACACCAAAATGTGGTTACACTCCTTTTACATGACAAGTACACTTTTCTTTTCAATCTCTCATTCTAAGCATATCATTCATCTAAGTCTAGAAAAACTCCTGCTCCTCTGTCCCTCTCTCAATTTCTCTCTGTCCAAGCCTTCCTCTAAATGTCTCTGTCTCAATCTCTCACTTACTCTCTCACTTACTCTCTCCTCTCTTTCGCTCTCTCTCTCGCTTCCATCCTATGAGATTTGGCACCAACCCCTCAGCCTGGGATGACTCCTTGTGGCCGACCGCTCTGGGAGCAGCCCGAACACCTACCAACCATGCACACAACCTGGGCATCATCCTCGACTCAACATTCTCCTTGACCAAGAAAGTCAGCGCTGTCTCCTCAACCTGCTTCAACACCCTCTGCATGCTCCGCAAGATCTACAGATGGGCCCCCACAGATACAGGAAGAACAGTCACCCAAGCCCTCGTCAGCAGCAAACTTGACTACGGAAACACCCTCTATTCAGGAGCCCCGGCCAAACTCCTCAAACAACTGCAACGCATATAAAAGGCCTCCGCACGCCTGATCCTCGATGCCCACTGCCACAGCCACATCACCCCCTTTCTGAGAGACCTTCACTGGCTCCCCGTCAACAAAAGGATAACCTTCAAGCTCCTCACCCACGCACACAAGGCGCTCCACAACACTGGTCGAGCCTACCTCAACAGACGACTCACCTTCTACAGCCCGTCCCGCCAACTCCGCTCAGCCGACCTCGCCCTTGCCACCGCGCCCGCATCCGAAGAGCGACTACCGGAGGCAGATCCTTCTCCACCTCGCCGCCAAGACCTGGAACACCCTTCCCTTCCCCCTACGACAGACCGAAGACCTGCTGACTTTCAGGCAGTGGCTCAAAACCTGGGTATTTGAGCAGTAGCAGCACCCTCCCCCCCAGCGCCTTGAGACCCTCACGGGCGGTAGTGCGCTCCACAAATACACTGATTGATTGATTGATTGATTGAAAAGAGAGCAAGAGAGATTGGTATTGAAATGGTCTTTTTATTCAATGACTTCAAAGTGTCACACTAACAAGCTGTTTGGTTCGAATGTTATAGCTATGTTTTGAAGCACAGTACAGCAGAGTCACTTGTGGCCTATTGGTAAAGGTCTTAGATTGACACTCAGTAGATTGAGGGTTCAAATCCTCATATCTCATGGCAGTTTGTCTGTTTATTTACTAGTATCTTGAATGTTAAAGATTTCTCATGATCAAACATTGAAGTCATTTTCACATCAAAATATTCTTGCTGCGGCCAACACCCTTTTACCACCCAAACCCAGGACAGGACCTGCGGCGAACACCTTTGGCTGTGCATGGCACAGGGTGGGGTGGTTAAGGGAGTTGGCCACAAGGCCTGACTGCAGGCTAGGACCTTTGGCCAACCCCTGCCACGGGTGGCCAAAGGGTGTACGTTTCACAGCGTCGGGTGGTTAAATAGGGGTTGGCCGCAGGGCCTGGCTGCAGGCCAAGACCAGTGGCCATCTCCACCACGCTCTGCCTAAGGTCATGTGTGGTGCAGGGCTTGGTGGTTATATGGGGTTGGCCGCAGGGCCAGGGCTGCAGCCAACCCCTGCCATGCTTGGACGAAGACCATGAATGGACATGGTTGAATTCATGTATAGTAATTAAAATGACTTTATATTGAAAAAAACATAGAAATTCATTAACAAAAAAGTTACAGGGATGTTATAGTTAGGAAAGAAATGTAGAAAAACATAGAAAATTATCTTAAAAAAACAAAGGTTACAGGGACATTATAGTTAGGCTCACATTTTAAATCCTGTTACAGTTAAAGTTATCTCAAGTAACTATAACTCGTGCCCTAGGGTAACTACATCTCAGCCCCTTGCCAGGCACTGCTAATTACCCCACAAACTACAGCGCTCATGACATCTTAGATAACATCAATGAAATTATCAACGAGATATTTGCAGTAAAAAGTTTTCATGAAACAACTGTATGGCAGGGGCACATGTCATAGTTACCCTAGGGCATGAGTTATAGTTACTTGAGAATTTGTGAGAATTTCTTTGGTTTGTATGTTTAAAATGTGAGCTTAACTATAACACACTGTAACCCCTGGTTTTAAGTGATATATATATATATCACAAAATGGCTGCATTGAAAATTGCGCGCTCTTGCTGCCGGTGCCGATGAAGGACTTAGTGGCCCAAACTCCTATTAATTTCGTTCAACAAAGTGATTCATCTCACTCCAGGAAGATACTTATTCCAGCCTTTTATTATCATTATTATAAACAGTGCTAACACCACTCAACGTGTTTCAACCTAAACAGGTCTTGATCACAGGTAAAAAAAGTGTCTTTTCACCACACTTATATAGTTCCTTAACAAGTAGCTATAAGGTTGCATTATGGGACACGTAGTTTTTTGAGCATTTAGCTCTAACCAATGGTTTGTTCATTAATATGTTATTTTAAACAGTGACACCTTTGTCTGATGTTAACTTAAGCTTTTCTAAATTTTTGAAATTAATCATATATATATATATTGATAGATATATATACAATACTCACCTAATTTAACCACTACGTTAACAATATTAACAATAATTAAAAAATTAGATTTTACAAACATACATACAAATAATATTTAAAATTCAGTTGCAAGAAAAATTAATAGACAACAACCAAAAATGTTAATTTCTGCTATTAATATTTTAATATTAAACAAAAAATAACTTTAAAATAATAGAGTGTTCGATTTTGAAGAAGTGAGATTTACTATATCTCCAATCGAAACAAACGAAGGGGAAGTGATGGACTTGGGGAAGGGTTACATTTACTAATAGCAATCCACCATAAGCGAAAACAATGTGTTATTTTTGAACAGTTTATACTATTCCTACTCTAGTCTGAACACTCCTATCTGAACAACAGTAGGCAAACTGTTGGACTTTGGAGGGGGATTCATTTACTATTTTCACTCTACTGTAAGCAAAAGCTGGGAAACTGTTGACTTTGGGTTAGATTTACTATCAGAGAATATTTTGGCCAAAGGGCTCCTGTCAGCAGTAGGTTCACCACCTTCAACACAGGGATTCTAGCTGGCTGCCCTGAATAATATTTGTTTTCTATGAACAAATTCCCAAACCTTAGATTTATTTCTGTAAATCAAAATATGTCTTCTTGTGTGTTGGGGCTTTTATTTTGTTTGCTTTTCGAGACCCCCATGTCACAAACAATATTCACCACAAGACCCTCTTTTAATAGGGAGGAGAGTATTCCGATGGTGCACTTGCCATCAATAGACCACAGGGTTCCGAATGTAGAGGTAACTGGGCCTTTGCACCAAAAACCTACTAGTTCCCTCTTCTCGAAAGGAGGCAGGGGAATAACGTGTTTAGTAGAGCAACAGACCTACTCATTTACAGCAGGGCTCACACGCCACTAAATCATAATTGACCCTCAAAGTCTCCAAAATTTGCTAGTGTGGGAAGTGACTGGAAATAAATTAATGAATATCCCAACAGTAAATGTATGGGTTTTTCGAAATTCACGTGCCATTCTAACCTTATCACAATCAGAGCCCACCCACACTGCAACTCTACCCCTAGATATACTCACAAGAAAGTCATTATGTAAGCAAATCCAGCTATCTGGAATTTGTGAACTGATTTGCACTTGTAAAAAAATCTAATTGCCTTTGTAAGTCCAACATGCACACAAAATGTACTTTTTGAATTAGACTGAAGGGTTTATCACAGTAGCAATAGAAATAGCACGTATAGCTAGTATGCATGTAAAGAGCAATACTTTATAAACACATGTACGTATACAGGAAATTGAGCAATAGAAATCGCACAAGTAGATAAATCAATAAAGTACTACAAAAGAAATACAGGAGCAACACTGGGCAACCAAAATAAACATCATATATATTGCGTGGAATATGTACCTGTCATGAATGTTATGGTGTTTCTAATTATTTGAGAACAGTAATCCTCAAGCCAAAATGATACGTACCACTGCATTAGTAGTTAGTAACCAAATGCGACCCGAAGTAGAATTATATACAACATATTTAAAAAGGATGCTACATTTAGCAAAAGAAACGAAGATTATCACATATCAAAATTAAGGGAATTTCTGTCTGTGTTAAATAATTTGGTCAGAAAGCCTGCTTTCTGTCCAGGTTTAGTGGAGCGTGGTCTTCACCTGTCTCATTTGTATATCTTTTTTGGACCCCCTGCCAGCTCAGTGTTCAGTTGGTGCTAAATGAAAATCTTGATGGGGCAGACGGAACGCACAAAGAATCCACAGTTACTCCTGTGGTGCCTCACAGGCACAATTTCAAATTAAATCCTTTCAGTCGACGATTGTTAAGAAAAAATGTATATTTTATGGTAAAAATGTTTTCTCAACTAAAAATTCCTGTTAACGAAGACTAACCTAGGTTTCATGATGTCATGCTCTGGTTCTGACCAAGGTGTAGTGTTTCGGTCACTCAGAGCCCAATCTGTATGCCCAGACAACACACTGTAGATGCCCTACAACAAAGCACAAAGGTATCCATGATACCTGGCATGGCATGCAGATAAGAACTCCTTCTAGCCTTGTGCTCTGTGACTCTGGAAAGTCTTTGTACTCAACATCTATGCCCTCAATATCCACAGTACGTGATTCGGGCCTTTGCATAGAAGGCTTTGAATGTGAGTGGCACCTGACACCTTTACTTCTAGAATCCACTATGGATTGCTGATTAGATGATGTGCTTTACCACTTCTTTGGAAAGAAAAATTGAGTTCTTGAATAGTTCAAGATCTTTTTTTTTTTAGTTGTGAATGTAGTTGAATTAAAAATCAAATCGTCAATATGCACTGGCCCAGGAGTCAACATTTTAGTCTGAGACAGCCAATTAGATCCGGATGATTCTTAAACAGTTCTCGAAAGTTTGTATGCCAAAAGAATGATGGGGAAAACTGTCTCAGCCTTTCAAATTTGTGATTAAAATTCATAAAATGTTGTCAAATCTGGAGTCACAATATACACTCAAAACCTAATATCAATATGGCCATCAAATTAACTATTTAAATCAACCCAACATCTTTTTGTAACACAAATAGCTCATAAATTACTCAACTTTTCATGAAAACAAAAAAGTAAAGTTCTACGTTCTTGTCTAGATTATGGTCAATCCATTAGGAAGGTTTCACTGTAGCGTAGAGTAGACATTCATATCAGACCTACATTTAGAAATGCCACATTTAGATGATCTTAAAAAAATGTCTCCTAGGAGCTTTGAAACTGGAAAAATAGGCTGGCTGTGACAAGTGACTACCGAATGCAGTGCAAATCACCAAATAGTTGCAGTATTATTAGCAAATCAAAAAGCCATCATAATCTATAAGAGGTGTAACGTAAATATATGGAAAGGCATGTAATGTACATGTTACACAATACAACCACTTCAGGAACTGTTCTCAAACCCCAGCCTTTAAAAACAAATCACAGGGCATCAAATGAGGACAGGTGGACACTCTTTAGTCCCAAGCAGCATCAAGACACAACCCAAATGGCGGAAATGTACTTCTGTTACAGTAAAACACATACATTGATGTAGTGATTTAAAGTGCGTGATTATTGAAAATGTTCTACAATCACCCAAGAACGCCAAGAAAGTAAACATGAAAAAAGAGTCCTACAAAAAAATTAAAATCATCACTAACTTCATTGGGTAAGTGTTCGGAGACAGCCAACTGTTGAGAACAGTAGTCTCTCCTTTCGAGTTGGAGCAGACCATAGCGAAATGACGAGTCCTATCAAACAAACCTGTCTTGTACGGCCAAAATCTGAACATAAAAGGCATTTGGGTATGTAGACTGGACATGCACCAATCCCTGAATCGTTGTCTACATTATATAAAGGACATGCGCATTGGTGATTCTCTAAATATGCAGTAGAAGCAGGTAATTGCTGAATGCCATACCCTATGACCAGGGTTTGGTGAGTTAACCCAAAGTCTGGGTACATTAGGTTTTAGTGGTTAAGGCACTCGGTGCAGTACACTGGGTGTAGAACATGGACCCCAGCTACGTTCAGCACAAAGCGTGATTTGCCCATCAACATTTTGTGCACACTAATCCCGGGTGTCATGGAGAGTGCATGCAGGATATAGAGGGCAACACTCTGTTCGAAAGGCCATTACACAAACTAAATGTAATGCACAATTGATTGTGTTCCTATGGTGATTCTCTTTATGGCCCAATGTGTTGTGCAGATGACTCTGACGCCATGTTGTGATGAATGGGTTGTGGATTAGGGAAAGGGTTGAAATCTATATAAGAAATAGTACTGTTGGTTAACTGGGTTGTGAGCCCTAGCCAATCAGCAAAGACAGTCCTTGTCAGGTTGAGGTGCAAGCCAACCCTAAATTAACCTGTGTTCATCCCTTTGGTAGCTTGGCACAGAGGAGTCAGGCTTAACCTAGAAGCAATGTGTAAAGTAGTTGTGCAAAACTTGAAACAGTAATAAAGTGAAAACACCACACAAAAGGATCCCACACCAATTTAGCTTTCTAAATAAATACAACAAGAGCAAAATAACAAACTTCCAATGAGTAAAACCAAAGATATTAAATTTGAAAGTTTTTAGTGGAAAAAGCACCAATAAGCACAAAGGGCCAACTGTGGATTTCTGGTTGCTTAAAACTGGGACTAAGCCACAAGTTCAGGCTGACCGCAATGGCTCAAGCAGCAAGTTAACAGGGCAGATGCAGGGAGGCCTCTGGAGCTTTTTATGACCCGGAAGCTCGGAACAGGAGGTCAGTCAGCTGACCCTTGGAGTCACTTCAGCCTGGGATGACGTAAGTGTAAGTCAAATATTCCTTCTCAGAAAGCAAGACAGGCCTCAGGCAGCAGAGCTGCAAGGCATCCTTCTTCTGTAGTATCCACAGGTCCAGGAGTTTTCTCAAGAATGGGTCTGAGAGTTCCCTTTTTATACCTTGTGCCCCATTTGCAGTGGAAGAAGATTTCAAGGCTTTCCCACCACAGAGGTGACTCCCTGTCCTGTCTCAGCTGGCTATGGGGACAAATAGGCTAGTGTAAAGTCTCTTTTGTTTGAGCTGGCCCAGTGCTTTTGAAGTGTAAATGTGGTAGTTGACAGCTCCTCCCCTCCATCATCAAGTCAGGATGACCCATCCTGTCAACACCCAGGACCTCTATTATGATGGTGTCTGGGAGGAATACCCAAAGTCCAACTGCCAACTCAACCTAGTCATGTGACCCAGGAAATAGGCTGCTGCAACCTCACAGGACCACACAGGACAAGAAAATGGCAACTTCCTAAAAGTTTTTTTTTCAAAATTGTGAGTTAAAATCCAACTTTATCATGAAAGAGGGTTTTATATTAAAGTTCCTCAAACACCAAACATGCTACTCCAACCTGCTTCTAAACAAAAATTATCACTTTTTAAATGGAATGAGGTAACCCAATGTTATTCTATGATTGAGGTAGGCTTTGCAATAGTGAAAACTGAATTTTAGAGTGTTTCACTACCAGGAGATGCAAAACTGAAAGTACACGTCCAACTTTTAAAATACACCACAACTTGCCTTATGGGCTATTTAGGGCCTACCCTAAAAGTGACTTATCGATTAAAGGAAAGGTTTAAGTTTGACAAAAGATTAATTTTGACAGGTCGAAATGGTAGTTTAAAACTACACACACAGGCTGTAGTGGATAGTCAGAGAGAGCTTTAAAACGGTACTTAAATGGGTGGCAAAATAAGTGCTGAAAATCCACTAGTAGTATTTAATTTGCCAGCCCTGGGTACATGTAATACCACTTTATTATGGAATTACATGTAAATTCAATATGCTGAATGTGAGTAAGACAATTTCACAATGTTTAAAGGAGAAAGCAAAAACATCTTAGCACTGGTTAGCATTGTAAAGTGCGCAGTGTCCTAAATGGCAACTAAAATGTGTTCAGAAACCAGGAGGAATGAATGGAAAATGTTTAGAGGTGACTCTGCAGAGACAGTCGAGTAAAACAAATGAGATGTGGGTGCAGGGAACCGCTGAAAGCCATGACCTGCATCTAGGGCAACTTTGCATAAACCAATTTTGTGGACAACTGGCTGAATGGCCAAGAAAAGTGAGCAGCTAGAATCTTTCAGTGATTTGCCAATGCTAGTTCATTGTGGTCTCTGGGTGCCAATACTGTGCATAGGGTGTGTATAAGCAAAGGTTGGGTGTTACTACCTTTTGAAAGTTGAGTGGAAGTAGTAGTGCTTAGTCATGTCACCAAGCCTGCTGTGTATAGCTAATGGAATTGTGCAGTAGGCTCTGAGAAGGCTCTAAGTGTATAGGACTTAGGCAGACGGTGTATCTAAAGGTATGACCTGCACAAAAGGTTGCAGCTGATGTGTGACGGAGTACTCAGATTCGGCACAGGAAATACCTCAATTTAGTGTTGCTCTGGCACTTTTTCTAAAATACAGATATGCAATATTGTATATTATACTTTTTGTCAATTGAAAATATTATGTTTATTACCTCATAAATGTATGCAGAATATGACCTATGTACATTAATTTTGGAAGCGTGAAATTAGTAAAATGTGGGGTGGAGATTTTTATCAGACCTCTGCATAGTTTTGGTGGTTCTACATTCAAGACTCTTCATTCATTTCTAGTGTTAACAAAACAATATTAATAATGATCATAACAATAACAACAACATTAATAATAATCATAATAATAATAGGGAGAAGAAAAAGAAAAAAGTAGAAGAAGAAGAAGAAGAAGAATCACAATCACTGACAGTCTGGTTACTATTAACACAGAAATGGCAATTGAGGGAAGCCTAGTTTGAGAAATGGAAATGTTCTATGGATTGTAAGATGCCGTGCTGCAAACGCTGAGGCTAGATGTTAAATTTTGCAGCTACTCAGCACATTTTAAAATATGTTCTGTAGGGTAGGTTCATGTTTTGGGTTGCACATGTTGTAGAAACTTATTATCTCGACATATGAAATAAGCTTTACATGATGTACAGTAATGTGTGTATTGGTATTCCAAACCCCTCTTGATAGCATGTCTAATGAAAAATAGAAACAGTTAAAGTTGGTGGAGTCGCTGAGCGATTGAAAATCTTTTGTCTGTACATCTCTGATTTTCATGGAAATTAGAAAGAGAGTGAAGGGACTCCATCAACAACACTTCATTCAGAAGGACATTGAAAGTGGCTATTGTACCCAGAGAATTTGATTGAAGTTCTTTGAGCATACATAAGTAGTAAATTCACTACATTGCCTACCAATGTAGCATGAAGGTAACTATGGTGCTCATTACGAGCGAGTTTGGCAGTCGGCTCATTGGATTTAGGCGCCCGTCAACCTGGCTGCCTCACCCTCTGCCTTATTACAGAGTTCCCACAGGGCTGACTGGCGGGAACATTGTATTATGGCATTCCTGCCATTCAGCCTAGAGGGAGCAGTGCTGTAGTGTTGGTCTTGGCTCCCTTAAGGCAGGTGAAGTCAATAAATTAGCACTAAAGCACCCATTTTCAGCAAAAACATATTTCCCATATTTCTGCTGCTTCTGTTCCACTCAACCTCTGTTAGATCAATCACTGTTCAGGGGCAATTTTATTTATCAAATTGTATATTAATGGATATTCTGAAGAGTTCTTGAAGAAAAGTTATTGTTGCATTGATGACAAGGAATTGAAGAATAGCGTGTAATATTTTAAGGTATTGGCTGTAAACAGCACATGCAGTGTCTCAAACAGACATGTTGTATCTACTTTGTGGGCTTCTGCCTGCCTATGGGCTTTACATTTGCTGGCACCTTACTATGCCCATGCCAATATGGGGGCCACGGAGTAAGCGCAGGTCAGGTAACTTTAATTCTCTAATTAGATAAGACGAGCACATGACTGCTTCATCATTACACAAGAGAATAATCCGCCTCAACATTGTACTGCGGGGTGACATGATCATTGGTTGATTATACTATTTCAATCAGATGAGGGCTGCATATTCAGATACCGGCCAAACATGTTGTTGGTTTGTCGGCTGCATCCTCACTCAGGAGTATAACCAGACTCAATATGGCGCTGCCTGGAGACACGCTCAGCAGGTGATGGTACTTTTTCAGATGAATCCAACAAGCACAGGACCACCAGATAACCAACAAAATAACGTGTTTGTCTGAGCAGCTGCATCTTACTGATCGCAAGGACACCAGTCGGCCCTACACATGAGCAAAGGAGGTTAAATCATGAGATTTGGTTATTACCTGAATTCCTATAAAGAGTGGCTTCAGTCGGAGAGGAAGTGTGTGTGTCTGCAGAGGGGCTACTCTGTGTACAATATGAGAAAGACCATCCCCCACCTCCAAACTGTAGCATTTTGTATTTTTGCCATGCTACAGATGCTACTCGGGGTGAGCAAATATGCTAATTTACATTTAAACGCATGTTTACAGTATTTGGAGAATGTTAAACATTCTGTTGATTAGTCTGGGACTGGAGCTAAAACAGTGATGTATCCTGTTAAGCGTGCAAACTTTTTTAGGTCGAGCGTAGCGTTTGACGTGTTGTATACTTTTAAGTATACTGATAATATGGGTCCAAGCGTCTTCAAGTGATTTCATTTGTCGGTTCCAGTGTCCTTCAAAAATCCTTGCTCGCTAGTGGTAAGTTCTGCCTGTTTGTCCTGCCTTTTTCCCCTTGGGAGCAGCACCAAATACTGTATAATTACACTATGTCCTGTTTCTCTCTTCCGTAGGGGACTTTTTTCTTTAGAATTTGCCTATTGGTCATACACTGTGGGTGCGTGTTCAGTCCCTCCTCACCACCAGCTCCCTCTGCAAATAAAACCAACAGCAGAGAGGGTTTTTTCCAGCCCTCCTCTTTTATCTTAACTCCCATGTTTGGCTTGGAAAGGAGAGCTTTAATTTCCTCCTCGCCTCTGACATAAGCCGTAAAAGACCAGCTTCTGTGCTCCGATTGGAGCTGCTTCAAGGGAGTGCCCTGCTGATTAGTGACTGAAAGTGCGTTGTTTGTATGAGTACTCCCACAAGCCTGCATTTAAATACAGCGAAAATGCAACTTGCAATTTATTGACAGAAACTAAATACACTGTAAAAAAACAAGGAACAGGCACAAAAACATACAGAAAACACTGCAAGGACAACTCTGGGCCCCACAAGGCTATAACCTACATTGCCTCTTTTAGGGGTCCCTTGAAACTGCCCTCGCTCTCGTGTTGTCCTTCCTTTCCTCCCTTCCTCAGTCAAACGCTTTGCGTTGACCCTGTTACATGGATAATAACTGAGAGGTCTGTGTGAATATGTTTGCTCCTTTTTTTGTTAAGAGGTTCACAAAAATAAATGAATAAACAAATGAGGGAGGTGTGTCAGTGTGTGTGGATCCTGTTTTAATTTCTCTTGGTCTGTTCACAGTGCCTTGAGGTTCCTGGTAATTGTATGTTTCTATAAAGATGCGCTTCTTCTTCAGTGCGTGAGGTGAAGGATGGATGTGGTAAGTTCGACTGATTGGCAAGTTTGTTTTTGGCTGGGTGTCAGCAAGGGTTGGCTTCAAAGAAATGTGCGTTTCACTAGGACTGAATATATTAGCAGCCTGGTGATTGTTGTGCAGAAGGGCTGTGCGTGAGGTGACAGACTTTGGCCCCTCGTGTTTCTCTACCCATAGAGCTTACGAGGTGCAGCAGTACCACAAATTGGCAATTTAGCCCAAATAAACCATGTAGAATCTGCTGAGGTTAAGTATCTACAAGGAACGGTGCAGATGGCTAAAGAACGAGCCAGGTACCTTGACTTCACACATTGAGGGGCATATTTATACTCCGTTTGCGCCGAATTTGCATCGTTTTTTTCGACGCAAATTCGACGCAAAACTAACTCCATATTTAGGGGCATATTTATACTCCGTTTGCGCTGAATTTGCGTCGTTTTTTTAGACGCAAATTCGACGCAAAACTTACTCCATATTTATACTTTGGCGTTAGACGCGTCTAGCGCCAAAGTTCATGGAGTTAGCATCATTTTTTTGCGTGAACACCTTCCTTGCGTTAATGATATGCAAGGTAAGCGTTCCCGTCTTAAAAAATGACTGCGATGCATATGCGACGTATTTATACTCCCGGGCAAAAATGACGCCCGGGAGTGGGCGGGACAAAAAAACTCGCATTTGCGCCGGATTTTAGCGCCTGGGTCAGGGCAGGCGTTAAGGGACCTGTGGGCTCAGAATGAGCCCAGAGGTGCCCTCCCAAGCCCCCAGGGACACCCCCTGCCACCCTTGCCCACCCCAGGAGGACACCCAAGGATGGAGGGACCCAACCCAGGGACATTAAGGTAAGTCCAGGTAAATATATATATTTTTTTTTTTTGTGGCATAGGGGGGCCTGATTTGTGCCCCCCTACATGCCACTATGCCCAATGACCATGCCCAGGGGACAGAAGTCCCCTGGGCATGGCCATTGGGCAAGGGGGCATGACTCCTGTCTTTGCTAAGACAGGAGTCATTTCAATGGGGGATGGGCGTCGTAAAAAAATGGCGCAATTCGGGTTGAGGCGATTTTTTTGCCTCAGCCTGACTTGCACCATTTCTGGACGCCCATACGCCATTTTCCCCCTACGCCGGCGCTGCCTGGTGTGCGTCGTTTTTTTTAACGCACACCAGACAGCGCCGGCGGCTAACGTCATTCAATAAATACGGCGCCCGCATGGCGCTTCAGAATGGCGTTAGCCGGCGCCAATTTTTTTGACGCAAAACTGCGTTGGCGCAGTTTTACATCAAAAAGTATAAATATGGGCCTTATGCTTTGGCGTTAGACGCGTCTAGCGCCAAAGTTCATGGAGTTAGCGTCATTTTTTTGCGTGAACACCTTCCTTGCGTTAATGATATGCAAGGTAGGCGTTCCCGTCTTAAAAAATGACTGCGATGCATATGCGTCGTATTTATACTCCCGGGCAAAAATGACGCCCGGGAGTGGGCGGGACTAAAAAACCTGCATTTGCGCCGGATTTTAGCGCCTGGGTCAGGGCAGGCGTTAAGGGACCTGTGGGCTCAGAATGAGCCCAGAGGTGCCCTCCCAATCCCCCAGGGACACCCCCTGCCACCCTTGCCCACCCCAGGAGGACACCCAAGGATGGAGGGACCCACCCCAGGGACATTAAGGTAAGTCCAGGTAAGTATTATTATTATTTTTTTTGTGGCATATGGGGGCCTGATTTGTGCCCCCCTACATGCCACTATGCCCAATGACCATGCCCAGGGGACAGAAATCCCCTGGGCATGGCCATTGGGCAAGGGGGCATGACTCCTGTCTTTGCTAAGACAGGAGTCATTTCAATGGGGGATGGGCGTCGTAAAAAAATGGCGCAAATCGGGTTGAGGCGATTTTTTTGCCTCAGCCTGACTTGCACCATTTCTGGACGCCCATACGCCATTTTCCCCCTACACCGGCGCTGCCTGGTGTACGTCGTTTTTTTTAACGCACACCAGACAGCGCCGGTCGGCTAACGCCGGCTAACGTCATTCAATAAATACGGCGCCCGCATGGTGCTTCAGAATGGCGTTAGCGCAGTTTTGCGTCAAAAAGTATAAATATGGGCCTGAGTGTCATCAGTTCTAAAAATACTGTGCATTCTCCTGCTTGAGAGGGCAGCCCTTTCCGCCAACTGCAAGGCAGTGAAGTGATCATGCACTGCTACACAATCCAATGTGTTGTACTGTGTGTGTCAAGGTCCCTGGAACAAAAAATCTTTGGAGACAGAAAGCCAACGCGCGTCCCTGAATTTCCCAGAATGTCTGCTTCTCTGAAATGCGCAGCATGCCACGCTGCTTTGGAGCTTCCACGCTGCTGCCGCGTGCCCCCGTTTACTCACAGATGTGTATAGTATACACTCACTGAACAAGGCAGTATTTAGCTAGTTTGCATATTTAATATTCCCCAGAATGCATCTGCGTTGGTGTTAGATGCAGAAGATTCTGTCTGTACACGCTTGTACATTACACATTGCACAGCATTTTAGGGTAATTTTTTCTAGGAACATCAAGATACTGTGGCCCATATTTATACTTCCTTAGCGCCGCATTTGCGCCATTTTATGACGCAAAAGCGGCGAAAATTTACAAAATACAATTGTATTTTGTAAGTTTGCGCCACTTTTGCGTCAAAAATGCTGCGCAAAAGCGGCGCTAAAAAGTATAAATATGGGCCTGTATACTTTCATTTGCAATTTATGCCCCACACCGGAGAGATGTGAGGGAATCGGAGGATGGCTCATCGGGGTGGTTCGACTTTTAAGACAAATCATGCTGATTTTATCTACTGGCTTTTGGACCTGGTGTTTCCACCTCTGAAGCAATGCAAGATTTTCAGTTTACCTAAATTAGATACATTTCCATACTGTCAATCAAATTGAAATCACCTACATATTCAGTACTTAGGTCCTCTGTGTGGCCCAGACATGGACACCCTTTGTTTAGATGTTTCTTAGTTACTCTGGTCACAATGATATTTGCGGTACCTGGTTTTGTTTGTAAAAAACCGTGCTGTGAATAGAGTAATTGCACACTCCGCACTTAATAAGTGGGAAATAACAAAAGAAGTCCCTTTAATCAAAGTACGGGTTCTTAACCGAATTTGAGACTATTTTTGCACTGGTGCAGATTATCAATTTAGCAAAATTTGTGCTCGTTCTTGTTTTGTCCAGGCTGGTTTCACACTTTACCACTGGTAGCAACACTGATGCAAACTGGTTGAGATTTAACAGCAATCCTCTCTCTCTTTGGGGAAAATGAAATTGCCCCCTCTGTGTATTTACACCTGCAAATCGAAAACTGAACTGGTCCAAGAAGCCTTTGAATTAAAAAGAGCATAGGATGGGTGTCATTTTCAGAATGTCATAGGTTTTACACAGTATGGGCTACATCTGGAGCTCAGGCACTGGAGTGCTATGAAGTGTACTATGCAATACACCTGCTTATGCCAGCAGAACCTTAAAAACTGTACACATACCTCATGCTGAGTAATCTGCAGCAGGCAACCTAAAAGTAATTTGCACAGATCTGTCCTTTCTGTTATTAAAATTAAAATCATAATGTGGTTTTGTTTAGCGCTTTTTCCCACATGTTTCTATTTCTAAGTGCTGTAAATGGCAAGTGTTATTACTACCCCATTTAATGGTACTTTTATGATGGCGTTCTGCAGAACGTGGACAGTGCTCGGTGTGTAAGTAAGAGCGGCAGTCGTGGGTCTGAGCAAGATCTGCACCACACTAGGCTTGCAGGTGTATCTATCCATCTGCAATGCTGTTTCCTAGAGCCCCGTATGGTTCCTGCAGTTCTTTGAGAGTTTGTGTATCCTGTGGCAGTGATGTGGGAAGCTCTGACAAGTAGGGTGGTGCAGTCTACAGCCACCTTTGCTAGGCTGTCCCTTTGACTCACAAGTCCTGTTCACCTGGCACCCGGCTTCAAAAGTTGCTTGTATGCATTTTACTCCCCAGTGATGCTTTGCCACAAAGTATTTTTTTCTCTGTCTCCAAATTTATGACTTTGATAGTTAATATTTCTGTAAGTGCCTAATTGACTTCTCATGTGTCAATTGGGTTTATTGAGTTGGTGAGCTGCATGCAGTTTCCCTTAGGTTTCAGGCTTCTCCATCTCAGCACTATGGCCCTCATTACAACCCTGGCAGTAAATCCCGCTTTCCGCTGTGCAGAAGATCTCCAACATACTGCTGCGGCCGCAGAATTCTGCTACAGGTATTACGACCCACAGCTCGGAATCTGCCACAGTACAGACACCCACCCAAGTCCTCCACACCAAAGGTCAGTGATAAACTGGCGATACCAAAACGGAGACTGTCACCCCAACAGGAATACGCCCACACTATCACGACCCACGAATTAACGAGGCGGTCTTTCAACCGCGGTATTCCATTGGCGGTACACACCGCTGTGCTCAAAATACACACACATTTACACAACACAACCACATTGGACAATTCAAAATACACACACCTGATACACATACACACACCACACCCACACACCCAATCCAATATAAAGCACACACCCACATCACCCACAAACCCTTGCAACCAAAATTTAGAAAGAAAGCCAGAGAAAGAGACTACCTAAAACAACACCAGCATCCACAGACACACAACACCATCGCTTACACAACATCCACGCACCTCAAACAACACACACCAACACATCCCCTCACACATCACAACAGACACCACCTCACACATCACCCACACCACATCATGGCACCTCAAAGACACCCCAGGTTCTCTGAGGAGGAGCTCAGGGTCATGGTGGAGGAAATCGTCCTGGTAGAGCCACAGCTTTTCGGATCACAGGTGCAACAGACATCCATTGCAAGGAAGATGGAACTATGGCGCAGAATTGTCGACAAGGTTAACACAGTGGGACAGCATCCAAGAACACAGGATGACATCAGGAAGAGGTGGAACAACCTACGGGGGAAGGTACGTTCGGTGGTACCCAGACACCAGATTGCTGTACAGAGGACTGGCAGTGGACCCCCACTTCCTCTCCCACAACTAACAACATGGGAGGAGCAAGTCTTGGCAATACTGCATCCTGAGGGCCTCGCAGGAGTAGCAGGAGGACTGGACTCTGGTAAGACATATCTTTACTACTCTATCCCCACACCCCACCTGCATGCCATCACATACCCCCACCCTTACCCTCACAACCATCACCCCAACAACCCACAGATACCCCACTAACACAACCCACACATCCCAAAACCAAGCCCTGCATGTAACACGAATGCATGGACACCCATCACCAAAGCATGTCCAGTACAGAGACTCACTCATGCCCCAAAATCACCAATCACACAAAGACCAAGCCAATAATGCAAGCACAGGAGTAGAGGGTCACTCACGCATTGCACAAGATGGCACACACACATACAGTAACTATGCATTTACACCCCAACAGGACCCATACCCAACGTCAACGGACAGGAGGTGCCAGACATATCCAGTCCCCCCACAGAAGAGACCCACAGTGATGACAGAAGCTCTGCACGCCTGGATCAAGATGACCAGCCCGGCCCATCAGGGACCTCAGGACAGTTGGTTCCCCTGACACAGTCACAAACCAACACAGAGCCTCCCCCCTCAGGAAACACCAGCACAGCACCCACCCAACGGGCCCATCCCTCTGTTCCCAGGACACGTCAATCAGCAGTGTGACCACCAATACAGGGAACCCAGGCAACCACACTAACACAGGATGATCAGGGACCTGGGGCAGTGGCAGTGGGCACACGGTTCAGGGGATAGAGGCACAGGATGACAGGGAAGCTGGGAGGACTGCTGTGCGACAGGGGGAGGACAGGCCCAGGGAACCCACTCTCCACGAGGCACTCTCCAACATCATGGGAGCTTACCACCATTCCCAGGAGACAATGGGCCCGGTACTGGCCAAGATTCAGGAGACCCAGCGGCTGCAGGAGGAACACTACCTGGGGATCAGGAAGGACTTGAAGTCCATCAACACCACCCTGGTCACCATTGCAGGAGTGCTGGCAGACCTTCTCAACACCAGTAGGGACACAGTGGCACACCAATGGGCCTCTGACACTAGCCTGGATGATGAACAGCCCTCCACCCCCGCCGGCGCTAGTGGACAGGAGGCACTGCCACAGGAACAATAGGACAACAGCACCCCACCCCCTGCAGATGGAGAACCTCCCCGCAAACGGTCCCTGAGATCCAGGAACAAAACAGAGAACATTGCCAAGAGCTCTGCCAGGAAATAAGACCCCCCTGAATGTTACCCGTCTGTCCCACTATGTCACCCTGTCCATCCTTAAACTGCCATTGCTCCACTTCCTATGCCCCTTTGGACAATGCACCTGTGAAATAAATAGACTGGACCCTGCCATGGACATACCTCCACCATCACCCCAGCCCATTTCACAACCCCCTCCACTTATTTGCACAGGAATAAACACACTTCAATCACAAAACAATCTGGAGTCAGTCAGTGCTTTCACTAATTTGTAATTGCAACATCTCTCAGAAATATAGCAATGTCAATGTACTTGTGCACATACCAATGTTACACAGCTGTAGGCTAGGAATAAACATAGCAGAGGGCACAAAGTGGCACCCAGATCTGTGAAATGGAAGGTCAAAGTGACAAGTCAGTGTCCATATGCTGAGTGAAAATGACAGACTTATGCTAGCTCCAACAATAGCATGAGATGTAGGAAGCAGTGACATCTTCTTACCTGTGTCTCACTGGAAGTATTGCTGGATAACGTTATTTCTGTTGGCGATATCCTCTTCTTCTGCCTCCTCTTCTTCACTGTCCACAGGCTCCACAGCTGCCACAAGACCACCATCTGGGCCATCCTCCTGCAGAAAAGGCACCAGGCTTCGCAAAGTCAGGTTGTGCAGCATACAGCAGGCCACGATTATCTGGCACACCTTATTCGGTGAGTAGTATAGGGAGCCACCTGTCAGATGGAGGCCCCGGAATCTGGCCTTCAGGAGGCCGAAGGTGTGTTCGATTTTCCTCCTAGTTCACCCATGTGCCTCATTGTAGCGTTCCTTTGCCCTTGTCCTGGGATTCCTCACTGGGGTCAGTAGCCATGACAGGTTGGGGTAACCAAAGTCACCTGCAAATGTCGAGGGACAACTGTTAGACACACACTAACCCTTAGGGACAACCCCATACCCAGACACCTATGTCAACTGTATTGGGATCTTGTCCTCACCTGTTAGCCACACACGGTGCCTCAGGAGTTGCCCCATCACATAAGGGATGCTGCTATTTCTCAAAATGTAAGCGTCATGCACAGAGCCAGGATACTTGGCATTGACATGGGAAATGTACTGATCTGCCAAACACACCATCTGCACATTCATCGAATGGTAGCTCTTCCGGTTTCTGTACACCTGTTCATTCCTACGGGGTGGGGGCAAATGCCACATGTGTCCAATCAATGGCGCCAATGATGTTGGGGATATGTCCCAGGGCATAGAAGTCACCTTTCACTGTGGGCAAATCCTCCACCTGAGGGAAAACGATGTAGCTGTGCATGTGTTTCAGCAGGGCAGACAACACTCTGGACAACGCATTAGAGAACATTGGCTGGGACATCCCTGATGCCATGGCCACTGTTGTTTGAAAAAACCCACTGGCCAGGAAATGGAGTCCAGACAGGACCTGCACTAGAGGGGGTATCCCTGTGGGATGGCAGATAGCTGACATCAGGTCTGGCTCCAACTGGGCACACAGTTCCAGGATTGTTGCACGATCAAGTCTGTATGTGATTATGATGTGTCTCTCTAACATTGTTGACAGGTCCACCAGGGGTCTGAACACCAGAGGATGCCGCCATCTCATCACTTGCCCTAGCAGACGTGCCCTATGGAGGAGAACAGCGAGCAGAGAGTCATCCAACACTGTGGTATCACAATGTGTCATTTGCAGAAACGTTAGTAATCCGCAATGTGCAGGTATCTGTCTGTATTCCCATCCTAGATAGGTGTGACGCAGATATTATCCATCCCATGTGGCCTCCTGAAATGGCGGCTGCCTGACCTGTAAGGTGGGACAAGTGGGACACGCTGGCGTTGTACACTGTCACGGTGGGAGGTCGAAGACCGCGGTGCAATTCTGCATTGGTTAACATTGGGCCATATTGGTCCCAAGAGCCAATGACAATGTATGCCTGCGGTGACGGTACGCACTGCCGCGGACGAGACCGCCATTTTCTTACAGTTCACTCACTTGATACCTGACATTTAACAGGAGAGGACCTACACTGCAAGTGCTGCTGTGACCTGTATCTGGAAGCGACAATGGTTACAGTGTCTGGGGAAAGGGCCCCTGCCTCCACTTCAGAGGAGTTGGAGAAACTAGTGCATGGGGTCCTCCCCCAGTCCACACAACTGTACGGTCCTCCAGACAAACAGGTGACTACACTGTGAGCATGCTGCAGGGGCAATGCCTGCTTTGAGTGGTGTGGATGGAAGATACATGGCGGGGGGGCTGAGGCCTGCATGTGCAGATGGTGAGTGTATGTGCGTCACGGCATGGGTGGGAACTGGTGGGCAATGAGTATGATGGTCCGGACGGGTGAGTAATTTCCTTTCCCCCTGTACCATTCCTCTAGGCCAGCACCCACCAGAAGAAGGGTATTTGGCGTGCCATCCCCAAGGATGTCCGGACCCTGGGGTCTACCACAGACAGAGCACCCACTGCCGTAAAAGATGGGAGGACCTCTGCCGCTGGAGCAAGAAGATGGCAGAGGCCCAGCTGGGGATGGCCTCCCAACGTGGACGGGGTGCCCGTCGCACCATGACTCCCCTGATGTCTCGGATCCTGGCAGTGGCATATCCGGAGTTGGATGGGCACTTGAGGGCATCACAGCAGCCACAAGGGGGTGAGTACACTCTCATTCAGCTGACTCTGCACGCATAACGAGGTGTCTGGTTGGGGGAGGTGGGCAGTGGGTTTACCTAGGCCAGGGCTAATTTGGTAGGCAAGGTCCCTTGTGAGGCAGGCTATGTGGCACCCCAACCCCACCAGTGGTAAGAGCCATCAACACCCAGTCAGGCTCCTGTGACTTCCAGGTGTGCAGCAATTGGGCTTAGGCCTCGTACCCCAATGGTCAGGGGAAATTTCTAGGAACTGTTAGTGCATGGTGTAGTGCAGAGGGCTGCTCCATGTGTGTTGTGTCCGCCAACTGTAGTGGTGTTGCATGCACTGAACATGTTTTTCTTCTGGCTTCCCCCCTCTTTTTGTGGGCTCCCTGTTCTTGTGTGCAATAGCATCATCAGGTGGAGGAGCATTGGCAGCGGAGCAGGAGGGAGCTGCAACCCACTTGGCCCTGGAGGGTGAAGCAACGGAGTCTGAAACCACCAGTGGTATGGAGGGCGAGGGGAACTCCACGGCAGGGACAGGAGCATATACCAGTAACAGTGACTCCTCCTCTGATGGGAGCTCCCTTGCGGTGGTGGACACCTCTGTGCCCACCACTTCAACAGGTACAGCCGCCACCCCCCCTACCAGCACCGCCCTCCCAGCAGCCCCTCAGCGTGTGTCCCGTGCCCACTCACCCAGGAGGGTGGGCATCTCCTTCGCACCAGGCACCTCAGGCCCTGCCCCAGTCAGCCTGCTGCCCTCAGTGAGGAGGCTATTGACCTCCTGAGATCCCTCACCGTTGGGCAGTCTACCATTTTGAATGCCATCCAGGGTGTTGAGAGGCATTTGCAACAAACAAATGCATACCTGGAGGACATTCATTCTGGGCATGCGGCCCAACAGAGAGCATTTCAGGCACTGGCCTCAGCACTGATGGCAGCCATTGTCCCTGTGTCCAGCCTCCCCTCCAACTTCCTCCACCCAGACCCAATCCCCTGTACCTCAGCCGCTCCCAAGCACACCATCAGACCAGCATGCACACACATCAACACACAAGAGTGGCTCAGGCAAACATAAGCACTGCACATCCCAAAGGCACTCACACAAGCACCATCCCCATGCAGACCCACCAACATCCACTGCCTCCACTGTGTCCCCCTCCTCGACGTCCTCCTCCTCCCAGTCTTGTCTCCACTCACACCTGCATGCACTACATCCTCAGCCACTACCTCCATCACCAGCATGGCCATCACCACACACCGCTCACGTGCAATCAACACCCCACTACCATTCACACATCCCCTGTGTCCTCTCCCAGTGTGTCTGTGAGCCCTCCACCCAAAGTACACAAACACAGGCACACACCCACCCAACAGCCATCCACCTCACAACAGCCTCCGACCCATGCACTTTCACCCAAATTCAGCAGATGTACACCTCGTACAACCACTACCTCTTCCTCCTCTCCCAACCCTCTCCATCTTCCCATCCCAGTGTGTCTAAAAAACTCTTCCTGGCTAACATTGACCTCTTCTCTACACCTCCCCCCCGTCCTTCACCTAGGGCCAGACTTTCCAGATCCCAGCCCAGCACCTCAGCCACCAAATCCCCAGGCACAGTGGTGCCAGCAACTGCTGGGTCATTAAGTGCACCACCCATCAGGGCTGCCAGTGTGCCACGTAGCGAGGGCAAGGACATTCCGCCACCTGCCAAGGTGAAAAAGGTGCCCACATCCTGGAGGGAGAAGCCAAAACTATCAGCCACCAAGGGCTCAGCAAAAACAAAAGGGGATAGTGGCAAGACAAGTGCGGCACCATCAAAGGTGGGGAAGGGCCAAAAGCAGGAGAGCAGGTCAGGAGAGGGCATGGTGCACCGAGTGAGGGACCAGTGTCACACCTTCTGTCCATGACCACACCAACCTGTACGGCAGCGAACACCGCTAGCTGCCCCGCCACCACAACCGCCACCTGCACCGGCACCTGCAGCGCCACCTGCACCACCACAGGCATGTCTACAGCCTCAGCGACAGTCCACAGCCCCACCATCGGCCCTGCGACGTACTCGGACAGTGGCACCACAGCTGACATGGCTACCATCGCCAGTGGTCAGTCGTCCGAGGCTGGAGGAGAGTTCCTGGACCCTGGGCAGCTTCAATGAGGCATGACTTCCATCACTGTTTGCACCTGCAGGTGGAAGGCGAAGCCGCAGCAGTGTGGGGTATGTCGAAGCCTCCATGGTGTATCATGCTACCTGTACCTCGCCAATCTCGTGGCAGGCACACCCAGGTGAGGGATTTGTACCAGCCACACTGCACGTGGAGCACTCTGGGCACCATGCCCCTCCAGAAACAGTGGAGAATGACATCCACTACCTCAGTCCTCAGCGGGATGAAGCACTCTGGGCACCATGCCCCCTCCAGAACCAGTGGAGAGATACATCCACTACCTCAGTCCTTGGCAGGATGAAGCACTCTGGGCACCATGCCCCCCCAGAACCAGTGGAGAATGACATCCACTACCTCAGTCCTTGGCAGGATGAAGCACTCTGGGCACCATGCCCCCTCCAGAACCAGTTGAGAGATACATCCACTACCTCAGTCCTTGGCAGGATGAAGCACTCTGGGCACCATGCCCCCTCCAGAACCAGTGGAGAATGACATCCACTACCTCAGTCCTTGGCATGATGAAGCACTCTGGGCACAAGGCCCCCTCCAGAACCAGTGGAGAATGACATCCACTTGAGAGACTGTGGCTTTGCACTCCCCAGGATTAAGCAGTGGGCAAACCACCCACTGGAGTGACTTGAGAGACTGTGGCTGTGCACTCCCAAGGATAAAGCAGTGGGCAACCCACCCACTGGAGAGACTTGAGAGACTGTGGCTTTGCACTCCCCAGGATACAGCAGTGAGCAAACCACCCAATGGAGAGACTTGAGAGACTGTGGCTTCGCACTCCCCAGGATAAAGCAGTGGGCAACCCACCCAATGAAGGGACTTGAGAGACTGTGGCTTTGCACTCCCCAGGATAAAGCAGTGGGCAAACCACCCACTGGAGAGACTTGAGAGACTGTGGCTTTGCACTCCCCAGGAAACAGCAATGGGCATGGAGCCCCCTCATGCAGCAGTGGCATCATACGTTCATCTGGCCGAGGTGCCCCCCTCCCCCTCCTCCTGAGGTGCCTGTATATTTTCGATCTGATGCCCCAGCAGTGTTCTCTCCGTTTCCAGTCAGGTATCTAGTGTGGGCGTCGCCCATGCATTTTGGGCCCAGTGGTCCACGGACAATGATTGGTACACTATCTGGGCTTGTGTAGTTGGTGTACATATTTGTATATACTGAATTTTGAATTTTGACTATCTGATTTTTCATGATTACAATTGTTACAATCATTTCCTTTTGTCCTTGCGTTCTTCCAGGGGGTGGGGGAGTGTATATGTAATGTTGGTGCATGTATTTGTGTGTATGTTGTTCTGGGTAAGGGTGGGAGTGGGGGTATTGCATGTTGCATGTGTGTGTCACTCTCTTCCCCCACTCCCCTTTGTTGTAGGTGCAGTACTCACCGTGGTCATCGCCGCCGCCATTCGTACTCCTGGTATATGAGAAGATACACCAACATGGGCAGGACCTGTAACTCGGGCTCCATGGCATCCTAGTTCCTCGTTGGGTGTCGAGAGGTGAGTGTTTTCCCTTCTGTGTACTGTTTCCGCTGTGCTTTTGATGGCGTTGCTTCCACCCCAGAAAAGGTGGCGGATAGGCGTCTTGAAATACAGTGGGCGGTACTTTGTCCTCTGTCTGTCTGTTAGCGGTTACTGCCGCAGTGTTTGTTTCTACCGCCATGGGGGTCGGAGTGTTAAAGTGGCTGTCTATGGTGGCGGTTTCCGCAATGGTCGTGATCCCATTTTTTCTGCCGGCCTGTTGGCGGTATTATCGCCGCTTTAACACCGACCGCCAGGGTTGTAATGAGGGCCTATGTTTTTTCCTGGAAGCTGCATGGATATTGTTTCTGGATACATGTGTTTGCTGCAGACCCCTGGTAGATCAAAGATCACTGGAAAGACTGTCAAAAAGCTTAAAGCAGCAAACACAAAAAAAGCCTTCTATAGGCTTTTATCATCTATCTTCCCACTCTGGTCTCAGATCTCTTTTCTCTAGGTTCTTACACCTGCATGTATCTGAGAACAGAAAGGCACACACCATCCCAGTGTTTGAAAATCTGGTCTGTTATGTGTATTTCATAAGGCCTGTTCCCCCAGCACTGAATATGGATACCTTTTTAGGTCGAGCGTGCAAGCACTCTGACCTGTTGTAATCAACTGTGGGCTTTTAATCACGTCCACCGCACGCCCATCACTACCACTAGCTCCTGGGCTTGCCTTGCAAATATCCTTTGTTATCATTGGTAAATGCTTTATGTTTCTCCCTCCCTGGGGCAGGTTTGTTACCGCCTTGTCCATCATCCCTGTTACATAGATAATTGCACATTTGCCTAAACGTTTGACTGTGAGTGAACTTTTTTCATTTTGGGGGTCATTCAACGACCGCGGAAGCACCGCCAACAGGCTGGCGGTGCTTCCTGGGCCATTCTGACCGCGGCGGTAAAGCCGCGGTCAGAAAAGGGGAACCGGCGCAGGGAATCCGCCAGGAACTGGATGGCGGGAATGGGTGTTGTGGGGCCCCCTAACAGGGCCCCATAATGATTTTCAGTGTCTGCTTAGCAGACACTGAAAATCGCGACGGGTGCTACTGCACCCGTCGCACCCCAGCATCTCCGCCGGCTCCATTCGGAGCCGGCTTCATCGTTGCTGGGTCTTTCCCGCTGGGCCGGCGGGCGGCCTTTTGGCGGTCGCCCGCCTGGCGGGAACTGCCGAATGACTGCACCGCGTTCAAAAGACCGCGGCGGTCATTCTGGCTTTCCCGCTGGGCCGGCGGCTACCGACGCCCGCCGCGGTTGGAATGACCGCCTTTGTGTCTCTCCTACAAGCTCATGCTCATGGCGGCCGTGGCACCTTGAATCGGCTTGCTGATCTCAACTGTTTTACTTTTCATTTTCAATTTGTGGCAAGAAAAGTCCAGTTAGGAATTTACAACACTAACACCTCAAACGCAAGACCCATTGCATTGCAAATGCTTGTTATCAACCTATGAATCAAAAGCTCAACTTGGCCATACTGTGATAATCAGTAACGTGGAACCAGAGGCATTTTATTACATAATGTATACATTGAATTTACTCCAAAGCAAAGAAACTGCTTTAACGTGCCACAACACCAATAGAATTTTCAGGGTGCAGAGTCAAAAACAAGTTTAATTAGCATTTCTGTTTCATTGGAATCACAGATTATACATGCGCACACACACACACAAACACTCCCTTCCTGTCCCCACCTGCCTTTCGCAGTGACCTGACAGACCAAGGATAGTAGGTCTCACACCACTCAGTATAGTATAATGCACTGCATAATCTGACAGTGCCTCAAGGTAACCCGAATTCCAATCCCAGTTTCACCACTTGAAAGCAACGTAATCTTTGGCAACTTGCTTTATTTTCCATAGTGGAAATTTGTGTTGACCAGTTACAAATGGTTCCACTAAGTAATTCGGATGTAGTGTCTACTTAGGTACTATAGGGTGACAATACAGAGGCAAACCAATATCAGTATGTTATTATTGCACATTTACTTCAGCATGAGGAGCAGGAGGGTGCTTAAATAATTTGGCTGAAGAAAAATACAGAAATTTTGGTTACCGTGCTGAATTCACAGTCACCTCAGCTCTTTAAGGCTCGGATCCCACCACCATCTGTGTGCAGCGCTTTAGAAAAAAACACATTGGCACCTTTCAAGGACATTGTGATCTGAGATCTTATGGTCACCCCTCCCTCTCTGAGAAATGTGAAGCACTGGTGCAGAAATGAGCAACAAATATATGGGTATGCCAAGCTTTCTATGCAGATGTGCATGGGGGAGTCACCCACTCACTGTATACTCTAGAGTTCAGTGGCAAAGAAATACCCCTGTGACATAAAGAGCACAGACCAAAGTTGTATGAAAGAGAGAAAACAAAGGTAAGCCATGCAGGTGACATCACTAGTGCCCATATCGCTGTTGAAAGTGAATGCTATGTGCTGGCTGATAAGCTGATTGTGGCATGGGTCAGATCCATAAAGCTAAACGACGTGTGTCCCAAACAAGAAAAAAAAATCATAAACTCAATGTTATGTATGTTCTTTTTGTACCCAGGGAGGACCAATGGACAAATTGAAGAGATGCAGATCACAGGGTGGAGCTATTCATGTTCATTCATTTAGCCGTTTCTCCACACGCCCACCCATCCATCTACACACTACATTACCATCTCATCAACCCATCGGTCCACTTATCAGACTATCTACCCATCAGCCCATCTACCCTCCATCCATCTACACTTCAATGAAACCACCCATCAACACTTCTGCCTAACCCACCCATTTCTGTAATGCTTCCTGCACTATTTGTCTATACCACTTTGACTCTAAACTGGAAAACTAGCATGTCCTCATTGCCAAAGGCTGTAATATGGTGTTTGGGTGGAAATGTTGTTATGGTTGAAGGAATGCAACTCCTCAGCCTGCAAAATACGTGGTCTTATGGCAAGAGCTCCCGACATTGGAACTGGGGTAACAAGTATGAGCTTAGCCATTGGCTCAACATCTTGTGATTCTGTCAAAATCACTTAACCTCTCCTTGCCTAAAAAATGAATGTGACCTTGTGTAATGTAAATGGTGCTTATCTTTTGTAAAGCAGTCCAATCCCGTCCAATTCACGCTATATAAAACTGCAAAAAGAAAAAAAACACAAAGGGGGGTGTAATTATATGATTAAAGCCTCTGCGCTATAACTCCATCTGGGCTACTACTAGATTTTAGATGGAAGGTGATCTATTGACCAAGTTGCCCCCAGTAGTACCAGGAAGTTTGCACTGCAGCCTGTAGTCAGGGCTTCCCTGATTGTCCAAACATTGCTCCTCTGGGCAAAGCACATTGTTCCTCACTATCTGTCACCATCCACTTTACAGCAATGGGTGTCGTAAACAAAACCTGAATGGGCTAGTATTTAATTTGACATATCTTAAAAAATCTTGAATATGAAAGAGGTTGGTTAGAATGGAAACCGTTTGAGTAAAGGCTATGTTTGAAGATAGGCAGGGTCAGCCTAGAGGGGTTGGAGGGGGGCGTGAAATGATGTTTAGTAATTGCTGCCTTAAACAGACAAAAGGGCTAATGCTTAGGGTGTGGCTCACTACTCGGAAGAGTTGGAAAGGGGAGAGTGTTTTAAGTTTAATTTGAATAGAGGAAATTGTAGGTTACTTTACAATCACTGCATTTTTAAGTAAAAAGTTTTCAGTAGTCACAACAAAATCATTGGGCCACATTCACAAAGGTAAACTTAGACCAAAAGTCTAAGTTTAGACCAAAAGTCTAAGTTCAAACAAAAAGTCTAACTTTATTCGTAGTAAAGTTAGACTTATGGTCTAAGTTTACACTTTTGGTCTAAGTTAAGACCAAAAGTCTAAACTTAGGCCAAAAGTGTAATTTTACTACGAGTACAATTTTGGTCGAAACTTCGAGTTTATGAATTGGACCCACTTTATGAATTGGACCCACAGATATTACTGGTTTATATCAAATGGCTAATAAGCTTCAAAAAGTCAAAAGACCTTGATTAACAGTGGTCACTATTCCTGTGTGCTGCTGAGCTGTTTGCTCTTAAATTTTATAGTAAGTCAGTGGCATGCTTAGAAAATAAATGCCTCTTTTTTGTTCCATAACTTCATATAAACTATAATTACTTTTAACAATGATACTTTTAAGATGACAGCATTTAAACTTCCGAGACCCTATTTTATCAGAGTAAATTCTGTCACTGCATTATTTTATGTCTGCTACATTTTTTTTATTTCTGTAAATGCTGCACACATCTAGGCATGTAAATCATACGTTCCAGATGGTAAAAACAAAGACACTTTTTTGAAGTTTGAAGAAACCTTTCATATTTTACGTGATTTGTGTTGTATGATTTACACAGCAATTATTTCCAGGGCTCAACTGGTTTACAGCCTCTAAGATCTCAATTGCCCTCCACACCCTAGGTTGTGTTGCTTGACTCCCCCCACAGTATTTTGCTTGATTTTCATCTCCCCACCTGCCCTGCATCCCTTACTGTTTTGTGTAGCTTGACTCACCCCTTGTTCTGTTGCTTGACCTGCCTCTCCACCTCCATTATGTTGCTTGTTTTCAATGAGTGTGGGGATCTCCTTTAGGGGTCCCGCCCTCCAGGCAGCTTTTTTGAAGAACAGTCACTTCTGTACCATAGCAAAAACTTACTTACATAAACTACTTTCTCCTTGGTGACCTCAACTACCACATTGACAACTGTAACAACATCAACACTGCCTCCCTGATGGAGATTCTTACCACAATAGGACTCAAGCAACTGGTCACCTTGCCAAAACATATTGCTGGACACACACTCAAACCCATCTTTTCCGCCAGCAACAATATCACCATCGACAACCCCTCCACACTACAATGGACCGTCTACCACTGCATACATTTCTCCATCACGACACCGACCACCCACGTCCGCACTCTCTACTCCCCATGCAGGAAATGGAGCCAAATCACACACACTGCAGGACTCCAGGTACACCTACAGATGGTTAGAAAAAAGATGAAGAAACAGCAAGTCCTCTGAAGAGCTTGCGGCCTTCAAATCCGCCATAAAATCTCACCGTGCATATCACCAAACACCAAAGAGCTTTTTGCTGTTGTCAAAGAGTTCGCCAAACCCCAATTTGAAGTGGAAAACATCCCTCCATCTCAGGACCTCTGCAACAGAATAACCACCTTCTTCCACTGAAAAATCAAAGACATCTGTGATAGCTTTGAACCCTAAGACCCTCTGAGCCCACCAACAACCCTCTAACTCGGACCCTCCGAACCTTCAGAGATCTTGCACTACTGGACCCCCCTCACCACAGACAGGACCAGCTCCATCATGAGCGGTATCCACACCAGAGCCTCTACTGACACCTGTCTTCACGACACTTTCAACAAGGTCAACAACTCGATAACACCTGAGCTCCTCCACACTCTGAACTGTTCCATGGAGATGGCTACATTCCAAGATATGCCCCACTCCTGAAGAAACCCATAGCTGACACCCTGGACCTCAAGAACTATCGCCCCATCTCTCTGCTGCCTTTCCCAGTCAAGGTCATTGAAAAGACCATCAATGCACAGCTCCACAAGCACATAGAGGTCAACAACATCCTGGACATCTCCCAATCAGGTTTCAGGAGCAACCACAGCCCAGAGACTGCCCTCCTCGCCACCACAGATGACATCTACTTGCTCCTTGACCGCAGCCAAACAGCAGCCCTCCCCCTACTGGACCAATCGGCCACCTTCGACACGGTCTTGCATCACAACCTCTGCTCCAGACTCCAAGCAGCTGGCATCCACGGAAAGGCCCTACAATGGATACACTTCTTCCTGACCGGCAGAACACAGAGAGTTAGACTCTAGCTTTACCTGTCAGAACCTATGGAGGTCAGCTGCGAAGTTCCACAGGGCAACTCCCTGAGCCTCACCCTCTTCAACATTTACACAGCCCCACTCACATCTATCATCAGGCACCATGGACTTAACATTGTCTCCTTTGCCAACGACACCCAGCTGATCATCTTACTGACCGAAAACCCTGCAACTGCCAAGAAAAATGTCCACAGCGGGATGGAATCCATCGCCGTCTGGATGAAGGAGAGCTGCCTCAAGCTCAACTCTGACAAGACTGAGATCCTCATCCTGGGACCATCTGCATCAGCCTTGGGATGACTGCTGGTGGACTGCTACCCTCAGCACCCCCCCACCCCAACAACCCATGCACGCAACCTCGGTTTCATCCTGGATTCATCGTTCATCATGACCCACCAAGTCAACTCGGTCACATCCTCCTGCTTTCACTCACTTCGACTTCTCCAGAAGATCTTCAAATGGATCCCAAACGACTGCAGCAAAACCGTAATTCACGCCCTGGTTATCTGCAGATTTGACTATGGCAACGCCCTCTATGCCAGCGCCACTCAGAAGAACCTGAAGAAACTACAGCACATCCAGAATGCCTCTGCCAGGCTCATCCTGGTCGTCACCCACCACAAACACATCACCGGACACCTAAGAGACCTCCACTGGTCTTCTGTTGAGAAAAGGATCAACTTCAAACTGCTTGTCCACGCACACATGGCTATCCACGACCTAGGACCCACCCACCTCAACCACTGCATCACCTTCTATTTTCCCGCCAGACCTCTCACTCCGCTCAACAGGAACTAGCCACCGTACCCTGCATATGGATGACATCGGCTGGAGGATGATACTTTGCCTACCTCACAGAAAAGAGCTGGAGCATCTTGCCTCTTCACCACAGGCAGTCACCATTGGTGCCTCAATTCAGGAAGGACCTTAAGGCCTGGCTCTTCAACTGAAGCACAGAGGACCAACCGCCTCAGTATCTTGAGACCCTTATGGGTGAGTAGGTGCGCTCCACAAATTATGTTTGGTTTATTGGTTTAACATTGTGTGCTCTTAGCTAAAAGACATTAAAATTGACAAAGCCAATAGCTCTAGCATTGCTGAGACCTATTGGCTTTGCCAATGCTTGTTATATGTGTCATTTAAATGCATCCTTGTCTCGGCCCACTCCATTTCTTCACATCCTTTCATTTACATTCTCTTACGTAATCAAATTACAAATGTCTATCGGATGTGTAACTGAAAAGAAATGCTCCTAATTGCCAATGCCAGACAAACCGTATCACAGATCTGGATTTATTCCATTTCAAAGCTACTACTAAATTTTGCTCTTAAACACCTCTGATATCATTCTATGAGTCACTTCTTTACTGCATCTTTAATTCTACTCCCATAGCTTGACAAACAGTTTTCTCTACTGTAATAAACTCCGATTTCAATACTATATAGTAATATAAACAAAACAAAGGAAGTTAATTTGCAAGACGTAAAACAGGTCATGAATATTTTCTGTCTCTGCTATTTTAAAAAATACCACTTTTCTGCAAATGCCTCTCTGAAAAATCTCAATTTGACGATGGAGCACATTGACTGGAATAATGTGCAAATTCATAGCTTACATTTCTTCACCATAACAAAAAACAAAAAAAGGTTGGGCTTTCAAACTGTAATTAAACTTACAAAAGTGAAGGTGCTGGAGTACAAGGTCATCATTCTGAAGTCTTCCACAGGTCTGGAGTGTACAGAAGAGGTGGTTTGGGAGGTTCAATATTTATACATGGTGCCAGATTTTGAAGTGGTGGTTGCATCCTGGCTACTCCCACAATTGGACTGGAAGGGTCTTTCCTTACTGAGGCCCTCATTACAACCCTGGCGGTAAATGCTGCTTACCGCCGTGCAGAAGACCGCCAACATACCGCTGCGGCTGCGGAATTCCGCTACTGCTATAACGACCCACAGTTCGGAATCCACCATAATCCAGACACCCACACAAGTCCGCCACACCAAAGGTCAGTGATAAACAGGCGATACAAAACCTCCACCGTCACGCCAACAGGAATACGCCCACACTATCACGACCCACGAATCCACGCGGCGGTCTTTCAACCGCCATATTCCATTGGCGGTACACACCGCTGCGCTCAAAATACACACACATTTACAAAACACAACCACATTGGACAATTCAAAATACACACACCTGACACACATACACACACCACATCCACACACCCAATCCAATATAAAACACACACCCACATCACCCACAAACCCTTACTACCAGAATTCTGAAACCACGCCAGAGAGAGACAGCATCCACAGACACACAACACCACCACTTACACAACATCCACGCACCTCAAACAACACACACCAACACATCCCCTCATACATCACAACACACACCACCTCACACATCACCCACACCACATCATGGCACCTCAAAGACACCCCAGGTTCTCTGAGGAGGAGCTCAGGTTCATGGTGGAGGAAATCGTCCGGGTAGAGCCACAGCTATTCGGAGCACAGGTGCAGCACACCTCCATTGCAAGGAAGATGGAGCTATGGCGCAGAATCGTTGACAGGGTCAATGCAGTGGAACAGCATCCAAGAACAAGGGATGACATCAGGAAGAGGTGGAATGAACTACGGGGGAAGGTGCGTTCCATGGTCTCCAGGCACCAGATTGCTGTACAGAGGATTGGTGGTGGACCCCCACGTCCTCCCCCACAACTAACAACATGGGAGGAGCAGGTCTTGGTAATACTGTATTCTGAGGGCCTCGCAGGAGTAGAAGGAGGACTGGACTCTGGTAAGTCAAAGCTTTACTACTATATCTCCAACACTACCTGCATGCCATCACATACTCCCACCCTCACCCCATCACTCCAACACCTCACATATGCCCCACTATAACAACCCACCCATCCCAATACCAAGCCCTGCATGCAACACCAAAGCATGGACATCCATTGCCAAAGCATGTCCACTACAGATACCCACATAGACCATAACCAAATATCACACAAGGACCAAGACAAGAATGCAAGCACTGGAGTACAGGGTCACTCACCCATTGCACACGATGACACACACAGATGCAATAATCATGCCTTTACACCCCTGCAGAACCCCAACCCAACGTCACCGGACAGGAGGTACCAGACATATCCCCCCACAGAAGAGACCCCCAGGGATGACAGCAGCTCTGCACAACTGGATCAATATGACCAGCTCGGCCCATCAGGGACCTCGGGACAGTCGGTTCCCCTGACACTGGCACAAGCCACCACATAGCCTCCCCCCTCAGGAAACACCAGCACAGCACCCACCCTCTGTCCCCAGGACACGTCAATCAGCAGTGTATCCACCACTACAGGGAACCCAGGCAAACCCACCAACCCAAGAAAATCAGAGACCTGGGGGCAGTGGCAGTGGACACACGGTTCAGGGGACAGAGGCTCAGGAAAACAGGGAAACTGGGAGGACTGCTGTGCGACAGGGGAGGACAGGCCCAGGGAACCCACTCTCCACAAGGCCCTCTCCAACATCATGGGAGCTTACCATCATTCCCAGGAGACGATGGCAACGGTACTGGCCAAGTTTCAGGAGACCCAGCGGCTGCAGGAGGAACACTATCTGGGGGTCAGGGAGGACCTGAAGTCCATAAACAACACCCTGGTCACCATTGCAGGTGTGCTGCAAGACCTTGTCAACACCAGGAGGGACACTGTGGCACAACAAGGGGCCCTTGACACTAGCCTGGACGATGAACAGCCCTCCACCTCCGCATGCGCTAGTGGACAGGAGGCACCGCCATAGGAACATGACACCAGCACCCCACCCCCTGCAGATGGAGAACCACCCCACAAACAGGCCCTGAGATCCAGTAACAAGACTGAAAACATTGCCAAGACCCCCGCCAGGAAATGAGACCCCCCTGAATGTAACCCTTCTGTCCCACTTTACCACCCTGTCCATCCTTCAACTGCCATTGCTCCACTTCCTATACCCCTTTAGACAATGCACCTGTGAAACAAATTGACTGGACTCTGCCATGGACATTCCTCCACCATCAGCCTTGCCCATTTTACAACCCCCTCCACTTATTTGCATAGAAATAAACACACTTCAATCACAAAACAATCTGGAGTTAGTCTGTGCTTTCACAAACGTGTAATTGCAATAACCATGGAATATAGCAATGTCAATTTACTTGTGTACATACCGATGTAACACAGCTGTAGGGCTGGAGGAAATATAGCAGAGGGCACAAAGTGGGACCCACATCTGTGAAATGGAAAGGCAAAGTGACAAGTCAGGGTCCATAGACTGAGTGAAAATGACAGACTTATGCTAGCTCCAATAATAGTATGGGATATGGGAGGCAGTGACGACATCTTACCTGTGTCTCACTGGAAGTATTGCATGATTATGTTGTTTCTGTTGTCGATATCCTCTTCTGCCTCCTCTTCTTCACTGTCCACAGGCTCCACATCTGCCACAAGACCACCAGCTGGGCCATCCTCCTGCAGAAAAGGCACCTGCTGTCGCAAAGCCAGGTTGTGCAGCATACAGCACGCCACGATGATCTGGCACACCTTTTTTGGTGAGTAGTAGAGAGAGCCACATGTCATATGGAGGCACCAGAATCTGCCTTCAGGAGGCCTAAGGTGCGTTCAATCACCATCCTAGTTCGCCCATGTGCCTCATTGTAGCATTCCTCTGCCCTTGTCCTGGGATTTCTCACTTGGGTCAGTAGCCATGACAGGTTGGGGTAACCAGATTCACCTGCAAATACGGAAGGACAACTGTTAGACACACACTAACCCGTAGGGACAACCCCATATCCCAGACACCTATTCACACTGTATAGGGTCCTTGTCCTCACCTATTAGCCACACACGGTGCCTATGGAGTTGCCCCATCACATAAGGGATGCTGCTATTCCTCAAAATGTAAGCGTCATGCACTGAGCCAGGATACTTGGCATTCACATGGGAGATGTACTGGTCTGCCAAACACACCTTCTGCACATTCATAGAATGGTAGCTCTTCCGGTTTCTGTACACCTGTTCACTCCTGCGGGGGGTACCACGGCCGCATGTGTCCCATCAATGGGACCAATGATGTTGAGGATATGTCCCAATGCATAGAAGTCACCTTTCACTGTGGGCAAATCCTCCACCTGAGGGAACACGATGTAGCTGCACATGTGTTTCAGCAGGGCAGACAACACTCTGGACAACACGTTAGAGAACATTGGCTGGGACATCCCTGATGCAATGGCCACTGTTGTTTGAAAGGAACCACTTGCCAGGAAATGGAGTACTGACAGGACCTGCACTAGAGGGGGGATTCCTGTGGGATGGCGGATAGCTGACATCAGGTTTGGCTCCAACTGGGCACACAGTTCATGGATTGTGGCACGATCAAGTCTGTAGGTGACTATTATGTGTCTCTCTTCCATTGTCGACAGGTCCACCAGCGGTCTGTACACCGAAGGATGCCACCATCTCATCACCTGCCCCAGCAGACGTGCCCTATGGACGAGAACAGCAAGCAGAGAGTCAGCCAACATTGAGGTATCACAAAATGTCATTTGCACACATTCATTAACTCTCAATGTGCTGTAACTGTGTGTATTCAAGGCCTACATTGGTGTGACGCAGTTAATATTAATGCCATGTGGCCCCCTGAAATGGCGGCTGCCTGACATGTAAGGTGGGACAAGGGGATATGAGGTAACTGTGCTGGCGTTGTACACCGTCGCGGTGGGCGGTCGAAGACCGCAGCGCAATCCAGCATTGGTTAACATTGGACCCAATGGGTCCGAGGAGCAAATGAAAATGTACCCCGGCGGTGGCGGTACGCACCGCCGTGGACGTGACCGCCATTTTCTGTCTGTTCACTCACTTGATACCTGACCTTCAACAGGGGAGGACCTACACTGCAAGTGCTGCTGTGACCTCAGTCTGGAAGCGACAATGGCTCATGTGTCTGGGGAAAGGACCCCTGCCTTCACTTCGGAGGAGTTGGAGAAACTAGTGGATGGGGTCCTCCCCCAGTGCACACAACTGTACGGTCCTCCTGACAAACAGGTGAGTACACTGTGAGCATGCTGCATGGGCAAAGCCTGTTTGGAGTGGTGTGGATGGAAGATAAATGGGGGGGAGGACTGAGGCCTGCATGTGCGGACGGTGAGTGGTTGTGCGTCAGGGCAAGGGTGGGAACGTGGGCCAATGAGTATGATGGTCCAGACAGGTAAATATTTTCCTTTCCCCCTGTACTATTCCTCTAGGTCAGCGCCCACCAGAAGAAGGCTATTTGGCGTGCCATCGCTAAGGACGTTTGGACCCTGGGGGTCCACCACAGACAGAGCGCCCACTGCCGTAAAAGATGGGAGGACCTATGCCGCTGGAGCAAGAAGATGGCGGAGGCCCAGCTGGGGATGGCTTCCCAACGTGTGAGGGGTGCCCGTCACACCATGACCACCCTGATGTTCCGGATCCTTGTGGTGGCGTATCCGGAGTTGGATGGGCGCTTGAGGGCATCACAGCAGCCACAAGGGGGTTAGTACACTCTCATTCAGCTGACTCTGCACGCATTACGAGGTGTCTGGGTGGGGGAGGTGGGCAGTGAGTTCCCCTAGGCCAGGGTGAGCTTGGTAGGCAAGGTTCCTTGTGAGGCAGGCTCAGCGGCACCCCAACCCCACTAGTGGTTAGTGACATCTACACCTTGTCAGGCTCCTGTGACTTCCAGGTGTGCAGAATCGGGCTTAGGCCTTGTGCCCCATAGGCATGTGATTAATCTAGGAACTATAAGTGCATGGCGTAGTGCAGAGGGCTGCTGTGTCTGTCGTGTCCGCCAACTGTAGTGGTGTTACATGCACTGAACATGTCTATCTCCTGTCTTCCCCCCCTCCTTTTTGTGGTCTCCCTGTCCTTGTGTGCAATAGCATCATCAGGTAGAGGAGCATTGGCACCCGAGCAGGAGGGAGCTGCATCCCACTTGGCCCTGGAGAGCGAAACAACGGAGTCTGAAGCCAACAGTGGGACAGAGGGTGAGGGGAGCTCCACGGCGGGGACAGGAGCAGAGACCAGCCACAGCGACTCCTCCTCTGATGGGAGCTCCCTTGCCACCCCCCCTATCAGCACCGCCCTCCCAGCAGCCCCTCAGCGTGTGTCCCGTGCCCGCTCACCCAGGAGGGTGGGCATCTCCTTCGCCCCAGGCACCTCAGGCCCTGCCGCAGTCAGCCCTGCTGCCCTCAGTGAGGAGGCTATTGACCTCCTGAAATCCCTCACTGTTGGGCAGTCTACCATTCTGAATGCCATCCAGGGTGTTGAGAGGCATTTGCAACAAACAAATGCATACCTGGAGGGCATTCATTCTGGCCAGGCATCCCAAAAGAGAGCATTTCAGGCTCTGGCCTCAGCACTGATGGCAGCCATTGTCCCTGTGTCCAGCCTCCCCCCTCCAACTTCCTCCACCCAGACTCAATCCCCTGTACCTCAACCTATCCCAAGCACACCATCAGACCAGCATGCACACACATCAACACACAAGAGTGGCTCAGGCAAACATAAGCACCACACATCCCACAGGCACTCACACAACCATCACACCCATGCACACATACCAACATCCACTGCCTCCACTGTGTCCCCCTCCTCCATGTCTCCCTCCTCCCTCCCAATCTCGTCTCCACTCACACCTGCATGCACTACATCCTCAGCCACTACCTCCATCACCAGCACGCCCATCACCACACACCACTCACGTGCACTCACCACCCCCACTACCATTCACACATCCCCAGTGTCCTCTCCCAGTGTGTCAGTGAGCCCTCCTCCCAAAGTACACAAACGCAGGCACACACCCACCCAACAGCCATCCACCTCACAACAGCCTCCAGCCCATGCACCTTCACCCAAATTCATCAGACGTACACCTCCTAAAACCACTACCTCTACCTCCACTCCCAAACCCCCTCCATCTACCAGTCCCAGTGTGCCTAAAAAACTTTTCCTGGCTAACATTGACCTCTTCCCTACACCTTCCCCCCGTCCTTCGCCTACGGCCAGGCTTTCCAGGTCCCATTCCAGTACCTCAGCCACCACATCCCCAGGCACAGTGGTGCCAGCAACTGCGGGGTCTTGGAGTGCCCCAACCATCAGAGCTGCCAGTGTGCCACGGAGCGAGGGCAAGGACATTCCGCCACCTGCAAAGGTGAAAAAGGTGCCCACATCCCAGAGGGAGAATCCGAAAACACCTGCCACCAAGGGGTCAGGTAAAACAAAAGTGGTGGCTAGTGGCAAGACAGCTGCGTCACCATCAAAGGTGGGGAAGGGCCAAAAACTGAAGGGCAAGTCAGGAGAGAGCATGGTGGCACCCGCTGAGGGTCCAGTGTCACACCTTCTGTCCATGTCGACGCCAACCTGTACGGCGGAGAACACCACCACCACCTGCACCGCCACCTGACCTGCCACCTGCACCGCCACAGACCCCGCCGCCAGCACCGCTGCCACAGACCCCGCAGCCAGTACCACCACCACAGACCCCGCAGCCAGCATCGCCACCACAGACCCCGCCACAAGCACCACCGCCAAAGACCCCGCAGCCAGCACTGCCGTGACTGACACAGCCGCAAGCACTGCCACGACTGACACCGCCAGCGGCCCCGCGACGTCCTCAGACAGTGGCACCACCGCAGACATGGCTACCATCCCCAGTGGTCAGTCGTCCAAGGCTGGTGGTAAGTTCCAGGACCCTGGGCAGGTTCCATGAAGCATCACTGTCATCACCGTTGTCACCTGCATATGAAATGCGAAGCCGCAGCAGTATGGGGTATGTATCTGCCTCCATGGCATATCATGCTACCTGTACCTCGGCAACCTTGTGGCACACACACCCAGGCGAGTGTATTGTTCCAGCCACACTACACGTGGAACACTCTGGGCACCAAGCCCCCTACAGAACCAGTGGAGTATCACATCCACTACCTCAGTCTTGGTAGGATGAAGCACTCTGGGCACCAAGCCCTCTCCAGAACCAGTGTAGACTGTTATCCACTTGAGAGACTGTGGCTTTGCACTCCCCAGGATAAAGCAGTGGGCAAACCACCCACTGGAGAGACTTGAGAGACTGTGGCTTTTCACTTCCCAGGATAAAGCAGTGGGCAAACCACCCACTGGAGAGACTTGAGAGACTGTGGCTTTGCACTCCCCAGGATAAAGCAGTGGGTATCCCACCCACTAGAAAGACTTGAGAGACTGTGGCTTTGCACTCCCTAGGATAAAGCAGTGGGCAAACCACCCACTGGAAAGACTTGAGAGACTGTGGCTTTGCACTCCCCAGGACCAAACTGTGGGCATGGAGCCCCCTCGTAGAGCAGTGGAGTCGTGCGTTCATCAGGCTGAGGTGCCCCCTTCCCTCTCCCCCTGAGGTGCCTGTATATTTTCTATGTGATGCCCCTCCAGTGTTCTCTCCGTTTGGAGTCAGGTATCATGTGTGGGCCTCACCCATGCATTTTGGGCCCAGTGGTCCACAGACAATGTTTGGTGCACTATCTGGACTTGTGTAGTTGGTGTACATACTAATTGTATATACTGGGTTTTGCATTTTGATAATGATATTTCACATGATTACATTTGTTCAAATCATTTCCTTTTGTCCTTGCGTTCTTCCAGGGGGGTGGGGGGTGTATATGTAATGTTGCTGCATGTATTTGTGTATATGGTGTTGTGGGTGAGGGAGGGGGTGTTGCGTGTTTCGTTTGTGTGTCACTCTCTTTTCCCTCTGTTTACTGTTTCCGCCGTGTTTTTATTTGCGTTGGTTCTGCCCTTCTGTGTTGTGATAGGGTGGGCGGTACATTGTCTTCCGCCTGTCTGTTGGTGGTGTCTGCAGAGCTGTTTGTTTGTATCGCCGTGTCGGTCGGAGTGTTAAAGTGGCTGTCTATGTTGGCGGGTTCCGCCACGGTTGTAATCCCATTTTTTTCCCGCTGGCCTGTTGGCGGTATTACCGCCGCTTTAACACCGAACGCCAGGGTTGTAAGGAGGGCCTAAGACTCCAAGAACTTTTGGATGAGAAAAGACTTGTGTCAGGTTCCCTTGTGTGTGTGCTGAAGGCAGCTCCTTGAAATGTAAATTGGGCAGGGAACAGCTCAGCACCACCCATCCTGGCAGGATGGTCCATTCTGCCAACACCCCCTTTTTTTCACTGTTGGGGAGTAATACACAAGGGTCAACTGCTAAACTATTCACAGTCATGTGACCCAGGATACAAACAGCAGGCACTAATTGGAATGGTTAGAACATGTTAGACATGGCATCCTTGGCGTAGTCTCCCCAATCTTTTTGCTACTGCTTCCTATATTGTGACTGTGTGCTGGACTTTGTTTTTGTTATTTTGTGGTACTCTGGGCACTTTACCACTGCTGACCAAAGTACAAGTGCTCTCTGTGTAAGCTGTATTTGTAATTGGCTTTTCCATGATTCACATACTTCATTTACTAGTAAGTCCGTAGTAAAGTGCCTTAGAGGTTCCAAGGGGCTGTAAATCAAATGCTACTAGTGCACATGCAGCACTGATTGTGCAACCCATGTAAGTAGCCCTGTAAACATGGCTCAGACCTGCCACTGCAGTGTCTGTGTGCAGTTTCTGTGTGTGCAGTTTTAAACTGCCAATTGGACCTGGTTATCCACTTGCCAGGCCCAAACCTTCCCTTTTTGTACCTGTAAGGCCTCCCTAATTTAGGCCCTAGGTAGCCCCCAGGTAGCCCCATGGGCAGGGTGCAGTGTATGGTAAAGGTAGGACAAGTACTGATGTGTTTTACATGCCCTGATAGTGAAATACAGCCAAATTTGCAAAGCCTACCTCTCTCATAGGTTAACATGAGGGTTGCCTTTAAATATCTTATAAGTGTAGTTTCACATTGTGAGCAGATAGAAATGTAGAGTTTGGGGTCTCTGAACTCACAATTTTTAAATACACCTGGCAAAGTTAGTTTTCAGATTCTCATTTTGAAAATGCCACTTTTACTAAGTGGGCATTTTCTTGCTTAAACATTCTGTGCCTCTGCCTGCTTGTGCATTCCACCTCTGGGTCAAACTCACAGTCGAGATGTTGGAATTCCCTCTAGACAGAGACACAAAGGGAGCTGGGGTGTAGTCTGCATATCCTGATTAGTCTCATGGGCTGTAGTAGGCAGGAAGGAGCTGACACTTACACCTGAAAGGGCTGTGCGTGACATCATGCAATGCAGTCTCCAACCCCTTGGTGTGTGTCGGGGCCAGGCCTGGGCAAGGCAGGATCTTGTCAACAACAAAGTCTTTCCTTTGAAGTTTGCCTATTTCAAAGGCAGAAAGGGGTATGAGTAGTGGATCCAAATTCACAGATTTTTAGAACACTTCTGGAACAAGAGGAACCTCTGCCAAGGAGAAGAGCAGAAGAGCTAGAGGACGAGTACTGCTCCTTTGATGTATGTGCTTTGCTGGACTTTGCTGTGTATCCTGCTTGAAAAGTTTCTCCAAGGGGTTGGACTGAGCTCGCCTCCTGTTGAAAAGTCTCAGGGACAGCAAAGACTTCACCTACCAGCCTCTGGGTTCATGTGCTGTGGCCTCAAACTAGCCAGGTGGTGCCTATGGGAGTGAAAGCTGGTGAAAAACAAAGAAAAAGCAAGTAAACCGATTTCGGAAAGCACCCAGAGTGTCACTGCTGCCCGAACCTTCGACGCTATCTGCAACTGAAGCCCTGGCCCTCGCTGGAGTGAGACGACCCTGACTGACCCTGCCGCAGCTTCGCTAAGGTCCACGACTCCTTGAGTCCCGAAGTGATGTGTCACCAATGTCCATGACACCCGACTCTGCTGGAAGTGTAAGCAACCAACGCTTCACCCGACACTGCCTCATCTCCACAGCTCTGCAGGAAGGACCGACACCTGTCACCAACACCCCCGCTCCTCTGCTCTGCAGTCCCCGAACAGACACTGCACTGCATTCAGCGACATCTCGATCCCCGACTCTGTGCATCGCTTGATTCCTGATTTTCACAAGGTACTGTGCTTTGGGTCTGTGTGACTCCGAAACCGGAGGATTGTTGGGAATGACTCTGTCAAGATGCCGTAATGCACCAAATCGAAGCATTTGTCTTTCATTTTTTTTAATAACTCTTTTTATTGAATTTTCAACCTATGCATACCAGATCCAAAAAATGTGTACAGAACAACACTGTACCTCGGCGCCAGAGTTAAAGGAAAAGGGCAGCAATGAACCCCTCCATCCCACCCAAACTTCCCACAGATACTCAAATATATCCTTTAACAGATGTATATTTGGTCTAATTTCTCCATCATAGGAGTCCCAGCCCACCCCCCTGTTGCTGTCCATAGTTTACAGTCCACATCAAACTCCAGTGGATCCATAGTCCATACATCCCAATACAGGTAATGAATGGTACACCATCCAGGTGCCCCAGACCCTCCGAAACGTTCACGGCCAGCCTCTGTTTGTGTATGTTACCTTTTCTGCCATCATGAATCCATCCATCCCTCTCCTCATGTGTCTACCGTGGGGCTGAGATCTGCTCCCCAAAGATGGGTGACATCCCTCTTAGCCGCCACCAACCCAAGATTGCAGAATAGGCGCTTGGACACATCAATATCATTGGGGATTCCTAGTAGAATAAACTTCAGCTCAAGCGGGATCCCATCTAAGACCACCCCCTGCAGCTCCCCCACATTCTTCAACCAGTATTCCTGCATAACAGGGCAGACCCAAATGGTATGTAAAAAGGTGCCAATCTGCCCCTGACATTTTATACAATTCGGGTGCTGCACCCTACCCATAGTATGCAGACGCTGTCCATCGTAGTAAACTAGATGAATGATCTTGAACTGGAAGCCGCAGCCTTGACCTGATGGCTACTTCTCAGGGAAACATCAATGCAGCTTCCCAGTCTACATCTTCCATTTCCCCTAAGTCAGCCTCCTACCGACTACGTAGTCTGCAAAGGGTATTCAGCATATTATTGTTGATGGTCTTGTACACCATAGAGATGGCTTTAATATTTAACTTTTCTGTCAACAGTCTACCTTCCAGTGGAGCATATTCTGGTATTCCCATCCCCGGAAGGCCCTCCGCCCTCCAACCATGTCTCAATCAAGCATAGTAGAAGAACTGTGTCTTGTTGAGCCCATATGTAGCCCGTAGTGATTCAAAGGGCATGAGATCCCCCCTTCTAACTAATCTCCTAGATTGGAAATTCCAATGTGAACTCACGCTTCAAATCCGGTCAGCTTACCAATTTCCAGCAGCCAGCCTCCTTCCCACAGGGGGGTCATCATGGTGGGCCTGAGCATCATCCCAGCACCCTGGTAACCCTGTACCAAGCCCCAAGAGCCGCCCAGGTAGCGAGTAGGAGGTTCATCACTTTCCCACCTTCATATAAGTAATGAAGATACGATTTCCCCTCATACTGAAATCTCTCCAACCCAAAGGTAGGATGGTCTCCGGAGGCATACATCCAATCATTAACATTGATCAGATGTGCCACCCAATAGTATGCCTCTACATCTGACAGGGACAGGCCACCACTATATTGATTACGCTGCAGAGTTTCAAGCGCATTTCGTGGGTGCTTCTTCTCCCACAGAAAAAGTCCGTACATCCAGCCCAATGGCCCGGAAAAACCCCAGTCGGATCTGCTAATATGCATTTTGTAAGACATACAGTAACTTCAGTAGGGGGATCATCTTAAAGATGGCCACCCAACCCACCAGAGTAAGTGGGAGACCCCCCCAATGGTCCATATCAGCTCAGTATATTTCAGTCACCCTCCCCAAATTACGGGCATAACAGAGGTCCTCCTTATGTGTCATGAATACACCAAGGTACTTGAATCCCTCACTCGAATATTTCAATTGATATGGGACAAGGGAGTGGAGAAAATATCCTCCTGTGGGGTGTACAACACCGACTTATCCCAGTTAATCTGGTACCCAAAATAGCTCCCGTACTCTGCAAATACCTGAAAGAGTCTCGGCAGAGCGTCAAAGGGTTTCGCCACAAATAGAAGTAAATCATCAACGTATAAGGAGATACGATCCTCCTTCCTCTCCTCCTTTTTCAGCCTAAACCTACACAACTCGGGGTGAACACGGATCGCCAGGTATTCTATTGTGAGGGCGAATAGCAAGGGGGACAAGGGACATTCCTGTCTGGTTTATCTTGCAATAGGAACCTCGGATGAAAGGGTCCCATTAACCCTAACTGCCACCACCGGATTACAGTAGAGCAGCCGCACCCATTCCCGATATCTAGGAACCACCCCGAATCTCTCCGAAGTACACTCTAGGAAGGGCCTATGCACACCATTGAATGCTTTTTCAGCATCCAGAGCCAGAAATATGCAAAATGTTATGTATCCAAATATGTGTGAGCCTCAAATTATATCTCATGGACCGTCCAGGCATGAAGCCGGATTGGTCCCTGTGAACTAAAGGGTTGATAACTCCCTGGAGGAGCGTCACTAGTACTGTGGCCAACACTTTCACCTCTACATTAAAGAGGGAAATCGGTCTCTATGATGCACAGGAAGCTCTAGGTCGACCCTCCTTATGAATAACCACTATTTCCCCTTTCCTCAGGTCTGGGGGGAGTGTGCCCTGGCTTCTTTCCTCCAGGAACATAGTAGGAAGATGGAAGGCTAAAAGATCACTCAGCCTCTTGAAATGCTCAACTGGGAACCAGTTAGGGCCTGGGGCTTTCCCCCAGCACAGCCCTGTCATAGACGTTTTAATCTCCTCTAAGGTGATGTCCCCTTCTAAAGTCACCCGGGTCTCAGCATCTAAGACTGGGATCACTCAGTGTGAATCCTGTAGGTGGCAGGCCTGGTATAAAACCCGATAGTAACCGGCGAAGGCCTCTGCAATTTCTGTATTCGAGGAAACCTGAACCTCCTCCTGGGTTTCCACCTCGTCTACCCACCTTGCTTCCATTTGATTCCTACCCAGCCAAGCCACACATTTCCCTGCTTTATCACCCATTTCATATAGTCTGTGTTGGGTGGTGCAAAACCGAGTTCTACTCTCTGACTCTGGCGTTTCCCTGTGCTCCGCCCTAACTAGCTCCAATTAACGAAGGGCGGGAGGGGCTGGAACCTGTGCCCGTGGCTCCTCTAACTCTAGGAGTTTCCGCTCATATTTTTCCAGTGTTTCAGACGCCTTCTTTCTCTTCTGTGTCATTAAGTTCTGATCACTATACCGGATCACTGTCTTGTACACCTCCCAGAGCACCACTGGGGATTCAACCAACCCCTGGTTTTCCCGGAAACATAGTTCAGTGTCTACTCGGAGCCCATGAGCCACTTTGTGGTCCTGCAGGTCCCAAGCCCCCTGCTTCCATCTCTAGGATCCCCCATGTTGTCTCCCTATCCATACCATCAGAGAAGAATGGTCTCACAAACCCTGGGTCAAATAGTCTGCCTGGTGGACAGCCCTTACCAGGGGCAGAAATATAATCCAGTCTAGAAAAGACCTTTTGGGCCCCAGAAAAGTAGGAGTATTACCTATCGGTAGGATGGGCATGGCGCCACAGATCAGACAGTCCCAGTGTTGCTGCAAAACAATAAAATAAAGTATGTGGGCCAGTTTCCCTAAACATCCCAGAGCGATCCCGCTCAGTTTCCTTTACATCATTAAAGTCACCTCCCACAACGTGGCTCTGGTAGTCCGCCTCCAATCGAATCTCGGCAAGCTTTTCCAACACAGGAGTTGAAGTCTGGGCGGACATGAACACTTACAAACAATACTTTTTGTCTACCCCAAAGCCCCTGTACTCCCACGTATCTACCCACTGGGTCAGTCCATTGTCTTGTGATATGAAAGGGGGTAGATTTACAGATCAATATTGCCACCCCCTGGACCTTGAAGTGTAGCCTGCATGGGTCAACGTAACATGGGGCTTTCTATCCAGAAATTTACACCTGGTGCCCTTAAAATGTGTCTCCTGTAAAAATAACATCTGGATGTATTCTCTTTAGGTATTGAAACACCAAACCACGTTTGACCCTGTCCCCAGGTTCACAATAGAACAGAAAAGGCCTGTGGATTTACTCATCCCAAATCACTCACAGGAGTCATTGTAATCAAAAGCGCACTGTGTTAATCGGAGGAAGACCCTCCCCCATCCATGACGTCTGAGCACACGAACAGGACACCTAGATGCCAGGGTTTCATGAGGAGAGACCTAATATGCACATGTGTCTGTGGCTTATCTGTGGTCAACATAAACAAGCAAAGAACAAATCCCAGCAAAACAAACTTCCACACCTCCCATGGGCCCCTGTGAGTATTAACTCCCATGCAACAACTCATCAGGAGTCAAGAGATCTGTAGCCCATACCCCCCACCTCTTCAATGCAGAACTACAACTCATGGGTCACCTCCAGGAAGAGGAAGACTCCCAGACTCAACCCTCAAAACAGACAAAGTTGCATTGTGTCTAGAGAGCACCACCTTCTTCTGACTGACTTGCTTGCATGCGGTGGTGCAAGCAAGTCAGTCCACTCTCCTTCGGCCCCTTATCTCAATGCTGCCTCCACAATCTGGATGCCACCCTCTGCCCCGAGGACCATTTCCTCAGTTTCTAGTTGGATAATAGTCGCCACCAATGGATGAGGTGACCCAGATATCATCCCAGTGTCCGCGCCTGGGGCCGTCCCCTCTATGCTTGGAGCTGAGCTTTCCCTTCTGTCTCTTCCGGATAACCGTGGCCTCTCTTTCTTCAGAGTCTGATGATGCCGCTCCACTCTTTGTTGATCATCTCAATCTCCATGGCATGCCTCCATTTCCTCTCTGTCTCCTCCGGCACGTTATCCTGGGGTGTGACCAGTCCCGAAATCCCACAGCCCAGAAGTTCCCATGCCTTCTGCCCGTATCCTGGCTACCCCTCCCAGACAATTGAGGGCACTTCTCCAGCCACTCCCAGGCCACCTCTGTGGGTTGGAAGAAAAATGTTTTCCCCTGAAACATGACTTTGAGTTTGGCTGGGAAGAGGAGTATGTATTGCAGTTGGAAGTTACGAAGCTTAGTTTTTACAGAGTCAAACGTGTGTTGCTGTCTCTGGACCTCCCTGGTGTGGTCGGGAAAATTTAGGATTTTTTAAATCTCATGACAAACTTCTCCCGGCTTACGAACTTCTGTCATAATCATATCTGTTGGAAAATGGGTTATTGGTAGGGCAGGTAGGTACCTACACCTAGCAACAAGCCACTAACCTCCACATAGGTACAGTTAGGTCTCAGTAAATTAATCCCAGCTCAACCCTTGGTAGCTTGGCAACGAGCGTCAAGGCTTAACTTAGGAGACAAAGTGTAAAGCATTCAAATATCACAAAACAGTAATTAAATAAAACACAGGAAACAGTTTAAAAATCCAAAACCAATTCATAAAAATAGTTTATATTTTTATCTTTAAAATGACACAAAAACGTTTAAAATCGGTTCAGGGGAACCGGAGATATGAATTTTTAAAGAATTATTACTTTTCTAGCGCTTAGAAACAAAAAGCGCCAATCGGGTCATCTGGTTGCACCTCGACCGGGGCAAAGTCAAATTTTCAGGCCGACCGCGATGGAGCCCTGCTCGGCTACAGGTCGCGGGAGGCCTCGGTTAAAAAGTTACCTTCTGACTTAGGGCCTGATTCTAACTTTGGAGGACGGTGTTAAACCGTCCCAAAAGTGGCGGATATACCACCTACCGTATTACGAGTCCATTATATCCTATGGAACTCGTAATACGGTAGGTGGTATATCCGCCACTTTTGGGACGGTTTAACACCGTCCTCCAAAGTTAGAATCAGGCCCTTAGTCTTTATTTTGAAGTTTTTCTTCACCGGGACGAACCTGCCAGTTGAATCCGACCTCCTGGAGCCCTTGTCCGGATATGCGATGTGGGTTTCCTCGATGGAGACTTTTACCTTCGGACTTTGTCGTTTTTTCGAGATGAAAATCCTTCGACCGGGGTAAAACTGGATCTTGATCCGACGTCCATGGAGCCCTTCTCGGATACGATGGCTGGGAGGTCCCGGTCAACTTTTTAGGTTCGGAATTAGTCTCTTTTTTGGATGTTTTTCTTTACCGGGACGAACCACGAAGTCAGGCCGGGTCGCGGTTGAGGCAAGCCGGCTAGAATTTCCGCGGCGGGTCGGTCCCTCTCTGGAGCTTTTTTCCAAAAATTCTCAAATCTTTTCCAAACTTCTGGGGCTTCACCCAGATGTTCTTTTAAGGTTCTTTTGGGGTCCACAACTCACCCCAAGGGTCCAGAAGTTCTGTGATGGTCCTTGGGGGGTGCGGACTTCAACTCCCAGAATGCACCTGGCGCAAACTCCTTTTTGGCCACTGGACAGTGGTCAGCTGGTCGCTTTCTTCAGGAGTTGGTGCAGGGGACTCTGGTTAGCAATTTTTCACCTGTAGCAAACAGGGAGTCCCTCCTTGAACCAGTTGAAGCCAGGCAAAGTCCTTCTTGTGGTGAAGCCCAAGTGTGCAGCTGGTGCAGTCCTTCTGAGTGCAGGGTCCAGGTGCAGGCCAGGGGTCCAGCAGGGCAGTCCTTCTTCTTCTTTAGTTCCTTTCTTGTTGAATTCTGGAGGGGATCTGAGGTGTGGGGGCAGGTCTGCCAGTTTTATTCTTGCTCCTGGGTGAAAAGCAGGGGGGCCCTGGTTCTCCAATCAGGTACAGCGTCGCCCCCCTGTGATGACCACTTCCTGGGAAGTGTGGCAAAAATCCATCCCAAAAGGCAACAGTCTCTAAAAATCCAACATGGCTGAATCTGACTTTTGGAGGTTACATCTGGCTGAGCCCACCCACTGGTGTGGCTAAAAATCATAAACACACCCCTCTCCTGCCCTCTCCTAATCTAATCAAGGGGGCACCTAGCTGTCTGGGGTTGCAGGATGTGGGGGTGTTGCTGGGTGCTCCAGATGTCCTTCTCTGCCTTTGAAGACCAGTTTGGCAGCCCTCCCCCTTCCTGCCTCACCATCTGCTGAGGGGAGATTCTCTCCCCCAAGCACATTCCTTTGTGTGAAGTCAGGCCACTTCACACCTAATCAAGGCAGCCTGGCAGAAGCTGCTGCAGGCTGGCCAATCAGAGCACAGCAGCAAAAACAATGCAGAGCTGAAATTGGCAACTTTTTAGGTAAAGTCTAAACTTTTTACCTGGACAAGTTATATTAAATCCAACAACTGGAAGTTGTGGGATTTATTTCAACAATCAATTTGATACCAAATTCTTGGTATGTAACATTTAAGGAGACTTTAAAATTTAAAATAAAGTCCATTCTAGCCTATGAAGGCCATTTACTTCAATGAGGGAAAAACGAATTTGGCTGTTTTTACCTCACCAGGGCTTATAAATCTCTTTTTATAAAGTCCCTGCTTATAGTTACATGGCACCCAGCCCTAGGGGCACATAGGGCACTACTTAGGGGTGACTTATATGTAAAAATAAGGTAGTTTAAGACTTTGGAAGTACCTTTAATTCCAAAGTCGAATTTGCATATAACTTTAATTTAAAAGCAGCCAGCAAGGCAGGCTTGCTTTTAAAATGACACTGGGCACCTCAGCAGTGCACCTAGGTGTGCACCACCTATGCTGTGGTCCCTAAACCTACATGCCCTACCATATACTAGGGACTTATAGGTAGGTTAACTTAGCCAATTATAATTAGCCTAATTTGCATATCCATTTTACACAGAGCACAGGCCCTGGGACTGTTTAGCAGTACCCAGGGCACCATCAGAGTCAGGAAAACACCATCAAAAAGTGGAAAATGGGGGCAAAAAGTTATGGGCCTCTGCAATCAGCCCTGTTTTCTCACAATATCTCTATGTTGGAAGTTTAAGAAACGGGCAATCACGAGCCTGGAAGGCCCTCCAGTGGGGTGCATCCCCTAAAGCCCAATGGACATGTTAGATCACAAAACAGGTCAAAAACTTCTCTGGCAGCATGACTCACCATAGCCTTGTTTCCAAAAACCGGCCTCTGTTGGCCCCCTTGGTTCCGAGAAACCCACAAATCTCAGATTGTTCCTGCGGGCCCGGTTTTCTGCATCTTCCAACCGCCACATACTATCCTTGTTGAGGACCCTAGTCTCTGTCATTTCCTTATGGAGGTCCTGGACCGTATCCTCCAGGTCCGATATCCGCGTCTCCGACAAGGTGACCCGTTCTGCCACATTCCGGAGGTTTTAGCGCAAGAGGGAGACCTCTGAGCCTACCTCTCCCACATGTCCCTCCAGTGCCTCCCTAGAGGACTGAATTGCCTACAGAAGGGCAGCATCATCGGGCACCGCTGGGGGCTTCATAGCCGGTTGCGGTAGGAAACCACCTTCGTGTAGTGGTCTACATGCCCCTGTCTAGGAGGCTTGGGTTCCTTGTCTCTCGCCAACATGGTACTTATGGCCCACCACCTCTTTTTAAGACACTGAGGTTCCCCCACACAGACCGGTTCCAAGACCCACTCCTTTGTGGCGCAGTCCCACCAGCGAATTCAGGGGGTCACCAGTTGCCCTAGCCTCAAATACTTCCAACAGGGTCTCTGAGTAGTTCACGGGCAGGACCCGGCCTCCCCCAAAATTTCCTTCTCTCTGGGCTGCAACCGGGGGCCGGGAAGTGGGGGGCGTCAGAATCTCTCACAAGGGGCGGCCAATGCCGGAGTCTGTCACCAGCCACGCCTGGCCTCCTCTGGTCCTCCACTCCTCATCTGACCAGACCAGGATCACAGGTCCCAGAGGCACTGCGGCACCAAGCCAACCAACGCCTGTCAGCATCCCACTGTCCCTTCACTTCAGCAGGGGATGGGGGAGTCCAAGTCCCCTCTGGCGCAGCAGGAAGTAGGAGGGGGGTTATCTCCACGCCCCCCTCGCACCTCGGTATCACCACAGACTCTGCCGGCCCTCACAAGGAGGATTTGTCTCCCTGTGCCCACTTCATATGGCGGGGTGAGGTTTGGGGGGCCCACAGCATCGTAGTCCGAGCAGAGGCCTTTCTTCCCCCCTCCAGCGCAACCCCGCCGGTGAGCCTGGGGCTGCGTCCGCCTCACTCACCACGCACCTCAACAGGGCGCAGCCTTCACCGGGGACATTCATCTCATCTGATCACCTCTGGGTGGGAGGGGTTGAGGAGAAAGAAAAAGGGGCACACTCTGGCTTTCAACAGCCGGGAGGCCTGTCCGGCATCTCCCGGGCCTCAGTGAGCGTTCTATGTCCGGCTCCGCGTCAGGGGCATCTCAGGCCACAGACCCACCAAATAGCCCGGCCGGGATAGCCAACCCCCAGCCGGATCAGGAGGCCAGGCCCAGCCATTCCTGCATTCACTGCCTCCTCTGTAGCGCCTCCCTGTAATCTCAGGGTCCTGGCTGGGAGGCAAGTAGATATTTTTCCAGGATTTTGCAAAGGCTGGGACAGAGTTTGTTCAAGACGCGTCCGTCTTTGGCACCATCTTGGCTCTGCCCCCCGTGTTTCTAAGCGCTACATTGAAGATTTTTGTCATTTCAGTTTTGTTTTACTCAGATAAATGTTGACTATTTTTCTAACCTGGTGTCAAGTCCTTTTGTGGTGTTTTCAGTGTGTTACTGTGTGTGATTGTGCAAATACTTCACAAATTGCCTCTGAGATAGGCCTGACTGCTTGTGCCAAGCTAACAAGCAGGTGAGCAGGGGTTACCCTAGGTGTGTATCTCTCTTACCATAACAAAAATGAGGGTCCCAGCTTGGCCAGAGTGCAAACTGACTGCCAACCAGAGACCCATTTGTAATAGGACAAAACATGGCAACTTTCTAAAAGAGGCATTTTCAGAATTGGAATTTTACCATTAAAGATGATCTTGAATAACAATTAATTTTAGTCCAAACCTGGCATCCCTATCTGTCCCCAATCAAACGTTAGCACTTATTGAATGTAATAAGGCAGTCCAATGTTATCCAATGGGAATGATAGGCCTTACAGTAGTGAAAAATACATTTAGGCGTCTTTCACTACCAGGACAAGTGAAACTTAATAACACATATCCTACTTTTAAAATAAAATGCATCCTGCCCAATAGAGTGTTTAGGGACTACCTTTAGGGTGACATATGTTTTTAAAAATAAGATTTAGGCCTCACAAAAGGTTTATTTTGTCAAGTCAAATTGGCAGTTTCATGACAAGCCTATGACATTTAATACTAAAGTGGGTGGCACAATAAGTTCTGCAGGCCCAATTGTTCCATTCAGTTTACAGACCCTATGTTCATGACATACCAGTACTGGAGTCTTATAAGCAAATTAAATAGCAAATCAAGTGTAAGCCAAAATTCCCATGTCTCAAGGAGAGAGCACAAGCACTTTAGCACTGGTAATGTGCACAGAGTCGTAATACCAACAAAATGAAATTCAGAAAACGGGAGGGATGAAGGCAAATGGTTTGGGGGAAGACCACACCAAGGATGACAGGTCTAACAGTCTTTCACCTACAAAAGAGTTAAGGAAGTATCTGCATATCTTAAAATCGCCCTGCAGATGGTGAAGTCCACTCAAGGATCCCAGAAGTCTGACAATAGAAGGATGCTGCTCTGTCAGTCGTAGATCAAGCAATGAGCTGCTAAAATATTATGAAATAATAGCCTCTCAAAACAACTTTCCTTGAAAGGAAAAATTAATAATGAAAGTGTTATCTGCTTATTGCTGGTTGTACGAACACCACTGAAGCAAAATGTTTTTCAGAGGGCAAAGTGTCAGTTAAAAGATCATTACTGACATTTAGGCCCTGATTACAACCCTGGGGGTCAGTGATAAACCGGTGGTAATACTGCCAATAGGCCGGCGGTAACAAAAATTTAAATTTGACCACAGCGGAAACCACCAACAGAGACAGCCACTTTAACACACCGCCCGCCATGGCAGTAGCAACAAGCACCGCGGTGGTAACTGCCAACAGCCAGGCGGAAGACAATGTACCGCCCACTGTATTATGAGAGGCCAATCCGCCATCTTTTCCGGGGCAGTACCAACGCCATCAAAAGCACGGCAGAAACAGTACACAGAAGGGAAACAACTCACCACTCGACACTGAAGGAAGAACCACAACACCCTGGAGCCCGAGTTGCACATTTTTCCGATGCTCGTCTACCATTTCCTGCATTCTGAACATCAACGCCGGCGAAGATGACCACGGCGAGTACTGCCACCTAGCACACAAAGGAGGGGGGAGGAAAAAGAGAGTGACACACACACGCAACACGCAACACCCCCACCCCCAACACCATACACACAAACAGATGCAACAACATTACATATCCACCCCGTAACCGTCAGCAATAACACAAGGACAAAAGAATGTGAGTAAAGCCAGAGTAATAACAAAACTTTAGATAAATACGTCCTTAAAGCACAAAACAGTATCTACAATATATACAAATGGAGGGATAATGCCCAGTCCATAATGTCCGTGGCCCACAGGGCCATAACACATAGACCACACTTGACTCCTGCCTCAATATGGAGAGAACGCAGCTGGGGCATCAGGTCAAAGATACACAGGCACCTCAGGGGGAAGGTGAACGGGGGGCGCCTCAGCCAGAAGATGGTACAACACCACTGCTCCTGGAGGGGGCTACATGCCTTCTGCGATGTCACGGGGAGTGCAAGGCCACAGTCTCTCAAGTGGGTGGTTTGCCCACTGCTTGGTCCTGGGGAGTGCAAAGCCACATTCTCTCAAGTGGGTATTTTGCCAACTGTTTGGTCCTGGGGAGTGCAAATCCACAGTCTCTCTAGTGGGTGGTTTGCCCACTGTTTGGTCCTGGGATGTGCAAAGCCACAGTCTCTCAAGTGGGTGGTTTTCCCACTGCTTGGTCCTGGGGAGTGCAAAGCCACAGTCTCTCGAGTGGGTGGTTTGCCCACTGCTTGGTCCTGGGGAGTGCAAAGCCACAGTCTCTCAAGTGGATGCCTTCTTCCACTGGTTCTGGAGGGGACTTGTACCCAGTGTGCTTCATCCTGGCAAGGAGGGGTTGAGTGGATGCCTTCTTCCACTGGTTCTGGAGGGGACTTGTACCCAGTGTGCTTCATCCTGGCAAGGAGGGGTTGAGTGGATGCCTTCTTCCACTGGTTCTGGAGGGAGCCTTGTGCGCAGTGTGCTTCATCCTCACAAGGAGGGGGTGAGTGGCTGCCTTTTTCCACTGGTTTTGGAGGGGGCTTTGTGCCCTGTGATGCAGATCCTGGATGGTGCAAGGTCACAGTCTCTCACCTGGGTGTCACACCTACAGTTGTTGCAGGGGCCAGGTCGCACTGCAACCAATGTAGTCACGACTACACACGGCTCGCTGGCGGTGACGGCTGCTCAGTGGTGGCAGTTGTGGGGCTGGCGGCGGTGCTGTCAGTGGTGGCGGGAGGCTCCAGCCCTTCCCCTGCAGCCTCGAATGGCTCCCCACTGGGGCTGCTGCTGCTGGCAGTGGTGCTGCTGGCAGTTGTGCAGGTGGCGGTGCAGGTGGCGGTGCTGTCAGTGGTGGAGAGAGGCTCCAGCCCTTCCCCTGCAGCCTCGACGGCTGCCCACTGGGGCTGCTGCTGCTGGCAGTGGTTCAGTTGACAGTGCAGGTGGCAGTGTTGTAAGTGAGTAGCGATTAGATTAAGCATTAGCAGAAGACATCTTGTATTTAGCAACTATTGTGAACATTTCGCTGAATCCATTTTGTATTCATGGCAGCTATTGTCTCTGCCATGTGCTCGCCATGTGCTCTGTCCTACCTTTCTGTTAACTACTCTTGAAAATCTGTCTAGTGACAAGTTATATTTAGCATCTCCCACTTTCGCACATGCCCAGTAAGATCTGCAGCTGTTAGTAATCAGTAACAGACAGTAATGTGTCAACTAGTCCTTGAAAACTGTTAGCCCCTCCTAACTGTCGACTGTGCATTTCCATATGTCCTTATATGTATGTAAGTCTTGCTTCTATAATTGTACCACCTTCTTTTAGCCCCTGCGTGGGTATAAAAGGACCATGCTCTCTTAGTTCAGTGTGCTACTTCAAAAATTACCGAAGGGTGCTGTTTGAACTGTAGTACCACCCCATGAGGTTTAATAAACTTTGTGAACAGGGACTCATCGGCGACTCGGATGCCCGATGGATTGGCCGCAACAAAGGATTGGGATCTCGCTGCGGACGATCAATGCCTGAGGAGACCCGAGTCTTGGCAACCACTGCGTTTTTCCCTTCTTTCTGATTTGACCATCCAGGTGGCGTCGATCCTCGACTGAGATCCTTTTCGTTCATTCATCATGCAGTGACCATTTGGTCGATTTTAGAACTTGGCAGTTGGAACCTGGATGCCCTGTGATTGGTAAGAGCTGTTTTATGGCACTTGCTGTGGGTTTTGATGCTTTTGTTTTGGTAATGAAGTTTAGCACCACTTACTGTGGCTCTTGTGTTTTGGGTGACTAGTCAATTTGTGTCCTTTGAATTGATATATAAATTGCAATTTATATAGGCAGGTAATGAGGAGAATTTTCTCCAATTTACTTTTGATTGAACGGCACCTTAAGTGCTACTTTGATTATAATATTGCATATTCTGCACTATTTTTGGCATGCCTGTTTTTAGCGCACTTCATAGGATGTGTTGCTTTTGTAATGGCACCAATTTGAGACTGGAAGAATTGCAACTGGCACCCCGAGAGGGGACGCCCAATAGAGATATGTATGTTAAACATGGTCTTTCTTCTATAATGTACAGCACATTATGGAATAAATACACTCATGTGGATCCTGAGTTACGTTGGCCTATGCATGGGTCATTTGATTTGTGAAAGATTGAGTATGTGGAACAATGTATGTGTAAGCCAAGGTCTAGGCAAGATATGTTTGACTGTGTACGAATGTGGGAGAAAGAAGTGCGTGGACAAGTGAAGCGTGAGCAAGCCTTGCTTGAGAAAGAGCAGCGGAAGAATGCATATGTGAAAGCATTGGAAATGAGAAATAAATAAATAAATGACTTAAAGGAGCTAGAAGAGAAAGAACGTAAATTACAGGTAACTGGGCAGTACACTGTTAGGCAACCTCTCTATCCTATCGTTAATAAACCACACAATGATTTTTTGTTACTAGATCGCCCTCCACCTCCGTATGTCGTTCCTTCTGCCCCTCATGAGTTAGCTGAGGTCTCCGGTTCGGAGCAACAGAAGATACGAGACAGTCGCTCTATGTTACCTGCTGACCGTGTGCCTGAGCTTAGATCTATTGCTCATAAAACAATTTGTAGCTTTGTCTCTGCTTCTGAACTTTTAGACAACATGAAAGGGTGGACGGAAAAGGAGCAGCTATATTTTACTGAGGCATTTGGCACAGAAGTTTTTGAACTATTTCAGAAATATTCTGATGAGTTAGAGCCCGATGATGTAGCAGCTGATCAAAAGCAAATGCGTGATGGTCTTTTTATTTTCTCCCAGGTGGCTGATGCAATCAGGCGTTTGGTGAAATTATGTGTTGTGGCAGTCCGTTTGCAAGAGGAGAAAAGGGCTGTGGACGTAGTTGCATGGACATCTCAGACCGGCGGGGTGCAAGCTTCCATCTTCGGAACAGATAAGACTATGATAGTTCACGCGAAACCAATGCGGGAGGCCGCGCCTTTGTATGTTCCTCCTAAAGGATTGGGTACAAGTGATGATAAAACTTCTGTTGATGCTAAGGGTTTTTTTATTTATAATTGGGTGTATACTCCTTGGAATAGGGCAGATGTCATGGCACTTAAAAGAGCATTACCTGTCCCACGGAAAAATCCAGCCGCCTTTTATGAGGAAGTTGAGGGAGCAATTAGTTCTTGTACTATGACTTTGGCTGACATTGATTTATTTTTCGGATTGATATTACCACCAGATATGTGGAGAACTGTTCGTAAACTTGATGATTGTGTAGTTTTTGGGGCGTCATGGAAAGAATTAGAACAGATGGACTGGGATAGGGAACCTGCGAAAAAGCCATATCAGTTGATTCTAGATCTTCCCGCAGCCATATTAGTTAAATTAAAAATGATTATTCCCCCTAAAAAGATAGATTGGACTGTTTTAGCGTCTTGTAAGCAAAAGGCAGATGAATCGGTCTCTGATTTCTTTACACCCTTTGAAGAAGCATTTCATGATTTTAGCGGCCAGTTATTGTCAGATGATACAGGCAGACATTTGTTTGTCGATAAATATGTTGCAAATCTGTTACCAGGAATAGCTAGTTGTCTAAAAGCTAGTGCAAGTTCATGGACTACCTCTACTCCGGTTTCTCTTTTGACTATGGCTCAGTATTATGAACGTCAGGAATTAGAAGCAAAAGGTAGCGAGGATAAAAAGATTAAAGAATTAAAGACGAAGGTTATGTTGGCTCAAGCTTATGGTCCGCCTTTTAGAGGTAGTGATAGAGGTGGACGTGGATCTTATGGTTCTTCTTACACTCGTTCGAATTTGTCTGTTGCTCAGTGTGCGTATTGTAAGAAATTTGGGCATTGGGCTGCCGATTGTCCAGCACTACGTGTTCAGCATTGTTCACCTGGTCGGGGACAAATGAGAAATCGCTCAGGATATTCAGGGCCTAGAAGAAGCACGAATGATCATGCTAGGGTTGATGCTAATGTACGAGGGCAGGATGGGTTTAACACTTTTGATAGACGGAACCAATACCAGATGTCTTACTATGTTCAGCCTGATTTCCAAGATTCTGCTTATGCATACGATTGCCTAGGATGGGGTAAGGAATCAGTTGAAGTTGCAGTAGATCAGGGGGGTCCCTATGTTACAGCACATGTTTTGGGTTCTACTGATCAGTTTCTGGTTGATACAGGAGCTACTCGTAGCGCCTTGTCTAAACAATTGATTCCAAGGGCTCCCCTGTCTGGCTTAACCATTACATCAATAAGTTTCGATGGAACACCTTCCCCTAGCCCATTGTCACAACCACTTGCATTCCATGTTGATAAATTTACTGCTCCATGTCCATTTTTGCTTTCTCCAAATACACCAGACAATATTGTGGGTCTTGATATGCTCAAGTATTTCAGGGCTACAATACAATGCTCTCCTGAATGGGTGCGTGTTATTTTGAATGATAATCATCCTGTGATGGAAAGATTTTGACTTGTTAAAGAGGATATTGCATTAACTTCACTCCCTAGTACTTTGTGGGCTACTTCAGATACTGATGTGGTACAAATGATTATTCCACCTGCACATATTAGTGTTAAGGAGGGAGCTGTATTGCCACGTTTGCCTCAATACAAAATTTCTCAGGAGGGCGAAGAAGCACTCACACGAATTGTGCATGATCTTATTGCAGTTGGAGTTGTTGAGGAAGTTCTGTATAATGTTTGTAACAGTCCGATTCTTCCTATTCTGAAAAAGGATACTGATACTAGGATTTACCGATTCATTATTGATTTACGAGAAGTCAGTGAGATTGTGGTACCACAATATCCTGTGGTATCTGACAGCACAACACTTCTTACTTTGGTTCCCCCGACAGCAACTACGTTCTCTGTAATAGACTTGAAGAATGCTTTCTTTTCGATCCCTATTCATCCTGACAGCCGATATTTGGTTGGTTTTACTTTGAATAAACAATCATATAGATTTTGCAGAGTTCCTCAAGGCTATACTGAGAGTCCTAGTATTTATAGTCAAGCGTTAAAACAACAACTTGATTCTTTTGTTTTGCCTGAAGGTGTGGCTCTCATACAATGTGTTGATGATATTTTGTTGGCAGCTGATACCCCTGAGCAATGTGAAAAGTGCACTTTGTCCTTACTTTCTTTTCTTGCTTCACACCATCATAAAGTGTCACGAAAGAAATTGCAATATTGTAGACCAAAGGTAACCTATTTAGGTCACCTTTTGTCTAAGGAGGGCCGTGCACTTACATCAGATCGTATTCAAGCAATTTTAGACACACCAGTACCATCTACTCAGAAAGATGTTTGTGCATTCCTTGGTCTTACTTCTTTTTGTAGGCAATGGATATTAGGGTTTTCACACATTGTCAAACCTTTGCTAGCACTTTTGACTAAAGATACTCCAATGCCCCTCCCATGGACAGATGAATGTGAGACTGCTTTCCGGCAGCTACGACAAGCCCTTTGTCCAGAACCAGTATTAGGTACTCCAGATTACACAAAGCCTTTTGTACTTTACATACATGAGAAAGATGGATGTGCATTGTCAGTTTTAGTACAGACACATGGCGATAAGCAGCGTCACTGTGCATATTTTTCAGCAGTACTTGATCCTGTCGCTCGAGCGTTGCCTGGGTGTTTTCGTTCAGTTGCCGCAACAGCTGTGTCAATACGTCAGAGTGAAGGCATAGTTTTGTCACATAAGCTGTTGGTGTTAGTACCCCATGCGGTTGATGCTCTTTTAAATCAAACAAAGACGCAACATTTAACTAGCGCTCACCTGACAGGATATGAATTGACATTGCTGGCTCCTCACATTACACTGAAGAGATGTGCAACACTAAATCCAGCCACTTTGTTGCCATATCTGGTGACTCAGCCTCAGTCACAAGAAACACATGATTGTATATTCCTTACTGAAGAACAGAGAAAGGGTCGTCTTGATTTACAAGATACGCTCCTTCCAGATGTAGACGGAGAATTGTGGGTTGATGGGTCTTGTTTGAAGTTGCCAGACGGTACGACCTCAGCTGCATATGCAATCACCACAATACACACGGTAGTGGAGACAGCTCGTATACCACAGAAGTCAGCTCAAGCAGCTGAACTAATAGCTTTGACACAAGCATGTGAGTTTAGTACTGACTTATGTGTGAACATTTATACAGACAGCCGCTATACTTTTGGAGTGGCTCATGATTTTGGTTTGCTTTGGAAGGAGAGAGGCTTTCTCACATCCCACGGGATGCAGATAATGCACGGAGAATTAGTGCATAACCTCTTGACTGCATTGACATATCCAAAGAAACTAGCTATTGTGAAATGTAGTGCACACAAGAAAGTGACCGATAAGATAGGGCAAGGTAATGCCCTTGCGGACCGCGTAGCACATGAGACTGCAATGCAGCGAAGTACTACTTCTATGTATGTAGTGAAGTCACAAGCTGAACGTTGGCATAATGCTAGACAAGACATATTAGATATACAGAGATCTGCTTCTGTGAAAGAACGTGAGCAATGGTCTGAAGAAGGAGAAATGGATGATGAGGGCTGTTGGCGGAATAAGCAGATGGATAAATGGAAATTGCCTATAGCTTTTGTACAACCTATGGTTCAGATGGCACATGGGCTGGCACATGTTGGAGCTTCAACAATAACGAAATTGCTTATGCAAGTTTGGGAGCATCCACAAATTTCCAGTACAGCTAAGAGAGTAGTACAGTCTTGTTTGATCTGTTTACAATACAATCCTGGAAAAGGGACACAAACTCCTGCGGGAGGGTTTGCTACACCAACTGCACCTTTCGAAGTTCTACAAATGGATTATATTCAGCTTGAACGCTGCAACAATTTAAAGTATGTCTTGGTGGTGGTATGTGCCTTCAGTAAATGGATAGAGGCGTACCCCACAAAGGAGAATACTGCCATTACCACAGCGAAGGTGCTTTTGGAGGAATGTTTCCCTAGGTTTGGTGTTTGCAGACTTTTATGGAATGATAACGGGCCTCATTTTGTTTGGGAAGTTATTAAGTATGTCCTGAAAGGATTAGGGATCAAGCAGAAGTTCCATGCGGTTTTCCACCCACAATCAGCAGGGTTGGTGGAAAGGTATAATGCTACTTTGAAGCTGAAGTTAGCGAAGATACAGGCTTCCCCATCCTTAACTTGGCCGGATGTATTACCGTTGGCATTATTGTCTATTAGGTCAGTGCCACACTCTCGAATAGGCCTTACTCCCTATGAAATAGTGTTTGGAAGGCCAATGAACATTTGGGAGTTCCTAAGCCAAATTCTGTATATGATGTACCTTGTGTCCTGATGAATGATTATTTGGCACAGTTAACCGACAATTTGGTTTCTATTCATCAACAGGTTTGAGAAGCACTTCCTGACAGATCTACAGGTGAAGGCCATGAACCCCGACCTGGTGAACAGGTGATGATTAAGTCCTTTGAAAGATCAAGCAGCTTGGAACCAAGGTGGCGAGGCCCAGAGCAGGTGCTCCTTGCGACAAGGACAGCAGTTCGAGTGACGAACCAAAAGAATTGGGTCCATAGTACTCACTGCAAGAGAGTGCTACCTACCTTGGTGGCACCTGCTGTGCTGACCGTCATCAAGATATTTTGACTACAGAAAAAGGTCATGCTATATCACCTGACGAATCAGCGGAGCGCTTCCCGGACTATACGATTTCTGGAGTGTCGCAATATAATTTGAGTCCGAGGAAAGACCCCGTAGTGCTGGAGAAAACTGGTTGAGCTACCACCTTGGGTTAGTGAAACAGAGAGCCAATGTGGCAAGGGGGGGATCAGCCATGCATTAGAGTAGTGACACCCGTCTTGGCCCGTGGTGAAGAAATCAGCGGCCGCCCAGGGATAAGAGCTTCAACGATTGTTTTTAATTAATTTCTGAAAGGGTCGATTATCACTGTTGCTAAAATGAATAACAAACTGATCATTAGTACTATGTTTTTTTTTGTTGTTTTGGTGGTTATAGCAATAATCGCCTGGTTTGTTGAAAAGAAGGCTCCTGCTCGTGAGTTTTTGGTTTCCACTACTCCAGTACCAGAGGATCACTATTACTTTACGATTCCCTATCAGGAGCAGAAGCACCATCAATCATACTTCAACAATACTTTCATTCAGATGTTGCATCATACTCATAATGCTACAAATACCACTAACTGTTGGGTATGTGGAATGATACCTGTGCATCAAAAGAAAGGAGGAACACCTTTCATTCCTCTTCCTTTTTCACACAATGGTTCTTGTCAAGCTTGGTATACGCTTTTGTTTGCATCTGGAAACCGTACAGAGGGCGGACTTCTTTTTCGCCTTAATAAAGTATGCTACCAAGACAAAGATGGGTATCCCAAGCCAAAGGAACTAAATGGGAATGGGAAGAGTATCAACCGGACAATGTTTCAATACCATATGTCTTCACAAATATAAGAGACTCTGACAAGAAAGAACAATTTGTGATTCTGTTACAAAAACTAAAGCAGATTTATGTATACGTAGCATTGGGCGAATTCCAGTGGGGATAAGCGATTGTATCTTGATTTTAACTATTGAGGGTGTAAATAATAGTAGTTTTACAGCTTCACATAATACATATTTTGTTTGTGGTAACTATGGATATTACCAACTACCTGTTGGGTGGTCAGGTGCAAGAATTGTAGCGCTCCAAAATCGCATGGTACTAGATGTGATATTAGCTGATCGAGGTGGTGCATGTCGCATCATCGGTAATAGTTGCTGCGTTTTCATTCCAGATCACTCACCTTCAGTATATGATGCAATATCTAAATTGCATAAAATTGCTGCAGAAATCCACACAGAGACTGGTACTTGGACTTTTTCTGGATGGTTTTGGGCTCTTGTTTCCGATTGGGGCTGGAAACTACTGACTATCCTGTGTGTAATGATTGCAATATTTTTAACATGCTGTATCTGTTTTCAGTGTGGTCCAATGTTCTGCTCCATGTGTATTACTGCTTGTATGCCTACCAAAAGAAATATTACAGAAATGAAAGCATAACACATGTTAGATAAGGAAATAGCTGAAATGATGAGCATAAATATACAAGATGAATATTTAGATTATCCCAGAAAGATGAATGTCTTCAGCTAATGCTGAAAGGTTCTTCTGTTGTAAGTCAGTAGCGATTAGATTAAGCATTAGCAGAAGACATCTTGTATTTAGCAACTATTGTGAACATTTCACGGAATCCATTTTGTATTCATGGCAGCCATTTTCTCTGCCTTGTGCTCGTCATGTGCTCTGTCCTACCTTTCTGTTAACTACTCTTGAAATACTGTCTAGTGACGAGTTATATTTAGCATCTCCCACTTTCGCACATGCCCAGTAAGATCTGCAGCTGTTAGTAATCAGTAACAGACAGCAATGTGTCAACTAGTCCTTGAAAACTGTTAGCCCCTCCTACCTGTCGACTGTGCATTTCCATATGACCTTATATGTATGTAAGTCTTGCTTCTATAATTGTACCACCTTCTTTTAGCCCCTGCGTGGGTATAAAAGGACCATGCTCTCTTAGTTCAGTGTGCTACTTCAAACATTACCGAATGGTGCTGTTTCAACTGTAGTACCACCTCATGAGGTTTAATAAACTTTGTCTTTTATTTCAGTTTCTGTGCCAACTTCTTCCTATATGGTCTGAGGACTTTGTGCAGAGAAGGGCAAACCCCTTGCACTAGTAGGCCTTGCTGACGCTTACTTCGACAGCGGGGCTGCCAGTGGTGGGGGAAGGCTCCAGCCCTTCCCCTGAAACCTCGGATGGCTGCCCACTGGGGCTGCTACTGGCAGTGGTGCAGGTGGCGATTCTGGCGGCGGTGTAGGTGGCGGTGCTGCCAATGGCGGGGGAAGGCTCCAGCCCTTCCCCTGCAACCTTGGACGGCTGAAGTGCCATGGCTGATGTTGTTTGCCCAGATGCTGCTCCAGCCCCAGGCACCAGATCCATCCTGCCTGCGACATCTGTTCCTTTTACATTGGCCCTGGCAGCTGTTGTTCCCTTCCTGCCCTTGGCAGCTGGTGGTGCCTCCTTGCTTCTGCCAGCTAGTGTTACCTTCCTGCCCTTACTAGCTGGTGGTACCTCCTTGCTTCTGCCAGCTGGTGGTGCCTCCTTGCCCTTGCTAGCTTGTGGTGCCTCCTTGCTGGCTGGTGTTCCGTTCCTGCCCTTGTTAGCTTGCAGCCACTTCTTGCCCTTGGCAGGTGGTGCAGGCACACTGGCAGTGCTGACTGGTGCCTCCTTGGAGCCTCTCACACATGCAGAAGCTGCAGAAATTACAGTGGCCATGTACTGGGTGGCTGAGGTGCTGGCCTGGGTTATGCCCACCCTGGCCCGAAGAGAAGGACGGGGAGGAGGGGCAGGGAATAGGTTAAAGGTGGAGAGGAAAAGCCTTTTAGGGACACTGGGCTGCAAGAGGGTGAAGGTTTGGGAGTGGAGGAAGAGGGAGTGGTTGTAGGAGGTGTCTGTCTGCTGTGTTTGGGTGCAGGTACATGGGCTGGATGCTGTTGTGAGGTGGATGGCTGTTGGGTGTCTGAGTGCTTGCGTTTGTGTACTTTGAGAGGAGGGGGCACAGACACAATGGGAGAGGATACAGGGGACATGTGCATGAATGTGGGGGTGGTGACTGCTAGTGAGGGGCGTGTAGGGATATGCGTGCTGGTGATAGAGGTAGTGGATGAGGATGCAGTGCATGCAGGTGTGAGTGGAGACACTACTGAGAGAGAGGTGGAGGACGAGGAGGAGGGGGACACAGTGGAGGCAGTGGATGTTGGTGTGTCTGCATCTGGATGGTGCTTGTGTGAGTGCCTGTGGGATGAAGTGTGATGCTTGTGTTTGCCTGTGTTGATTTGGTTGCATGCTGGTCTGAAGGTGTGCTTGGGATCAGCTGGGGTTGAGGGGAATGGGACTGGGTAGAGGACGTTGGAGGCTAGAGACAGGGACAATGGCTGCTATCAGTGAGTTGGCCAGCGCCTGGATCGATCTCTGTTGGGAAGCCACGCCAGAGTGAATGCTCTCCAGGAATGCATTTGTTTGTTGCAAATGCCCTGCTAGACCGTGGATGGCATTTAGTATTGTTGACTGCCCAACAGAGAGGGATCTCAGGAGGTCAATAGCCTCCTCACTGAGGGAAGCAGGGCTGACTGGGGCAGGGCCTGAGGTGCCTGGGGCGAAGGAGATGCCCACCCTCCTGGATGAGCGGGCACGGGGAACTCGCTGAAGGCCTGCTGGGAGGGCGGTGCTGGTAGGGAGGTGCTGTATCTGTAGTTGGGGTGGCCACAGAGGTGTACGCCATGGAGCTTCCATCGGAGGAGGTGTCGCTGTCAGAACTGTCCCCTTCTGTCTCCGTCATGGTGCTCCCCTTGCCCTCCGTCCCACTGGTGCCCTCACTGTCGGTGGATTCGGCCTCCAGGCCCATGTGGGATGCAGCTCACTCCGTCGCCAGTGCCTATGCTCCTCTGCCAGATGATGCTAATGCACACAAGGTCAGGGGGACAAAACAATAAGGGGGGGGAGAGATACAGAGGATACACTTGGTCAATGCCAGTAACAACACCACTGTTGGCGTACACAACTCACAGGTAACAGCCCTATGCACTAGGCCATGCGATACCAGTTACAATGCTAGTCACCAGATAGGGTACCACCAGGATGCGGAACATCAGGGGTGTCAAGGTACTATGGGAACCCCTTCCTTGTTGGGAGGCCATCCCCAGCTGGGCATCCACCATCTTCGTTGCCTAGCAGCGCAGGTCCTCCCACCGTTTGAGACAGTGGGTGCTCCGCCAGGGTCCGCACCTCCTTGGTGATGGCACGCCAAATACCCTTTTTCTGATGGGCGCTGACCTGCAGAAAAAGGTACATAAGAAAAGGCATTAGTCATACCGTCTGGACTGTTACACTCATGGCCCACCATTTCCCTCCCATCCCCTTACGCACAGACATTGCCCACCAAACATGCAGCACTCTGCCCAGGACCCCTCAGTCCCCCCCAAACGAGGCTTACATACACAGCACTCCATACATTGATGTCCCACACATCGTGCTCACAGTGCACTCACCTGTTTGTGTGGAGGACCATAAAGTAAAGGGTACTGGGGTAGGACCCCATCCACTAGTCTCTCCAACTCCTCCGAAGTAAAGGCAGGGTCCTTTTCCCCAGGCACTTGAGCCATAGTCGATTCCAGGCACAGGTCATATCAGCACTTGCAGTGTAGGTCCTCTCCTGTTGAAGGTCAGGTAGCAGGTGAGTGAACAGATAGAAAATGGCAGTCACATCCGCGGCGGTGCGTACCATCACCGCCGGCGTACATCACCATTGGCTCCTGGAACCCTTAGACCCCAATGATAACCAATGATGTGTTGCGCGGTGGTCGTTGACCACCTCCCGCAACGGCGCACAACATCAGCAGAATTACCTCATTTCCACTTGTCCCTCCTCACAGGTCAGGTGGCTGCCATTTCAGGGGGAACAGGCCATGGCACTTAACTGCGTCACATCAGACATAGGCACATCAACGGACCTACACGTTCACATACTGTTTCTGTAACAAAATGCAAGGCATATCAATCTGAGGATATCTTTGAACATGACCGTCTGCTCACCGTTTTTCACCCTAGAATTCAACCACTGAGGATGAATAGGAGATGGAGACATACCCCTGTGTACAGACCCCTGGTGGACCTGGCGACAATGGAGGACAGGCACATTATCCTAACCTACAGACTTGATAGGGCCACAATCCATGAGCTGTGTGCACAATTGGAGCCAGACCTGATCTCAGCTATCTGCCACCCCACTGGTATCCCCCCTCCTGTGCAGGTCCTGTCAGTGCTCCATTTCTTGGCAAGTGGGTCCTTCCAAGCGACAGTGGCCATGGCAGCAGAGATGTCACAGCTTATGTTATCAAACGTGCTGACCAGAGTGTGGTCTGTCTGATGAAACACATGCGCAGCTACACCGTATTCCCGCAGGTGGAGGATTTGGCCACAGTGAAGACTGACTTCTATGCAATGGGACATATCCCCAACATCATAGGTGCTATTGATGGTACACATATTGCCTTTGTCCCCCGTCCCCCCCGGAGAAATGAACAGGTGTTCAGAAATCGAAAGAGTTATCTCTCTATGAATGTGTAGATAGTGTGCCCGGCGGATTAGTACATCTCCCATGTCAATGCAAAGTATCCTGGCTCTGTCCATGATGCCTTTAGTTTGAGGAATAGCAGCATTCCATTTGTGAAGTCTCAACTCCAGAGGCACACGGTGTAGCTAATAGGTGAGCCCATGGTCCCCACCCAGTGTCTGTTGGTATATGGGTATGGGTTTGGCCCTAAGGGTGAGTGTCTGGCTAACAGGTATCCCTCGATATTCACAGGTGACTCTGGTTACCCCAACCTCTCATAGCTACTGACCCCAGTGAGGAATGCCAGGACCAGGGCGGAGAAATGTTACAATCAGACACATGGGCGAACAAGGAGGATCATTGCGTGCACCTTTGGCCTCCTGAAGGCCAGATTCCGGTGCCTCCATCTGACAGATGGATCCCTGTGCTACTTACCCAAGAAGGTGTGCCAGATCATCGTTGCATGTTGCATGTTGCACAACCTGGCCTTGAGACGCCAGATGCCTTTTCTGCAGGAGGATGAGGCTGGAGATGGTCTTGTGGCAGCGATGGAGCCTTGGGACAGTGACAAAGAGGAGGCAGAGGAAGAGGATGTGGACAAAAGAACAACTATAATTCAACAGTACAGTGGCACACAGATAAGACACTGTAATGTCACGTTCCATTGCAGTTTTGAGTTGGACATTGTGCATGGCAGCCTGATTTTCCAAAGTCTATGGCCACGCTATCCTTTGGCATCTCTATGTTCAGATATCCGTGCCCCACTCTGGCTCCTGGTGTGTTTACTGCTGCCCACTACAGGTCATACCTATGTATATATAACTGTACATTTGAATTGCAGTTCAAGGTGGACAGGGTGACAGAGTGGGACACAAGGGTGACATTCAGGGGAGTCTTATTTCCTGGCGGGGGTCTTGGAAATGTTCTCTGGCTTCTGTCTGGATCACAGTGACCTTTTTCGTGGTGGTTCTCCTTCTGCACGGGGAGGGGTGCTGGTGGCCTTTTGTTCCTGTGGTGGGGCCTCCTGCCACTAGCATCAACAGAGGTGGAGGGCTGTTCATCGGTGTGGCTAGTGTCAGGGGCCTGGTGGTGGCCACTGCCTCCCTCATGGTGTTGGCCATGTCTGCCAGCACCCCTGCAATGGTGACCAGGGTGGTGTGGATGTCCCTGAGGTCCTCCCTGATCCCCAGGTACTGTCCCTCCTGCAGCCGCTGGGTCTCCTGCAACTTGGCCAGTATCTGGCCCATGGTCTCCTGGGAATTGTGGTATGCTCCCAGGATGTTGGAGAGTGCCTCGTAGGGAGTCGGTTCCCTAGATTTGTCCTCCCCATTTCACACAGCAGTCCTCGCAGCTTCCCTGTTGTCCTGTGCCTCTGTCCCCTGAACCGTGTGCCCACTGACACTGACCCCAGGTCTCTGATTGTCCTGTGTTTATGGGGTTGCCTGGGGTTCCTCTAGTGGTGGACACACTGCTGATTGACGTGTCCTGGGGACAGAGGGATGGGCCCGCTGTGTGGGTGCTTTGCTGGTGTTTCCTGAGGGGGGAGGCTCTGTGGTGGTATGGGACAGTGCCTGGGTCACCGACTGGCCAGAGGTCCCTGATGGACCAGGTTGGTCATGCTAATCCAGGCGTGCAGAGCTTCTGTCATCACTGTGGGCCTCTTCGGGGGGGACTGGATGTTGCTGGCACCTCCTCTCTGGTGACGTTGTGTGGGGATGTAAATGCAGTGTTATTGTTACTGTGTGTGACATCTTATTCTTTGGTATGTTTCCCCCTATGGTTGCTATTGCCAAGGCAGCTTTGGCTTGTGTGAGTTGTTATTTGGTTGGATAAGTGATTGTCACTAGTGTGCATGCTGTGGTGATGGGTGTCCATGCAGAACTGTGAGTGGTGTCCATGCATTGGTGGTGCATGCAGTGCTGATTACTGGGATGGGTGGTTTGTGATGGTGGGGTATATGTGAGGTGGTGGGGTGATGGAGGTGAGGGTAGAGGTGGGGTATGTGATGGCATGCATGTAGGAGGGTGATAGTAGTAAAGAGTTTACTTACTAGAGTCCAGTCCTCCTTCTACACCTGCCATGGCCCTCAGGATGCATGATTGCCAAGACTTGCTCCTCCCATGTTGTTAGTTGTGGGGCAGGAGGCGGGGGTCCACCCCAGTCCTCTGTACAGCTATCTGGTGTCATGCAACCACAGAACGCACCATCCCCCATAGGTCGTTCCACCTCTTCCTGATGTCATCCCATTTTCTGGGATGCTGTCCCACGGCGTTTACCCTGTCCACGCTTCTCTGCCATAGCTCCATCTTCCTTGCAATGGATGTCTGCTGCACCTGTGATCCGCATAGCTGTGGCTCTACCCGGATGATTTCCTCCACCATGAACCTTAGCTCCTCCTCTGAGAACCTGGGGTGTCTTTGTGGTGCCACGGGTGTAGTGTGAGTGGTGTGTGTGAGTGTGTGTGGGGTGATGTGTTAAGATGTGTGATGTGAGGTGCGTGGATCGTGTATGGGTGATGGTGTTCTGTGGTTCTGGTTCTGTGGGTGCTCCTGGCGTGTCTCTCTCTCAGTTGTAAATTGTTTGTAGTGGGTAGTGTGGGTGTGTGTTTTATAGTGTTGTGGGTGTGAGGGTGTGGTGTGTGTATGTTTGTCAGGTGTGTGTAGTTTGAATTGTCGAATGTGGTCTTGTTTTATTTGAGTGTGTATATTTTGAGGGCGGCGGTATGTACCGCCAATGGTTTACCGCGGTTGAATGTCTGTCTCGGTGATTCATGGGTCGTAATGCTGTGGGTGTATTTCTGTTGGCGTAACGGTGTGGGTTTGGATACCGCCAGTTTATCATTGACCTTTGGTGTGGCGGACTTGTGTGTGTGTCTGTATAGTGGCGGATTTCTATGTGTAGGTCATAATACGCCTAACGGTATACCTCCACGGTCGCGGTATGTTGGCGGAAGTCAGCATGGCGGTAAGCGGCACTTACCGCCAATGTCATAATGAGGGCCTTAGTGTGCTTTGCAGGTTACAAGATTGAAACTGGACAGTGCCAACTTTGCCACACACCATTATGATGTTAGTAATTTGTGTGCATTTAAATTGGGTACAAGTAATACTTGCTTCTTAGAGTGCTCGGAATTGCAAAAGTGGGGTATGAAGTACTGTGTAGCAAACATATCATGATGTAATGCATCACATATGTTGGACAAATATATGGGATGGAAGGTATATGTTCATCCACAAAGGTAGGCAATTCAAACTATATCAGGTCTTTTTAATTGTCACATAGAATTTTACTCGTTCTGATGAACAGGAGGACTTGACGTAGTTTGAATTGTCGCCCTCTGTAGACAAACATGTGCTTCCATCTATACACATGTGCTAGATAAACAGACATTTGAGATTAGCATTGACAGAATTGCAGAGTGCTCCTTACTGGGGATGCTCTCCACCTAAACTTGGGAACTATCCAGAGTTCTCTCTTTTTAATTTTTTGCATATATATATATATATATATATATGTATATATATATATATATACAAAAAATATATATGTATATATGGAGGGAAGCATATGTTTGTATACAAAAGAAGGGCATATATATATAAAACCTCCATAGAAAAAGGAGTTTTTTTACTTGCCTATATCTTTGGCCGAATCTTCACAAATCTTTTTTTTAAAAAGTGTGCCGGTGATTCTTGTTGCACACAGAAAGTTTTGGTTTGATCCATAAAGCAGGGGGAGAGAAAAAGAGGAGGGGGGGGCTAAAAAAGTTACATTTGATGTAAATCCATTCACTAGTTTTTGAGATTTTAAAGAGAAAATACATTTGTATATCTAGGGCCGCGGATGCTGCCCGATGACTTCGCAAATAATAAGAGCTTGTGCTCTTAGCTGCAGAGCATTGATTGGCTGCCAACACTTCAACTGGGATGTGTTGCCTTGCCCACCATCTTGGAACTCAGGTTCAGATGAGTCCCTCCAAAAAAATGCAAAAAAAAAATGGAAAGGGGCCAGGGCAGGAACACCCTGACTCCTTAGCTCTGATGCTGTGGTCCCAGAGGGACCCCACCAAGGCAAAAAAGAAATTGCCGCAAATTTGTGGCATCACAGCAAATTCACTGTAAAAAGTTTTAGAAAACCAAGAGCGGTCTACCGTGCTTGTTTTTCAAGCTAAGTCTCAGGGCATTTAAAAAAATAAGGTTGGGACACATGGGCCCTCCCTCCAGAGCTTATTACTAACCTGGGGACTGCCACCTCCCTGGGGCTTATCATTTCTAAAATGCGGGGGGCACATGGACCCCCACTCCCCAGGAATTCCACCTCCCCAGGGCTTTACCAAAATATAATGTGGTGGACCGCACAGCTCTCTGCAACCCAGGGATCACCACATCCCGGAGCATTAAGAAAATATAATGCAGGCACTGTGTACCCCCCTGCAGTCCTGGGGACCACCACCTCCCCAGGGCTCTAGCTAAATAGAGTGGGAGGGGGCCTACAGTCCCCTCACAGCCCTGGGGAACACCACCTCCCAGAGGCTCAAATTGAATCTAATGCGGGGGGCCATGTGCCCCCTAAAGCCGTAGAGACCACAAACTACCCAGGTCCTTAACCTAATATGATGCGGGAGCCACGTGGCCCCCCCAAAGCCCTGAGGTCTGCTCAAAAGAAGGAGGGGGGTCTGTTTTGAACCCCGAGCCCTGGGGACACCACCTCCCCAGGGCAAATAGAATGGTGGAGGGGGGCTCCATTGCCCCACACGAGGAGCTGTTATTGGCCCTAGGGCACACCACCCTCAGGTCCGGCTCCTGCTATGTGCTGGGGTGCCCACCCCCGGGACATAGCTGTTTGATTTTGCTTAGTGGTAGCTTTGACAGCCCCCACCGAGCAAAAGCAAACAAAGGGGTTCATTATGAACACGGCGGTTTTCACCAACGTGTTCATGCTGGCAGTCTTTCCAGTGACCGCCAGCCCCCCTGGTGCCCCACCGGCAAATAATGGACATTCTGCTGGGCCGGCGGGCGGAACATTGTTTCTGCCCGTCGGCCCAGCAGAATTCCTGGCCTGGACATTGCCGGCGGCTCCACACGGAGCCGCCGTCAATGCCTCTGTGCGGCGGGTGCAGCTGCACCCATCGCCCAGGTCACTGCCCGTAAATCAGGTATTGACCTGCGCGATGGGGCACTGCACAGGGGCCCTTGCACTGCCCATGCCAAGAGCATAGGCAGTGCAGGGGCCCCCAGGGGAGCCCCAGAGCACCCTTACCGCCAGCCTTTCCCTGGCAGGAAAACCCACCAGGGAAAGGCTGGAGGATATGGGATCATTATCCGAGGGGCAGCAGAGCTGCCCTGTCAGATAACGATGCCGTCCACCACCAGGCTGCCTGTCGGAGGCAGCCTGGCGGTGGGTGAGGGCCGCCATGGCTTCATTATGTGGCATGTGGGCCACCATGCCGGACCGCAGGATTTCCAGCCACCGCCGGCAAGGCGGCCCACACCGCGAAGCACATAATGAGGGCCAAAATCTGCTTTCTGTCAGCGGAAGCTGTCAAACAGCTCCAGCTGGCAGAAAGCAGAGTTTTCATCTGTTCACTGCACGCAAATATGCATGCAGGGAAACAGATGAAAACATTGCTCCCACAAGCAAGAGCTACTATTTAAAGAAGCAATGCCGGCTTCTGCAGGATGTGGGGAGCCAGCTGGAACCGCAGGGCCTTGAGGCTCTCCCCAAAGTCCTGTGACTCTCTCTGTCTTCCATCCCATAATGGATGGAAGAGAGAAAGAGATTGTCATTGTAATGGTCTCTCCATGCAATGACCTCAAAGTGGCAAACTGGCAAGATGTCTGGTACGGATGTTAGAGTTACCTTTCTATGCAGAGCAGAACATAGTCACTTCTGGCCTAATGGTCAAAGTCTTGTGCTGTCATTTAGGAGGCTGAAGCTTCAAATCCTAGTATCACTTGTCAGTATGTTTGTTTATTCACTAGTGTTTTGACTGTTAAACCTTCCTAGTGATGGAACATTCGCATTTCTGTCCTATCTCAAGCATGGGTTGAATGTTATAGGTATGTTTAGAAACAGCAGTCACCTCTGGCTCCCTCTCTGTGAGAGTAATTGTTTCCTCTGTCCTCCTGCCTGCATCTCTGCGGGCAGGGAGATTGAGGAAACCTCTGTTCACAGCGAGGGAGAGCTGTTTGACAGCTCTCCCTAGATGCAAGCAGAGTATTTGCTGTGGCTTGGCAGCAGCTGTAAAGCATTAGCCAAGCCACAGCAAACAGCTATGTCTCAGGGGTAGGCACCCCAGGATATAGCAAGAGCTGGCACTAGGGGGTGGCGGGCCTCAGTGCCACAGTGGCTCCCGTGCAGCCTATATCCTACTAAAATAGCCCCAGGGAGGTGGTGGTCCCTGGGGTTGCAGGGGTCTGAAATTGAACCCCTTTTCTTTTTTTAATCATTGCCCTGGAGAGGTGGTGGTCCCCAGGGCTGTGGAGGGGCTGCATGGCCACCCCACACACAATTCCTGAAATGCTCTGGGGAGGTGGTGATCTCCAGGGCTGCAGGGGGGACAGGCGCTCCCGCATTACTTTAGTGTTTGAGCCCCAGGGAGGTGGCAGTCTCTGGGGCTGCAGAGGGGATGGGTGGGCCCGGGCCCCCTGCATTACTTTCACATTCTGCCCTGGGGAAATGGCAGTCCCTGGTGGTGTGGGGGGGCAGGCACCCCCCACATACTTGAGTATTTGTGCCCCAGGGAGGTGGTGGTCCCTAGGGCTGCGGGTGGGCCAGGTGGTCCTCTGCATTGGATTTACTGTGTGCTCCGGCAGGTGGTCATCTCTAGGGGCCAATGGGAGCAACACATACCCCACATTGAATTTACTGTGTGACTCTGGGAGGAGGTGGTCCCCAGAGCTGTAGGGGACCCCGCACCCCTGCATTCAAATATTGAATGTATCCAGGACTTGGCCCACCCGAGGGCTTCAGAATTAACAAGCGCAGGAGCTTGCAATTGTTTTTTTTTTAATTTTCTCCAGATCCACTGATCCACCAGGAATCGTGGCAAAAAAATGCTTTTTAGCTCTAGAGGGGTCCCTTTGGGAACCCAGCACCAAGTCTAAAGGGTAAGGGTGTCCCTACCCTGTCCCCTTTTGTTTTTTTAACATTTTTTTCTGGGACCAAGTCTCAAGATGGCTGCCAACACTTCCTGGTTTGAAGTTTTGGCAGCCAATCAGAGCTGTGCATTTGCCGTGCATGAGCTCTTAATCGTCGCAAAGTCATTGTGGCCAGAGAAATACAAATTTGTTTTCCGTTTAATATCTCAAAAACTACTGAACTGATTTACACCAAATTAGCGAGAGCACAATCTGAGTATTGAAAGCTAGCTTTCTGCCAAATTTTTTGTAATTCTGTCTAGTAGTTCGGGCTGTAGTAGTTAGTGTACAAAGAACCTATGGAAATTAACATGGGAAACACACATTTTTGATCCCCTGTTTTTCCCGGCCCTGGCTTGACAGATTACCCCAAAATTTTCAGTGTGCATGGCACACTTCTTTTGGAAAATTTTGAGAAGATTTGTCAAATAGTGCAAAAGAAATAGGCAAGTCAAAAAACACTTTTTCTCTAGAAACGTGGTCCTAACTATAACAACCTATTGGTGACCGTACAGAAACAGAATGAAGAAAGGTGTTTGGAATAAGTAATTGTAAAAAATCAGTATGTTTCTTACCTAGGCTTACCTTTTACTCCAAGTTGAATTGGATGCACCATGTGTATGTGGCCAACCTTCCTTCCTCACCATCATGAGTCCCTTTACGTGTCATTTATAATCCTACTCAATCTGATGGACATGAGGACCCATAATAGTAAGGAAGGATGTCGCTGCTCTTTGAGCACCATTATTTTATTCCTAAGAAATTACAATATTTATCCCAAATTCAGAGGAGAGAAAGGGAGTTTATCAGGTGTAGGTGAATTAGCATGTCTCGGCAAAGCTTTCCTTTTTTTAAGAAACGTCCGGGATAGAATTGCATCCACTACGATATGAGGAGAATTGAGCCACTAGCCTATCTTGGGCTGAGAAGGAGAGGGAAAACAGGGATGAACTTCTTTCAATCTAGACAGCCAGCTTGAAATACTCAAACTCCAAGTCTAACTTATTGAAGCTGTCCAAAGAGGAGCATGACCATAACAGCCAAAATAACATGCTCAAGAGGTCTATCTAATAGATCACCTCTATTTTCAAAAGGTGACATGTTTTTAGACTTCACCTTCTCAGAAGTAATTCTGTCAAATATTTTCCTTCTTGGCTAGTTATATATTGTTTTCTTTTCTTTTAGGTGTTAAATAGTAGCTAGCTTCACTGGATACAGTTTATGGCAATCAAGAGGTCACTTTTGTATTTCCTGCATATACGAATAAACCATAGGTGATTATTATTATTTTCCCTGGTATATGTTGCTAATATAACTCGGCAATTTTCACACTTGAATGTCCAAATAGATGCACAGCAATTGAAATATTTGACCTGGACAGTTGACACATATCCAATTATAGTCTCTCTATAATCCATAATCTTTTAACGAATATCTGTGTGATGTATCCCTTTAAACTTTTGCCTACTATTGTAATTTGGCAAGATCTTATTACCTAATCGTGGTATACACAAGCCCTTTGCAGAATTTCTACTGGAGACCTTTAAAGCTTGTGTTAAAGGATTATGGTATCTATGATATCTGTCACCTATCTACAAATTACAACCGTATTTGCCAAGTTCTTTGCTACCAGTAGGTAATCAGTCACCGAGGTGAAACTCCTTTGCATGCATGTATGCATAGGTTTTGTATTATCCAATCAATGAGTATATGAGGTAAAAAGGTTCAAAGCAGCTCTAAATTCCAAAACAAGCTCAGATGCTGTGAGACAAGTACCTCACTTATTCTTTACCGTCTACTTCCAGATTATATAAATTAGTAATGGGCAGGCTGTTTTGGAATTCTAGTCACCATCAATTAAGCAGGCATGTAAACAAAAAAGTTACATTGAGCCTTCACTTGTGCAATCTCCAAATAATCAGTTTTGTCCACCACACGGTAGGGGATCTGCCTCCCAAATACCATAAAGTTATTGGAAACAGAACTATCAATCTTACAGAATAAAGGGCAATGCAAATGAGGAGCCCCTCTACAAATAGACATCTTCCAGGTAAGGGATTAGATGATGCTGCAAATGACTGATGGCTACTGAGGAAAATGAGTACTTAGCCATATTTCATTGATAAAATGATTCATTCTGAAAAATACATTGATTTTCAGTCCTATGCCAAACAGGCAGTGTTCTATAATAACAACCTTCAGCCATGACTGGTGCATTCAGTAGGTGCAGTTACGCTCTTATTAGCAACTTTCTTTTTCCCACTGAGCCCTTAGGTGATGGTCTCCAGTGTCTTAAGGTAGGACAGCAGTTGAAATGCATAAATAGTAAGATAAAGTGCAAACAACCTTCAATCAAGTGTCACAAACTAAACCTGGTATTTGGCAAGAATGATGATGTCAGATGGTACTCCTCCTCCCTGAACCATGACCTCTGTCCACTGGAATATACAGGAAGGCCGAAAGGGGAAGTGGATGGGAAAGAGGTGATTGTTTCTAGCAACTCCAGTAAGCCAATGTTTCCACTGTAAGTTGAGTTGACAGTTGCACAGCTAACATAGGATGGGGATTAATAGTTTAGCATGTATACAATGTTATCTTTCAAGTTGTGGGTAACTATCAAACCTGGCTTTTAGTCTTAACTGAGTTAAATATTGAAGGTAAATGTATTCTCTCTCTACTCATGTGTGGTTGTTCATTGACTTTCTTCTACATGTTTTGTTGTGTACCATGTTTTTTCTGCCCACAGAACAAATAAAGCAATGATTATGATAAGTACAGCCTAGCCACAAGTTACTAATCTACAGTACTTCTTTACTTACAACACAGCTTTTGAATTCAACTTCTTTTTAGTTCTTGCTTTACTCTTCTTACATATCTCTTCTTATATATCTCTGCTGGTCTGCACAGAGTTTTGTCAGCTATGTTTTTTTTAGTTAATTGTACTTTCTAATTGTTGAGTTGTGATTATGATCAGTCCCTTAGTTCCATCACTCAGAAATGTTCCAGCCTCGGACTATTTAGTTAGAAGCCTACATTTTCTTTTGTATTTTCCTTTTCTCCAATAAACTTTGTTTCTTTTTTAGATTTATACAAATTTAGCCTTTAAATTAGTTGGTGCTTTTATTTTCACATTTTGAATTAATACATACCAAGTCTTCCATTTAGGTGGTGCTTGAGTAACTGGTTTTACTCCTTTTAACCTTTAGCTATTTATTTTTAGTGATAGAATGCCACACATTAAAGGTAGTAAGCTTGTTACAAATTATTGTGTGAACCAACTGTTACTGAGTATTGCATGTCACTGATATGTGTTCTCCCTTGTTCCTTCCTTCACTAAGTGGTTTTAGATCAAATATGGTGTCAGGATGGTAATACCTGGAGATTCGGCTTAGCCGAGACCTTGAGAAGCAATTGTAGAGATAAGTATTAGCTGTGTTCAGAGATAAAGAATGAGTGGAACCCAAGTGGGTCTTTCTTTCTGGTACCCGAACAATAAGCAAGACAACTATAGGAAAAATGGTTGTTGAGGCTTTGTAGCACCCAAAAGATTTTGTGATGTGAAACTCAAGGTGCTCCTTTGGGACTGGAAACAAATGCAGAGAACCTTTCATCCTGACTTGCATGTGCTCATCCTCCAATCTGTAATTCAAATCCAGAAAGGGTTCACACAGAGGCTCTAGACAAGGATCCAAACCCCTGACTAAAAGTCATGACAGCAATTTGCATAAGATATGGACGCTACTCCATTTTTCTCTCCCTCCTCGAATAACTAGTGTTTTCAGCTCTCTACTTGTTCCTACACTCAGATGCAGCAGTATGATTGAAATTAGACAGATACAAAGTGTCAAAATTCTTTATGGAAATTGCCCAACAGAAACATCGTGTCTGGGGGGTAGATGTACCATGATTAATTTAGGAAGTACCATTTGAGGTTTTTATGGACAACTAGAAGACAATATTGCACAAACACTTGGATTTCACAAACGCAGGGGAAGTGGTTTGGCATTTTAAAATCATGAAGATTCAGCATCTTGGAATTATTGTTGGACAGAAGACAATTAAACAATGTTTTTTTATCAAGGCTGGAGTACCTGCAGAAGAACTGTTTGGCATGGGGTGAGGGGGTTGAAGGATGTTAACAGGGCTAGGTGTTGGTATAAACCCTCTACTTTCCACCAAACACTACCCCACTGAAGAATCCCAGTTTAGGTGATTGAACTATTGGCAGCCTTTAGAGACCTTCGAATCAGAACTCGTTATCTCCTCCCATTGATTTGAACCACTCTAGTGAATATTCTGGAAGTGAGAAATATCAGTTTTTGTGTCACTGTCCTGTACATTCTTAAAATTTACTATTTTCGCCTGGCTATTTGTCAATAATATTGCCACATATACACCTAAATACCTCTAAATCGTTTCAAACTATTTAAAAGCTGAATTGATTAAAGTGGAATGTTCAGTCAGCTGCAGTTCAACTGACCAATTCTCAAAGACAGGAAACTAAGGGCCAGACGTACAAACACATTAGGCCTGATTCACAAAAGGTGAACTTACATGTTTGTGTTAATCATACGATTTTGTGTTAGTTTACAATTGGTTACTACTGCTGAGTCTCCGCACATGAAAAGATAGGACCTATCTCTTTGTGTGAGACTCCACAGTCATAAAGATATTGCTCTTACAATATCTTTGTAAAAAGCAAACAATCTTAAACTCACAAAATAGTGTAAGAATACCTTTGTGAATCAGACCCTGTATTTGCAAAGAATAGTCAAAGATTGTGCACACCTTTCTGAGAATCCAATGACATTTGGTTACCGAAGTGCTATTAGATTGGTTTCAAAACCACAATTGAAAGTGGCCACAATTCAACAGACCTCAGTAATATTAATAGGTTTGGTCTCAACTTGCAACTTACTCCATCTAGATGACATCCCATAGATGGTGCCGTGCTCTGGGACAGCAGACCTCCGTGCTTGTTATCACATTTGAATAAAGCTTTTTTTTAATGCAGCCTGTTTTACTTAAAGTAAATGAGTCTGCATTTAAGAAAGTTTAAGCGTAGGCAATGGTCCTCTGGGCCATGGTCCACACACAAGAAACGTTTATTACGCTCACAAACAGGAAGGTGTCCTAAGGTGGAGTCAATAGCATATCAATGGTTTGTGACTGAAATCGGTGTTGCAAACCATTGGTAAGTTGCATTCCAAATCACAATTCTGAAGAATCGCCCTAAACACTCCACTTCCAAATTGCAATTTGTGATGCCTTTTTAACCCCTTTTTGAGATTCAGTAATCTGCTGTTGAATGGCAAAATGGGATAAATAAATTTTTAACATTCATTAAATGTAAATGTAAGAAATAATAAAATGTTTCAACTGCAGAATCACGACTCACCAGAAACTCCTAAAGGGTGCAATGGTCTCAGAGGCCTGTACCTGATGTTTAATTGTTATATATTAAGGGGCTATAGTATAATTGTAGGAAAAGAACACAAAGCATATGGCAATGTTGCCATATTGTGAACAAAAAAGACAGCCTTCTACCAAGGTAATTCTTCCTAGTTATGACCTTATTAGTTGCTGGCATAAGAAGGTGATAAATCAACTGTTAATAAAACCAAAATGATTCTATCCAATTCTGCTTGGATAACTTGGTCTTAATACTTGCATTCACAAAACAGTCAGTCCTTAGAGCATATCTAACTGTTGGGCAGTTTATTAATTGTTTACTTCACCTTCAGACACTTATCATTGTGTCATTTGCACTTTGTGTTCACCAACTTGCTACTATGTTCATTATTATATGTACATGGTGACTCTGTTTTTGTTTAACACACAAATTAAAGTGTCTGTAATATGTATCCTTGCTGCTCTTACACAATAGGGTGCTTCATTTATAATAGGTTTGAGAGAAATAATAATTTGTCCCCTGCTGCCATTTTTATTGCCAATGTGCTGGGCATTTCAGTGGGTAGGAACACAGGATGTTTAGAGGCAAGTGTGATAGATAACAATCTTTAATAATTAATGCTTGCATTCAGTTCTCCATAGGAGTCCAGGATAATTTTATAAAATGTGAATGATACATAATGTACCATGAAACCAATGAATATTACATTTATTTTGCAAGATGTGCTTACATCTGTATTTTGTTTGTATTTTTGAAAAGATTATTAAATTATGTGAAAATTAATTAATCAGTTGTCTTCCCTGCATTTCTTGAATGTCCCGAACAGAAGCAGCTTTATGTTAATTGATCTCACACAGAAGAATTTGATTGACAGAATCACTTCAACAGACAATAGAGAACCTTCAGAGACATGATTCATTTTTTATTGATGATTCATGATTCACGATGATTCATGACAGAACCAAATCAGCTATGATGGCTCCTGGCCAAGCATGGAGAGTGTAGGAAGTTGGCTCTGTATGTGCTATTTCAAAGTAAGGAATAGCATGCACAGAGTCCAAGGGTTCCCCTTAGAGGTAAAATAGTGGTAAAAATAGATAATACTAATGCTCTATTTTGTGGTAGTGTGGTCGAGCAGTAGGCTTATCCAAGGAGTAGTGTTAAGCATTTGTTGTACATACACATAGACAATAAATGAGGTACACACACTCAGAGACAAATCCAGCCAATAGGTTTTTTTATATAGAAAAATATCTTTTCTTAGTTTATTTTAAGAACCACAGGTTCAAATTCTACATTTAATAGCTCATTCGAAAGGTATTGCAGGTAAGTACTTTAGGAACTTCAAATCATCAAAATTGCATGTATACTTTTCAAGTTATTCACAAATAGCTGTTTTAAAAGTGGACACTTAGTGCAATTTTCACAGTTCCTAGGGGAGGTAAGTATTTGTTAGTTTTACCAGGTAAGTAAGACACTTACAGGGTTCAGTTCTTGGTCCAAGGTAGCCCACCGTTGGGGGTTCAGAGCAACCCCAAAGTCACCACACCAGCAGCTCAGGGCCGGTCAGGTGCAGAGTTCAAAGTGGTGCCCAAAACACATAGGCTAGAATGGAGAGAAGGGGGTGCCCCGGTTCCGGTCTGCTTGCAGGTAAGTACCCGCGTCTTCGGAGGGCAGACCAGGGGGGTTTTGTAGGGCACCGGGGGGGACACAAGTCCACACAGAAATTTCACCCTCAGCGGCGCGGGGGCGGCCGGGTGCAGTGTAGAAACAAGCGTCGGGTTCGCAATGTTAGTCTATGAGAGATCTCGGGATCTCTTCAGCGCTGCAGGCAGGCAAGGGGGGGATTCCTCGGGGAAACCTCCACTTGGGCAAGGGAGAGGGACTCCTGGGGGTCACTTCTCCAGTGAAAGTCCGGTCCTTCAGGTCCTGGGGGCTGCGGTTGCAGGGTCTCTCCCAGGCGTCGGGACTTTAGGTTCAAAGAGTCGCGGTCAGGGGAAGCCTCGGGATTCCCTCTGCAAGCGGCGCTGTGGGGGCTCAGGGGGGACAGGTTTTGGTACTCACAGTATCAGAGTAGTCCTGGGGTCCCTCCTGAGGTGTTGGATCGCCACCAGCCGAGTCGGGGTCGCCGGGTGCAGTGTTGCAAGTCTCACGCTTCTTGCGGGGAGCTTGCAGGGTTCTTTAAAGTTGCTGGAAACAAAGTTGCAGCTTTTCTTGGAGCAGGTCCGCTGTCCTCGGGAGTTTCTTGTCTTTTCGAAGCAGGGGCAGTCCTCAGAGGGTGTCGAGGTCGCTGGTCCCTTCGGAAGGCGTCGCTGGAGCAGGATCTTTGGAAGGCAGGAGACAGGCCGGTGAGTTTCTGGAGCCAAGGCAGTTGTCGTCTTCTGGTCTTCCGCTGCAGGGGTTTTCAGCTGGGCAGTCCTTCTTCTTGTTGCAGGAATCTAATTTTCTAGGGTTCAGGGTAGCCCTTAAATACTAAATTTAAGGGCGTGTTTAGGTCTGGGGGGTTAGTAGCCAATGGCTACTAGCCCTGAGGGTGGGTACACCCTCTTTGTGCCTCCTCCCAAGGGGAGGGGGTCACAATCCTAACCCTATTGGGGGAATCCTCCATCTGCAAGATGGAGGATTTCTAAAAGTTAGAGTCACTTCAGCTCAGGACACCTTAGGGGCTGTCCTGACTGGCCAGTGACTCCTCCTTGTTGCTTTCTTTGTTCCCTCCAGCCTTGCCGCCAAAAGTGGGGGCCGTGGCCGGAGGGGGCGGGCAACTCCACTAAGCTGGAGTGCCCTGCTGGGCTGTGACAAAGGGGTGAGCCTTTGAGGCTCACCGCCAGGTGTCACAGCTCCTGCCTGGGGGAGGTGTTAGCATCTCCACCCAGTGCAGGCTTTGTTACTGGCCTCAGAGTGACAAAGGCACTCTCCCCATGGGGCCAGCAACATGTCTCTGGTGTGGCAGGCTGCTGGAACTAGTCAGCCTACACAGACAGTCGGTTAAGTTTCAGGGGGCACCTCTAAGGTGCCCTCTGTGGTGTATTTTACAATAAAATGTACACTGGCATCAGTGTGCATTTATTGTGCTGAGAAGTTTGATACCAAACTTCCCAGTTTTCAGTGTAGCCATTATGGTGCTGTGGAGTTCGTGTAAAACAGACTCCCAGACCATATACTCTTATGGCTACCCTGCACTTACAATGTCTAAGGTTTTGCTTAGACACTGTAGGGGCACAGTGCTCATGCACTGGTACCCTCACCTATGGTATAGTGCACCCTGCCTTAGGGCTGTAAGGCCTGCTAGAGGGGTGTCTTACCTATACGGCATAGGCAGTGAGAGGCTGGCATGGCACCCTGAGGGGAGTGCCATGTCGACTTACCCATTTTGTTCTCACTAGCACACACAGGCTTGTAAGCAGTGTGTCTGTGCTGAGTGAGGGGTCTCTAGGGTGGCATAAGACATGCTGCAGCCCTTAGAGACCTTTCTTGGCATCAGGGCCCTTGGTACTAGAAGTACCAGTTACAAGGGACTTATCTGAATGCCAGGGTGTGCCAATTGTGGATACAATGGTACATTTTAGGTGAAGGAACACTGGTGCTGGGGCATGGTTAGCAGGGTCCCAGCACACTTCTCAGTCAAGTCAGCATCAGTATCAGGCAAAAAGTGGGGGGTAACTGCAACAGGGAGCCATTTCTTTACACAAGCCCCCCCCAGCCCACAGGCCAGGAGACTCAGCCCAAGCTGGGAGAGTCTTCCTAGTCTGTCAGGCGAGGAAGAGTAGGAGAAATAGGCTGGTTAGTTGCAGGGCCTACTCTGCCTTACATCCTTCTGTTCAGGTCATTCCCTTTGGGGAACTGACCTACTTCCACAGTGATAGGACCTAGTCTGAATTGCCTCTTGTCTGCCTCTTCAATGTCTCCACCCATTCTTTCTATTTTGGTCTTAGAGGTATCCACCTCTGCTAACCTTATCTTGGCCAGGGTTACCCCTAGCTTACCCAGAGAGGTTACCCAGAGCTGGAGTAACCCCACCATGACCAATAGGGTCAGGGGGCCTAACTTGCTATTTGGCATGGGGTCAGACCACCATGCTAAGGATAGTGCAGCCATAAAGGCTAACACCCAGCAGAGGCCACTGACAGCTGTCAGTGCCCAGAACCACACCTTTAGCTCTTCACCTAAAAGGGAAGGGGCTAAGTTACAGGCCTCTTTGGGTTCAGGTTGCCTGTCTGCTGTATTAGAGTGGGGGGTTACCACATCTTGTAGTAAACACCCTTCTTCCACTCTTTCTTCTGTTAGCTGAGGAGCCACCCACTCAGGTTTAACAGTTGCCTGACTAGCCAGGACTTCTTGTGGGTCAGGTTGGACTTTATCAGGGCCATTTTTGGAGTTCTCCCCTACTGGAGCAGAATCTCCTTGGCTTGCTGTAACCTTGGCTAAAGGTTGTCCACCCTTCCTACTCTGTTTTCTTTTCTTCTTCTTCTGGGGCCTGCTTGCATTTACTGCAGAGGCAGGACTTCCAGAATCCTTGGGAGAGGACTGGCACTGGACCAGTTCCTCTCTTGGGCTCTGACTAACCTCTGGGTAGTCATTTCCAAGGAGACAATCAAGGGGGAGGTCTGTACTGACTACTACCCTTCTCCAGCTAAGAGTGCCACCCACTTCTATGGGTACTAAAGCCACAGGCCTCTTAGTGACCCTGTCTAGGCTAACTCTTACCCTGGCAGTCTCACCTGGGATGTACTGGTTTGAGAGCACCAGCCTGTCATGCACAATAGTGTGACTGGCACAAGTGTCTCTCAGGGCAGTGGTTGGGATTCCATTCACCAGTAGGTGGTGGAAGTGTCTACTTCCCTCTGGAATCTCCAACTCACCTGTTGGGCCCTGTTTCCAGTTGAAGGCTATGAAGACCTCCTCATCTGAGGAGTCATCTCCCATGGCTACACTGGTTACCCCTGGAATTTTGTTCTGGGGTTTGTTTTTGGGACAAGAAGTGTCCTTGGTGTGGTGCCCAGACTGTTTACAGTTGTGGCACCATGCCTTAGTGGCATCCCAGTTCTTACCCTGGTACCCACCTTTGTTTTGGGTTGTGTCTTGGGGCCCACCCACCTGTTCTGGTTTTTGGGGGCCTACAGAGGACTCTTTTTCTTTGTTTCTAGTGTCACCCACTTTCTCCTGGGGAGTTTTTGTAACCCCTTTCTTTTGGTCACCCCCAGTGGAAGTTTTGGTTACCCTAGTCTTGACCCAGTGGTCTGCCTTCTTTCCCAATTCTTGGGGAGAAATTGGACCTAGGTCTACCAGATACTGATGCAACTTTTCATTGAAGCAGTTACTTAAAATGTGTTCTTTCATAAACAAATTATAAAGCCCAACATAGTCACACACTTCATTTCCAGTTAACCAACCATCTAGTGTTTTTACTGAGTAGTCTACAAAATCAACCCAGGTCTGGCTCGAGGATTTTTGAGCCCCCCTGAACCTAATTCTATACTCCTCAGTGGAGAATCCAAAGCCCTCAATCAGGGTACCCTTCATGAGGTCATAAGATTCTGCATCTTTTCCAGAGAGTGTGAGGAGTCTATCCCTACACTTTCCAGTGAACATTTCCCAAAGGAGAGCACCCCAGTGAGATCTGTTCACTTTTCTGGTTACACAAGCCCTCTCAAAAGCTGTGAACCATTTGGTGATGTCATCACCATCTTCATATTTTGTTACAATCCCTTTGGGGATTTTTAGGATGTCAGGAGAATCTCTGACCCTATTTAAGTTGCTGCCACCATTGATGGGACCTAGGCCCATCTCTTTTCTTTCCCTTTCTATGGCTAGGAGCTGCTTTTCCAAAGCCAATCTTTTGGCCATCCTGGCTAACTGGATGTCCTCTTCACTGGAGTTATCCTCAGTGATTTCAGAGTTGATGGTCCCTCCTGTGAGGGAACCAGCATCTCTGACTATTATTTGTGGAGTCAGGGCTTGAGAAGCCCTGCTCTCCCTAAGTAGGACTGGAGGGGGGGAATTTCCCTCCAAGTCACTATCTTCATCCTCTGAGTTGCCATCCTCAGAGGGGTTGGCCTTTTCAAACTCTGCCAAAAGCTCCTGGAGCTGTACTTTGGTAGGTTTGGGGCCCATTGCTATTTTCTTTAGTTTACAGAGTGACCTTAGCTCTCTCATCTGTAGATGGAGGTAAGGTGTGGTGTCGAGTTCCACCACATTCACATCTGTGCTAGACATTTTGCTTCTAAAAGTTGGAATACTTTTTAAGAATCTACAACTGGTTCTAGAATCTAATTCAAACTTTTACAAACTTTTAAACTCTAAAAGAAATGCTAAACAGGATCTAACACAAGGCCCTAGCAGGTCTTTTAAGAATTTAGAAAACTTTTCAAATTGCAAAAATCAATTTCTAATGACAATTTTGGAATTTGTCGTGTGATCAGGTATTGGCTGAGTAGTCCAGCAAATGCAAAGTCTTGTACCCCACCGCTGATCCACCAATGTAGGAAGTTGGCTCTGTATGTGCTATTTCAAAGTAAGGAATAGCATGCACAGAGTCCAAGGGTTCCCCTTAGAGGTAAAATAGTGGTAAAAATAGATAATACTAATGCTCTATTTTGTGGTAGTGTGGTCGAGCAGTAGGCTTATCCAAGGAGTAGTGTTAAGCATTTGTTGTACATACACATAGACAATAAATGAGGTACACACACTCAGAGACAAATCCAGCCAATAGGTTTTTTTATATAGAAAAATATCTTTTCTTAGTTTATTTTAAGAACCACAGGTTCAAATTCTACATGTAATAGCTCATTCGAAAGGTATTGCAGGTAAGTACTTTAGGAACTTCAAATCATCAAAATTGCATGTATACTTTTCAAGTTATTCACAAATAGCTGTTTTAAAAGTGGACACTTAGTGCAATTTTCACAGTTCCTAGGGGAGGTAAGTATTTGTTAGTTTTACCAGGTAAGTAAGACACTTACAGGGTTCAGTTCTTGGTCCAAGGTAGCCCACCGTTGGGGGTTCAGAGCAACCCCAAAGTCACCACACCAGCAGCTCAGGGCCGGTCAGGTGCAGAGTTCAAAGTGGTGCCCAAAACACATAGGCTAGAATGGAGAGAAGGGGGTGCCCCGGTTCCGGTCTGCTTGCAGGTAAGTACCCGCGTCTTCGGAGGGCAGACCAGGGGGGTTTTGTAGGGCACCGGGGGGGACACAAGTCCACACAGAAATTTCACCCTCAGCGGCGCGGGGGCGGCCGGGTGCAGTGTAGAAACAAGCGTCGGGTTCGCAATGTTAGTCTATGAGAGATCTCGGGATCTCTTCAGCGCTGCAGGCAGGCAAGGGGGGGATTCCTCGGGGAAACCTCCACTTGGGCAAGGGAGAGGGACTCCTGGGGGTCACTTCTCCAGTGAAAGTCCGGTCCTTCAGGTCCTGGGGGCTGCGGTTGCAGGGTCTCTCCCAGGCGTCGGGACTTTAGGTTCAAAGAGTCGCGGTCAGGGGAAGCCTCGGGATTCCCTCTGCAAGCGGCGCTGTGGGGGCTCAGGGGGGACAGGTTTTGGTACTCACAGTATCAGAGTAGTCCTGGGGTCCCTCCTGAGGTGTTGGATCGCCACCAGCCGAGTCGGGGTCGCCGGGTGCAGTGTTGCAAGTCTCACGCTTCTTGCGGGGAGCTTGCAGGGTTCTTTAAAGTTGCTGGAAACAAAGTTGCAGCTTTTCTTGGAGCAGGTCCGCTGTCCTCGGGAGTTTCTTGTCTTTTCGAAGCAGGGGCAGTCCTCAGAGGGTGTCGAGGTCGCTGGTCCCTTCGGAAGGCGTCGCTGGAGCAGGATCTTTGGAAGGCAGGAGACAGGCCGGTGAGTTTCTGGAGCCAAGGCAGTTGTCGTCTTCTGGTCTTCCGCTGCAGGGGTTTTCAGCTGGGCAGTCCTTCTTCTTGTTGCAGGAATCTAATTTTCTAGGGTTCAGGGTAGCCCTTAAATACTAAATTTAAGGGCGTGTTTAGGTCTGGGGGGTTAGTAGCCAATGGCTACTAGCCCTGAGGGTGGGTACACCCTCTTTGTGCCTCCTCCCAAGGGGAGGGGGTCACAATCCTAACCCTATTGGGGGAATCCTCCATCTGCAAGATGGAGGATTTCTAAAAGTTAGAGTCACTTCAGCTCAGGACACCTTAGGGGCTGTCCTGACTGGCCAGTGACTCCTCCTTGTTGCTTTCTTTGTTCCCTCCAGCCTTGCCGCCAAAAGTGGGGGCCGTGGCCGGAGGGGGCGGGCAACTCCACTAAGCTGGAGTGCCCTGCTGGGCTGTGACAAAGGGGTGAGCCTTTGAGGCTCACCGCCAGGTGTCACAGCTCCTGCCTGGGGGAGGTGTTAGCATCTCCACCCAGTGCAGGCTTTGTTACTGGCCTCAGAGTGACAAAGTCACTCTCCCCATGGGGCCAGCAACATGTCTCTGGTGTGGCAGGCTGCTGGAACTAGTCAGCCTACACAGACAGTCGGTTAAGTTTCAGGGGGCACCTCTAAGGTGCCCTCTGTGGTGTATTTTACAATAAAATGTACACTGGCATCAGTGTGCATTTATTGTGCTGAGAAGTTTGATACCAAACTTCCCAGTTTTCAGTGTAGCCATTATGGTGCTGTGGAGTTCGTGTAAAACAGACTCCCAGACCATATACTCTTATGGCTACCCTGCACTTACAATGTCTAAGGTTTTGCTTAGACACTGTAGGGGCACAGTGCTCATGCACTGGTACCCTCACCTATGGTATAGTGCACCCTGCCTTAGGGCTGTAAGGCCTGCTAGAGGGGTGTCTTACCTATACGGCATAGGCAGTGAGAGGCTGGCATGGCACCCTGAGGGGAGTGCCATGTCGACTTACCCATTTTGTTCTCACTAGCACACACAGGCTTGTAAGCAGTGTGTCTGTGCTGAGTGAGGGGTCTCTAGGGTGGCATAAGACATGCTGCAGCCCTTAGAGACCTTTCTTGGCATCAGGGCCCTTGGTACTAGAAGTACCAGTTACAAGGGACTTATCTGAATGCCAGGGTGTGCCAATTGTGGATACAATGGTACATTTTAGGTGAAGGAACACTGGTGCTGGGGCCTGGTTAGCAGGGTCCCAGCACACTTCTCAGTCAAGTCAGCATCAGTATCAGGCAAAAAGTGGGGGGTAACTGCAACAGGGAGCCATTTCTTTACACAAGCCCCCCCCAGCCCACAGGCCAGGAGACTCAGCCCAAGCTGGGAGAGTCTTCCTAGTCTGTCAGGCGAGGAAGAGTAGGAGAAATAGGCTGGTTAGTTGCAGGGCCTACTCTGCCTTACATCCTTCTGTTCAGGTCATTCCCTTTGGGGAACTGACCTACTTCCACAGTGATAGGACCTAGTCTGAATTGCCTCTTGTCTGCCTCTTCAATGTCTCCACCCATTCTTTCTATTTTGGTCTTAGAGGTATCCACCTCTGCTAACCTTATCTTGGCCAGGGTTACCCCTAGCTTACCCAGAGAGGTTACCCAGAGCTGGAGTAACCCCACCATGACCAATAGGGTCAGGGGGCCTAACTTGCTATTTGGCATGGGGTCAGACCACCATGCTAAGGATAGTGCAGCCATAAAGGCTAACACCCAGCAGAGGCCACTGACAGCTGTCAGTGCCCAGAACCACACCTTTAGCTCTTCACCTAAAAGGGAAGGGGCTAAGTTACAGGCCTCTTTGGGTTCAGGTTGCCTGTCTGCTGTATTAGAGTGGGGGGTTACCACATCTTGTAGTAAACACCCTTCTTCCACTCTTTCTTCTGTTAGCTGAGGAGCCACCCACTCAGGTTTAACAGTTGCCTGACTAGCCAGGACTTCTTGTGGGTCAGGTTGGACTTTATCAGGGCCATTTTTGGAGTTCTCCCCTACTGGAGCAGAATCTCCTTGGCTTGCTGTAACCTTGGCTAAAGGTTGTCCACCCTTCCTACTCTGTTTTCTTTTCTTCTTCTTCTGGGGCCTGCTTGCATTTACTGCAGAGGCAGGACTTCCAGAATCCTTGGGAGAGGACTGGCACTGGACCAGTTCCTCTCTTGGGCTCTGACTAACCTCTGGGTAGTCATTTCCAAGGAGACAATCAAGGGGGAGGTCTGTACTGACTACTACCCTTCTCCAGCTAAGAGTGCCACCCACTTCTATGGGTACTAAAGCCACAGGCCTCTTAGTGACCCTGTCTAGGCTAACTCTTACCCTGGCAGTCTCACCTGGGATGTACTGGTTTGAGAGCACCAGCCTGTCATGCACAATAGTGTGACTGGCACAAGTGTCTCTCAGGGCAGTGGTTGGGATTCCATTCACCAGTAGGTGGTGGAAGTGTCTACTTCCCTCTGGAATCTCCAACTCACCTGTTGGGCCCTGTTTCCAGTTGAAGGCTATGAAGACCTCCTCATCTGAGGAGTCATCTCCCATGGCTACACTGGTTACCCCTGGAATTTTGTTCTGGGGTTTGTTTTTGGGACAAGAAGTGTCCTTGGTGTGGTGCCCAGACTGTTTACAGTTGTGGCACCATGCCTTAGTGGCATCCCAGTTCTTACCCTGGTACCCACCTTTGTTTTGGGTTGTGTCTTGGGGCCCACCCACCTGTTCTGGTTTTTGGGGGCCTACAGAGGACTCTTTTTCTTTGTTTCTAGTGTCACCCACTTTCTCCTGGGGAGTTTTTGTAACCCCTTTCTTTTGGTCACCCCCAGTGGAAGTTTTGGTTACCCTAGTCTTGACCCAGTGGTCTGCCTTCTTTCCCAATTCTTGGGGAGAAATTGGACCTAGGTCTACCAGATACTGATGCAACTTTTCATTGAAGCAGTTACTTAAAATGTGTTCTTTCATAAACAAATTATAAAGCCCAACATAGTCACACACTTCATTTCCAGTTAACCAACCATCTAGTGTTTTTACTGAGTAGTCTACAAAATCAACCCAGGTCTGGCTCGAGGATTTTTGAGCCCCCCTGAACCTAATTCTATACTCCTCAGTGGAGAATCCAAAGCCCTCAATCAGGGTACCCTTCATGAGGTCATAAGATTCTGCATCTTTTCCAGAGAGTGTGAGGAGTCTATCCTTACACTTTCCAGTGAACATTTCCCAAAGGAGAGCACCCCAGTGAGATCTGTTCACTTTTCTGGTTACACAAGCCCTCTCAAAAGCTGTGAACCATTTGGTGATGTCATCACCATCTTCATATTTTGTTACAATCCCTTTGGGGATTTTTAGGATGTCAGGAGAATCTCTGACCCTATTTAAGTTGCTGCCACCATTGATGGGACCTAGGCCCATCTCTTTTCTTTCCCTTTCTATGGCTAGGAGCTGCTTTTCCAAAGCCAATCTTTTGGCCATCCTGGCTAACTGGATGTCCTCTTCACTGGAGTTATCCTCAGTGATTTCAAAGTTGTTGGTCCCTCCTGTGAGGGAACCAGCATCTCTGACTATTATTTGTGGAGTCAGGGCTTGAGAAGCCCTGCTCTCCCTAAGTAGGACTGGAGGGGGGGAATTTCCCTCCAAGTCACTATCTTCATCCTCTGAGTTGCCATCCTCAGAGGGGTTGGCCTTTTCAAACTCTGCCAAAAGCTCCTGGAGCTGTACTTTGGTAGGTTTGGGGCCCATTGCTATTTTCTTTAGTTTACAGAGTGACCTTAGCTCTCTCATCTGTAGATGGAGGTAAGGTGTGGTGTCGAGTTCCACCACATTCACATCTGTGCTAGACATTTTGCTTCTAAAAGTTGGAATACTTTTTAAGAATCTACAACTGGTTCTAGAATCTAATTCAAACTTTTACAAACTTTTAAACTCTAAAAGAAATGCTAAACAGGATCTAACACAAGGCCCTAGCAGGTCTTTTAAGAATTTAGAAAACTTTTCAAATTGCAAAAATCAATTTCTAATGACAATTTTGGAATTTGTCGTGTGATCAGGTATTGGCTGAGTAGTCCAGCAAATGCAAAGTCTTGTACCCCACCGCTGATCCACCAATGTAGGAAGTTGGCTCTGTATGTGCTATTTCAAAGTAAGGAATAGCATGCACAGAGTCCAAGGGTTCCCCTTAGAGGTAAAATAGTGGTAAAAATAGATAATACTAATGCTCTATTTTGTGGTAGTGTGGTCGAGCAGTAGGCTTATCCAAGGAGTAGTGTTAAGCATTTGTTGTACATACACATAGACAATAAATGAGGTACACACACTCAGAGACAAATCCAGCCAATAGGTTTTTTTATATAGAAAAATATCTTTTCTTAGTTTATTTTAAGAACCACAGGTTCAAATTCTACATGTAATAGCTCATTCGAAAGGTATTGCAGGTAAGTACTTTAGGAACTTCAAATCATCAAAATTGCATGTATACTTTTCAAGTTATTCACAAATAGCTGTTTTAAAAGTGGACACAGTGCAATTTTCACAGTTCCTAGGGGAGGTAAGTATTTGTTAGTTTTACCAGGTAAGTAAGACACTTACAGGGTTCAGTTCTTGGTCCAAGGTAGCCCACCGTTGGGGGTTCAGAGCAACCCCAAAGTCACCACACCAGCAGCTCAGGGCCGGTCAGGTGCAGAGTTCAAAGTGGTGCCCAAAACACATAGGCTAGAATGGAGAGAAGGGGGTGCCCCGGTTCCGGTCTGCTTGCAGGTAAGTACCCGCGTCTTCGGAGGGCAGACCAGGGGGGTTTTGTAGGGCACCGGGGGGGACACAAGTCCACACAGAAATTTCACCCTCAGCGGCGCGGGGGCGGCCGGGTGCAGTGTAGAAACAAGCGTCGGGTTCGCAATGTTAGTCTATGAGAGATCTCGGGATCTCTTCAGCGCTGCAGGCAGGCAAGGGGGGGATTCCTCGGGGAAACCTCCACTTGGGCAAGGGAGAGGGACTCCTGGGGGTCACTTCTCCAGTGAAAGTCCGGTCCTTCAGGTCCTGGGGGCTGCGGTTGCAGGGTCTCTCCCAGGCGTCGGGACTTTAGGTTCAAAGAGTCGCGGTCAGGGGAAGCCTCGGGATTCCCTCTGCAGGCGGCGCTGTGGGGGCTCAGGGGGGACAGGTTTTGGTACTCACAGTATCAGAGTAGTCCTGGGGTCCCTCCTGAGGTGTTGGATCGCCACCAGCCGAGTCGGGGTCGCCGGGTGCAGTGTTGCAAGTCTCACGCTTCTTGCGGGGAGCTTGCAGGGTTCTTTAAAGTTGCTGGAAACAAAGTTGCAGCTTTTCTTGGAGCAGGTCCGCTGTCCTCGGGAGTTTCTTGTCTTTTCGAAGCAGGGGCAGTCCTCAGAGGGTGTCGAGGTCGCTGGTCCCTTCGGAAGGCGTCGCTGGAGCAGGATCTTTGGAAGGCAGGAGACAGGCCGGTGAGTTTCTGGAGCCAAGGCAGTTGTCGTCTTCTGGTCTTCCGCTGCAGGGGTTTTCAGCTGGGCAGTCCTTCTTCTTGTTGCAGGAATCTAATTTTCTAGGGTTCAGGGTAGCCCTTAAATACTAAATTTAAGGGCGTGTTTAGGTCTGGGGGGTTAGTAGCCAATGGCTACTAGCCCTGAGGGTGGGTACACCCTCTTTGTGCCTCCTCCCAAGGGGAGGGGGTCACAATCCTAACCCTATTGGGGGAATCCTCCATCTGCAAGATGGAGGATTTCTAAAAGTTAGAGTCACTTCAGCTCAGGACACCTTAGGGGCTGTCCTGACTGGCCAGTGACTCCTCCTTGTTGCTTTCTTTGTTCCCTCCAGCCTTGCCGCCAAAAGTGGGGGCCGTGGCCGGAGGGGGCGGGCAACTCCACTAAGCTGGAGTGCCCTGCTGGGCTGTGACAAAGGGGTGAGCCTTTGAGGCTCACCGCCAGGTGTCACAGCTCCTGCCTGGGGGAGGTGTTAGCATCTCCACCCAGTGCAGGCTTTGTTACTGGCCTCAGAGTGACAAAGTCACTCTCCCCATGGGGCCAGCAACATGTCTCTGGTGTGGCAGGCTGCTGGAACTAGTCAGCCTACACAGACAGTCGGTTAAGTTTCAGGGGGCACCTCTAAGGTGCCCTCTGTGGTGTATTTTACAATAAAATGTACACTGGCATCAGTGTGCATTTATTGTGCTGAGAAGTTTGATACCAAACTTCCCAGTTTTCAGTGTAGCCATTATGGTGCTGTGGAGTTCGTGTAAAACAGACTCCCAGACCATATACTCTTATGGCTACCCTGCACTTACAATGTCTAAGGTTTTGCTTAGACACTGTAGGGGCACAGTGCTCATGCACTGGTACCCTCACCTATGGTATAGTGCACCCTGCCTTAGGGCTGTAAGGCCTGCTAGAGGGGTGTCTTACCTATACGGCATAGGCAGTGAGAGGCTGGCATGGCACCCTGAGGGGAGTGCCATGTCGACTTACCCATTTTGTTCTCACTAGCACACACAGGCTTGTAAGCAGTGTGTCTGTGCTGAGTGAGGGGTCTCTAGGGTGGCATAAGACATGCTGCAGCCCTTAGAGACCTTTCTTGGCATCAGGGCCCTTGGTACTAGAAGTACCAGTTACAAGGGACTTATCTGAATGCCAGGGTGTGCCAATTGTGGATACAATGGTACATTTTAGGTGAAGGAACACTGGTGCTGGGGCCTGGTTAGCAGGGTCCCAGCACACTTCTCAGTCAAGTCAGCATCAGTATCAGGCAAAAAGTGGGGGGTAACTGCAACAGGGAGCCATTTCTTTACAGAGAGCCTTAATTCTGTTCTGTCTAAGAACCTGGGTTACTTCGAAAGAAAGAACAATTGAGCACAGTCTGACAGCTAGCATAATCTGCAAAACTGAAATAAGAATGAGATACCTATTAGATTTTGGTGCCCTAAAACCATTGATCTCATATTCTGGGTGAGGTCCTTCAGTTGTGCATCTGTTGTACATTTGTTTAGGGACTGCACTTTAACATAAGAAGTTACACCAATTAAAAGTCCAGTAAACCTATTATAGTGTGGTGAGTGCTACCTCAGCAGCACTTCTGTCCTTTAAATTCCATTATGTAGGTGTCAATGTTGGACTAAACATGACTGCCCTGGTTAGAAAAAAACCTCCTAATCCTATCCTTGGTACCAGTGAGACATCCTGCTTTATGCTTTGTCCTGCAAGTCTGTGTGACAGAATATACAACCTGGAGGTCTATTTTTGTTGGTAGCTTTGTGGATATAATGGGCACAGGACAACCATGTACTTTTGAAAGCATTTGTTTGTGTATGTATGGGTGATCTTATCCATGTGTGTCTCTGTAAGAGAAGCAAATGCAATTTGTTTGGTGCTGACTAAGATTGTGACATGGCTGGACTTTTTCCTGAGCTGAACAGCCTAGAAATACCTGAAAAAACTAAAACTGCATACTGTCAGAGACCCACCGGCTAGGAACAGGTCATGAAACTGAGTAGCTCCGACTGCTGGCCCTCTTGGGCCCCAACTGTCACATAGCCTTCCCTAGCCTTTGGTAGTACTCTTTCCAAGTGCAGATAAATGTTTGGGTGGATACGTTCTCGATTCCTTGGAAGGAGTAATCGTAGAATAACTGTATTTCAGTCATTGAAAATAAACGTCACAGTTAAAAAATTCAGTACATGCGACCAGTTGTTAATACAATTGATAAGCAAGAAAATTTAAACTACAGTGTGGGATGGCTAAAATGACAACTTAACAAATGCCTTTAAAATGGCGTTTAAAAGCAACCATGTGCTAACTTAAAAATATCCTCAGCATTAAAATAATACATTGAATATGCATAAGTAATATAATAAGGTGCATTAAAGAATAATCCGTTTTTCCAGTTGTGGTGAACAGAACAATATGTCTCAAATGTATTAACCCAGAACAAGGAAAATATCATAATGCTGTACAAAATGGTGGTTAAGCAGCCTGGATTTTTCAAGTTGATTGGTCTATTATTCAATGCTGATGTGGATTTATCCTTTACATTTGTGTGATTTACACACTTCTGTCAGAGAGCTGACTAGAATAAAAAAAAGATAGAACTTCCCTAGTGCAGCATTGAAAAGGCGTTGACTGTCTGCAAGAGATGTGTGTAAATATTAGAATCCATCTTTGGCTTCAGTCTTTAGGATTTGACAGTGCTAATGGCTCTGGATATTTTCTAACAATACAGTAGTTTAGGAACTGCCATTGAAGTATATGTGCTCATTTGAATCTTGTCTTCTGTTTTGAAGAGTTAAGGATGTCCTGGAACAGAGAAAGCTATGTCCTGCCTGAAAGAAAACCTGTTAATCTAGAACTGGACATTTCTCCTGTGCCTGTCAAGTTCAAAACCACCCATGGACAAAGAAATATGGTGTCGCTGAAAACAATTCCCTGAAAATCTTTGGACCAGGTAATTTCTCCAAGAACCCGAAGTTAACTTGGACAAGCCCACCTGTATCTTGAACCCTGGAACTAGGTCTGAAGAATCAGTAACAGAATCATAGAAACGTGTCCTCAGGACATTGAATTTACAGTACCTTTTAAAAAGTTAGAGCTAAAGTTATTTTGTCCTGAAGGACCTGATCAAGGTACCAGGCTTCCCCCACCTCAAAAGGAGATACAATATTAGAGGTTTCATCTACAGTATGTGATTTCTTGCTCTGTGCTTTTTGGTGCAACTGCTAATGCTCTTCTAAGAACACTCAGGCATATTTAAACTCAAGAAGCCTTGCATGGCTACAGCAACCAGCCTTTTGTGAATAACAGTTTGCAAACTTTAGTAATAATTCTAAACCCAAGCATACAATTGCTGCAGGAAGAGCCAACCTAAACAAAGCAACTGTCCATGAACAGTTGTAAATAGTATTTATGCACCACCGTATGCAGGATAGTGTCCTTGACACTATTTGCGGCTCGCAAGGGGGTCGCAAATGCCCACCTCATGATTAGTCATTTGCGACCCCCTTGGGAATTACGGCCCTCAGAGGGATTGTGGCCTGCTGGAGACAGCAGACTACCATGTCTGTGACTGCTTTTAAATAAAGGAAAACGAGATGCATTCCAAAAACAAAAATTGAAAAGCTTTTGTTTCATTTTTTCAGAGCAGGAAAAATGTTTTCAGTGACATTCACAAAGGGGAAGGGGTCCCCTAGGGACCCCTTCCCTGTTTGCGAATGTATTAGCACCAGTGTGACACTGGTGCTAACTGCGATTGTTTTGCGACCGCATTTGCAGTCACAAAACAATCGTACATGGGACTGTGAGTCGCAATTAGGAAGGGAATACCCCATTTTGCAATTCGGTAAAAAGTTTACCGAATCCCACCACCGGGTTTGTGCAATGGGAACTGCATTTTGTATGTCGCAAACAGACAAATTCGCTATTTAAGTCATGCATAATCGTTCGTACAAGTGGCCCTGTATTCTATGGTTACTTGATCCAAATTCAGCAAAAGAAAGGTCATGTATTAACCTACTCCTTTAATAAGTGTAGTCAAAAATATTTAATATGCTTGTTTAAGAATAAAGGTAACCTGTGTAACTCATCATTTACACAAATACATTTTTTATGATCCAAAGATTTACAATCGTAAGCTGATCTATTTTCTCAAAACATAATGAGCACAGAATAAAACATTAACAATGTTCTGAATGTTTTACAATTCAAATGACCTTATATACAGACAATTAAAAATAGGAGATCTTTATAAAATACATGAATGACTGAATAAGTATAGGGTCTGGATTATATGTCATTTTCAAATGGGGGGACAAGCAGTGAGTCCAGTGTATGTGCACTGCGGAGTCACCCATATACCCAGTGTTAGACTTGGCATCCTTGTTGTGGTCTCCCCTAACTTTTTGCCTCTGTTTCCCAGTTGTTGATGTGTGCTGGACTCTGTTTTGCTGTTTTTGATACTCTGGGCACTTTACCACTGCTATCCAGTGCTAAAGTCCAAGTGCTCCTATACAAAATGTGTATGTAATTGGTTTATCCATGATTGGCATATTTGATGTACTGGTAAGTCCCAAGTACAGTAAACTAAAGTCGCCCAGGGCCTATAAATCAAATGCTACTAGTGGGCCTGCAGCACTGCTTGTGCCACCCACATTAGTAGCTCTGTAAACATGGCTCAGACCTGCCACTGCAGTGTCTGTCTGTGCAGTTTTAAACTGCCAATTCGACTTGGCAGGTGTACCCACTTGCCAGGCATAAACCTTCCCTTTTCTTGCATGTAACACACCCCTAAGGTAGGCCCTAGGTAGCCCCATGGGCAGTGTTTAAGGTAGGATATATACTAATGTGTTTTAAATGTCCTAACAGTGAAATACTGCTAAATTTGGTTTTCACAGTTGCAAGGCCTATCCCTCTCATATGTTAACATGGGGGCTGTCTTCAAATATGATTAAAGCATAGATTCCCTTTGGGAGCGGAGAGACATGTGAAGTTTGGGGTCTCTGAGCTCACATCTTAGTAAAGTTGATTTTAAGATTGTGGCCCTCATTACAACCCTGGCAGTCGGTGATATAGTGGCGGTAATACCGCCAACAGGCCAGCGGTAATAAATATGAAATTATGACCACAGTGGAAACAGCTCAGACAGACAGCCACTTTAACACACCAACCGCCAGGGCGAAATCAACAGGCACCATGGCGGCAACCGCCTACAGCCAGGTGGAAGACAAAGTTCTGCCCACTGTATTATGACATGCCAATCCGCCACCTTTTCCGGGGCGGTACCAACGACATCAAAAGCCTCGCGGAAACACTGCACAGAAGGGAAACGACTCACCTCTGGAGACTCAAGGAAGAACCACGCCGCCATGTAGCCTGAGTTGCATGTGATCCCCATGTTCTTCTACGTTCTGCTCCACTACGAACACCAACGCCGGCAAAGACGATCACGGTGAGTACTGCCACCTAGCACACAGGGGAGGGGGAAGAAAAAGAGAGTGACATATACATGCAACACACAACATCCCCCCCCCTAACACCATACACACAAGCAGATGCAGTAACATTTCATATTCACCCTGTACCAATCAGGAATAAAGCAAGGGCAAAATGAATTGATTAAAGTGAGTATAATAAGATAAAATAGTAAAAATATGCACATCCAAATCATATTTACAAATGTAGGGACACTGCCCAGTCTTCAATGTCTGTGGGCCACAGAGTCACATCACATAGTCCAAGACCCCACCTCACTCCTGCAACAACACGGAGAGAACACTACAGGGGTATCAGGTCGAAAATAGCCAGGCACCTCAGGGGATGGGAAACAGGGGGTCACCTAAGCCAGAAGATGATACAATGCCACTGGTCCTAATATGCCTATAACTCTGTCCTGGGGAGTGCAAGGCCACAGTCTCTCAGTGGGTGACTTGCCCACATGCTCTGGAGGGGGCAACATGCCCTGTGCTTGGTCCTGGGGAGTGCAAGGCCACAGTCTCTCGGTGGGTGACTTGTCCACATGCTCTGGAGGGGGCAACATGCCCTGTGCTTGGTCCTGGGGAGTGCAAGGCCACAGCCTCTCGGTGGGTGACTTGCCCACATGCTCTGGAGGGGGCAACATGCCCTGTTCTTGTCCTGTGGAAAGGCCACAGTTTCTCAAGTGGATGGCTTCTTCTACTGGTTCCAGAGGGGGCATTGTGCCCAGTGATCTTCATCCTGTGGAAGATAGGGTGAGTGGATGGCTTCTCCACTGGTTCTGTAGGGGGCATTGTGCCCAGTGATGTTCATCCTATGGAGGATGGGGTGAGTGGATGGCTTCCCCACTGGTTCTGGAAGGGACATTGTGCCCAGTGATGCAGATCTTGGGGAGTACAAGGTCACAGTCTCTCACTTGGGTATCAGAGCTGCAGGATTTGCAGGAGCCAAGCCGCACAACAGCCCATGGATGCAGGACTGCACACAGTCTGCCGGCGGTGACGGCTGCTCAGTGGTGGCACTGGTGCTGCTAATGATGGAGCTGGCAGTGGTAGGGGCAGGTCCAGTCCTTCCCCTGCATCCTTGGATGGCTTCCCACTGGCGCTGCTGCTTCTGGTGGCGGTGCTGGCAAAGGTGGGGGGAGGCTCCAGCCCTTCCCCTGAAGCCTCGGATGGCTTGGGCAAGGTCGCTCCCCTGGAGGGGCAAATTGTATTTAGGCCATTTCTGCCCGCTTTGGGGGCAGATCGGCCGATTTTAGGTCAATCTGCCCCCAAGGGGGTCAGAAACCACTAGGCACCAGGGATCTTTTTTTTGCGCCGTCACGCAAGGGGAGCGACCTTGTAGGCAAGGGTCGCTCCCCGGGAGGGGTGGGGGGGCTAATTTATTTTAGGCCATTTCTGCCCCCCCTGGTGGCAGATCGGCCTATTGTTATTAGGCCGATCTGCCCCCAGGAGGGGCGGAAACCTCTAGGCGCCAGGGCAAATTATTTTGTGTTTTTTTTTGGTTTGTTTGTTTTTTTAGAGATGGGGAGCGACCCATTAGGCAAGGTGCTCTCCCCTGGGGGGCAAATTGTATTTAGACGATTTCTGCCCCCTTGGGGGCAGATTGGCCAATTTTAGGTCAATCTGCCCCCAAGGGGGCAGAAACCACTAGGCACGGGGATTTTTTTTTTGGCGCCAATGTCACGCAGGGGGAGCGACCCCGTAGGCAAGGGTAGCTCCCAGGGGGGGTTTGGGGGGACAAATTTATTTTAGGCCATTTCTGCCCCCCCTGGTGGCAGATCGGCCTATTGTTATTAGGCCGATCTGCCCCCAGGGGGGGCAGAAACCTCTAGTCGCCAGGGTAAATTGTTTTTTGTTGGTTTTTTTTTTTTTAGAGATGGGGAGTGACCCATTAGGCAAGGGTCGCTCCCCTGGGGGGCAAATTGTATTTAGACCATTTCTGCCCCCCTTGGGGGCAGATTGGCCGATTTTAGGCACCAGAGATTTTTTTTTTGGCGCCAATGTCACGCAGGGGGAGCGACCCCATAGGCAAGGGTCGCTCCCAGGTGGGGGTTGGGGGGGTGGGGGGGCCAATTTATTTTAGGCTATTTCTGCTCCCGGGGCAGAAACCACTAGGCACCGGGGATTTTTTTTTTGGCACCAATGTCACGCAGGGGGAGCAACCCCGTAGGCAAGGGTCGGTCCCGGGGGGCAGGGGGGTTGCGGGGATGGGGGACAAATTTATTTTAGGCCATTTCTGCCACCCCTGGGACCGGCTGAGCTAGAGGCCAAAATCCACAGGTAGGCACTGTTTTCTATGAAAAAATGTGATGTGTCCACGTTGTGTTGTGGGCCATTTCCTGTCGCGGGCGATAGGCCTACCCACACAAGTGAGGTATCATTTTTATCGGGAGACATGGGGGAATGCTGGGTGGAAGGAAATTTGTGGCTCCTCTCAGATTCCAGAACTTTCTGTCACCGAAATGTGAGGAAAACGTGTTTTTTTTGCCAAATTTTGAGGTTTGCAAAGGATTCTGGGCAACAGAACCTGATCAGAGCACCACAAGTTACCCCATCTTGGATTCCCCTGGGTTTCTAGTTTTCAAAAATGCGCTGGTTTGCTAGGTTTCCCCAGGTGCCGGCTGAGCTAGAGGCCAACATCTACAGGTAGGCACTGTTTTCTATGAAAAAATGTGATGTGTCCACGTTGTGTTTTGGGCCATTTCCTGTCGCGGGCGCTAGGCCTACCCACACAAGTGAGGTATCATTTTTATTGGGAGACTTGGGGGAATGCTGGGTGGAAGGAAATTTGTGGCTCCTCTCAGATTCCAGAACTTTCTGTCACCGAAATGTGAGGAAAACGTGTTTTTTTAGCCAAATTTTGAGGTTTGCAAAGGATTCTGTGTAACAGAACCTGGTCAGAGCCCCACAAGTCACCCCATCTTGGATTCCCCTAGGTCTCTAGTTTTCAAAAAGGCACAGGTTTGGTAGGTTTCCCTAGGTGCCGGCTGAGCTAGAGGCCAAAATCTACAGGTAGGCACTTTGCAAAAAACACCTCTGTTTTCTTCCAAAAAATGTGATGTGTCCACGTTGTTTTTTGGGGCGTTTCCTGTCACGGGCGCTAGGCCTACCCACACAAGTGAGGTATCATTTTCATCAGGAGACTTGGGGGAACGCTGGGTGGAAGGAAATATGTGGCTCCTCTCAGATTCCAGAACTTTCTGTCACCGAAATGTGAGGAAAACATGTTTTTTAGCCAGATTTTGAGGTTTGCAAAGGATTCTGGGTAACAGAACCTGGTCAGAGCCCCACAAGTCACCCCATCTTGGATTCCCCTAGGTCTCTAGTTTTAAAAAATGCACAGGTTTGGTAGATTTCCCTAGGTGCTGGCTGAGCTAGAGGCCAAAATCTACAGGTAGGCACTTTGCAAAAAACACCTCTGTTTTCTTTCAAAAAATGTGATGTGTCCACGTTGCGTTTTGGGGCGTTTCCTGTCACGGGCGCTAGGCCTACCCACACAAGCGAGGTATCATATTTATCGGGAGACTTTTTTTTTTTTTTTATATTCCCCCCCCTTTGGCGGCCCGTTTTCCGAGGGGGCCTACCCCCCCAAGTGAAATCCCTGGCATCTAGTGGTGTTTGCTGGCCCACAGCACAACTGCGATCGGTTCCCAGGAAACACTTTCAGAAGGCCTCGTAAGAAAGGTGAGACTCTCCCCTTGGGTGCCGACACCCGCACCCAAGGGGTTAATAGTTAAACAGCATTTGAATTCCTCATTAACAGACAATACCATATTCAGTACATAAAAAAACATAGACGATCAAGTTTGTAACACCAACATTGTTTACAGACAAGATTTCTGACTTTCCGTATGGAAAAATATTAATACAACCCAAAACGCGAAATTTGTTAGCAATCAATTAATTAAGCACAGAGGTATAGATCTACATCCTTATCATCATCAGACACAATTCAAGGAATTATATATATTAACATATCTTCAAAGAATCATAAACAATTAATTAGCAGAACACAATAATACAAATATTTGTTTGCATGAATCAAGAACATAATCGCTAATGCAACATTGAACTTTAGTCTTTACAGGCTTTATCACATCCTTGCATGATTTCAACCCATAATCTCTCAATATTGGTTTGAGTTATTCACACAGAAAATCAAGGTAGAGAAATGCATGAATAAGAAGTAAATATAATCCTCTACAATTTGTGCGCTTCAGAGACAGTGAAGGGATTGCTCCTCTTACAATTTTACTGTAAGGGTATTTATCAATAATATCCACACCCACAATCTGAGGAAAAGAGAAAACTGAAATTTTGCAATTGTCCAATCAAGCCACAATTCTCTTTTATAGATGATTTAAATTGCAGATGAAGTAGGACTAAGATAAGAACCTAAAGTCACATTTAGATCTCACACTATGATCATAGTTCAGTTATGTTTTACTGGGGCCTTACCTGTAGTAATTGTCTTCAGTTGTGACCATAGAATGTTTCAAACAAAGAGCAATTCAGGATTCATTTATCACCAAAAGAATACAAAGTATATGATGACAATTTAAATCATCTTGAAGAAATGCTGAGAACATTTTACCACAGCTTTGGATTACACACATCCCTGAAACCAGGGCAACTTTTTAATGCAACCATAGAATGAATAGCTTTTGCCCCAAATTATTCTTGGAATAATACAGTCATTGATTAAGGGAGACAATTAACTTTCCAATAAAGTCATTTTGTAAACATGGCAGGATGCAAACAATTGAGTGAACCAAAGCTCAAGACACATAAATTATAGACGGTTCAATTTTAGCCTGAAACATCTCAGCAGGACACAAAAGAGGACTACCCCAGATTAAAAAAATATGAAGGACAGAATGTGTGAAGCCAAAGTTAAAGAGAGCTTGGGCACTTGGGATTGTCACTTTCTGTTGCTGTTAAATCACCCCAAATAATCAAAATGAGAAAGTATTACTTAATGAAGAATGGTTTCAAAGTGTGCAATAAAAGGTGTGTCTTCTGCATATAGAAGTCTAGTTATGAGCCCACCCAAATGTGAAATACATCTGGATACAGGGCCTAGATTCTCTTCCAAAATCAATAAATAATTAGAAAGTGTTGGAGCTAATTTCAACCCATGTCCTACACCCTTGTTTTTCAACCCTTAAATACATTTGTTCTTGATGGCAAATCTAATCTGGATAAAATTATCAGAATCCAATCGAAATAAAAATTCCAACTGATATTGTTGAGCTTGTTGAAATCGGCCTTCAAGATGGACATAACAATAGTATGGAAGGCTGATTGGAGATCTACCAAGGCCATTGCCAGCTTACCGTTTTCCAGTTGCTTCCTTCTGGATGTATTACATTACTACATATATCAATTTACGACCTTGAGGGATTTTCCTGGTCAATAATTTAAATTCATGTTGGCAATTCTTAATGTTATCATTCTCTACTATAAATATGTTACATCAGTTGCACAACAATTTCCCACAAAGCTTTAGCAGGTTACCCAGCAGGAAATGTATTTGGTAGATAATTTGACAACAATGTTCTGTCCTGTTTCTATAAAAGGAGACAAACACTGCTCTGACTCAGAGGTTAGTAATTGTAGCATTCATCTACATATGGATAAATATATGCGTTAGCAGATGAATCCAAGTTTGTGGTCAAAAGCCAGAGATATTTAATGGCATGAAATCAGGGGCAAACACCTTTCCTTTCATCTGATATAACAATGCTTTGAAACTTCCACTGCAGATGTATTCATTTCATTTGCTTGGTTATAAATGCATGGTTTCGAAAAATCAATAAACAAGCTCTAGAATGGTGTAATCTGCACAGCGATCATTGCCAGGTAGACTGAAAGCAAAATACTGGTATAGTTTTATCTTCAATGGATTACAATACTACATTTTGCCTATTTATATATCCTGTTAACTAGTGGTGGGTAGAACTCATGGAATTTGACTCTGCTCAATTCTGCGAAGTTACATAAAAACTCTGCAAGATTCCTCAGACTTCTGCCAATGGGAGTAAATAGTTGTTAATGCGCTGCTCGCACTGCGATTTTTGCACCAATAGTACATTCCGCACTGAAAAATCAGCACAAACTGGACCATACAGTATGTCATGGGGAACAGCTACTCAAGTTGATTTTGCTGCAGCATGAGTAGACTTTCTACCAGAGCTACAGCCTTCCGACCTCAAATGGTCACATCTTCCTGCGACCGTCTACGTTAGAAAAACCTCACCAGATGTCTGCCTAGTGACTGAAAATCGCACTATGGAGTGCCAAATCTCACTCGCATTCACCAACTTACCATTCTAGGGCTGCACACAAGAACAGATTCCACCATGCGGCAATTGCCAGAATTTGGATGGAACTCTGCATTACAATTGTAAGGCAGTCGACACAATCACACCAATTTCACAGGCAGAATAGAATATTCCACCCACTCCTATGTTAACAATACGACTAGGGTTGTCACACTATTCTTTTTATCTGGTTTTATTTGTTTTTTTATCTGGTTTGGAAAGTTAATTCCGTCCTTTCTCTAAGGACTCATGACTGCATAAGAATTGGTCTGAGTCCTGGTGGTCAAAGGCTTCCTGGGCTATGTGGTAGGATTTTGTTTATTATCAATTAATAACTCTCTTCTCCTCATCTCCCCAAAGTTGTTTCAATTTCAGATGGATTCGGTTACTGTTACTTGCTGAAAACTGTGTTTGGGCTTCGTAGGAAAAATAAACAATGATGAACCACATATTGAATAATAAAATTCAATACATATTCAAAATGTGATTGCTTAGGGCTTTTGAGGCACAGAATAATAAAAAGGAATAATTTATGTTGTACACAGAGTATATTTAGCTGTGTATTGAAATATGGGACAAAAATTGACAAAATAGGATCAGCTTTTGCATTCTCACTGGGCATGGCAGAAGCGTCCACAAGATGGCAGTTACAATTGTGGACTGATATTACTGAGTTGTTTCTCAAAATGGACTCTACTTTAGAGTCTACAGACAATGGCCCTCATTATTACATTGGCAGTAAATGATAAAGTGGTGGTAATACCGCCAAAAGGCTGGCGGTATTTAACGTCAAATTATGACCATGGTGGTGATAACTCCCATAGACAGCCAATCTACCACACCAACCGCTAGGGCGTTAACACCATTGACCACACTGGTAGCCAACAACAGCCAGGCAGAAGACAAAGTACCACCCACCATATTATGACCTTGCAATCCACCAGGATTTCCGGTGTGGTGCGAACACCATCAAAAGCCTGGCAGAAACAGAACACAGAAGTGCAAAGACTCACCGTCAGAGACACAGGGAAGAACAATGCCGCCATGGAACAAGAACAGCAAGTCTTCCCGATGGGCATCTACATCATGCTCCACCTGGAACACCAATGCCGACAAAGATGAAGACGGTGAGTACAGCTGCCTAGCACACAAGGGAGGGAGGGAGGGAGGGAGGAAAACCAGAGTGACACACACGCACGACACACACCCAACACACACACCATACACAAAACCAGCTGCAGACAAAAAGCAATGGCTTATGATACACAGCAGAATAATGTAAGGGCAACAAGAATGCAGTAATGAGAATGTGTTGATTGTAAACAGCTACCAAAAGAACCAATTATCCAAAAACAGATATTTACAAATGTATACAAAGGGCCAATGTCCAGTCCAAAATACTAAGGGCCCACATGGCCACAGGGCACAGTCCAAAGTCCAACTCAAATCCTGACTTCATCCGGATAGAACTTTGCAGGGGCTTCAGTTTGCAAGTGGGCAGACAACTCAGGGAGATGGGGGCACCTCAGCCGAATACGGGAACAAGACCACTGGTTCTGGAGGGGGCTCCATGCCCATTTCTCTCTGCTTTGGAGTGCAAGGCCACAGTCTCTCAGGTGGGTGACTTTCCCACTGGTTCTGGAGTGGGCTCCATGCCCATTTCTCTGTGCTGGGGAGTGCAAGGCCACAGTCTCTCTGGTGGGTGACTTGCACACTGGTTCTGAGGGGGCTCCATGCCCATTTCTCTGTGCAGGGGAGTGCAAGGCCACAGTCTCTCAGGTGGGTGACTTTCCCACTGGTTCTGGAGGGGGCTCCATAACCATTTTTATGTGCTGGGGAGTGCAAGGCCACAGTCTCTCAGGTGGGTTACTTCCTCACTGCTTCTGGAGGGGGCTCCATGCACAATTACCTATGCTGGGGAGTGCAAGGTCACAGTCTCTCTGGAGGGGAACATGCCCACTGCTTCTGAAGGGGGCCCCTTGTACAGCAATCCCTGGAGGGTGGCCTACATGGCTTCCGCCGATGGTGATGCTGTGTCATCTGGAGGTAAGGGCTGCACTGTGTCAGCAGGTGGAGGTGCCTCCTGGGCAGCCTCTGCTGGAGGTGAGGGCTGCACTGTCTCAGCAGGTGAAGGTGCCTCCTGGGCAGCCTCTACAGGAGTAGGCCGCAGTTCCTCAGCTGGCAGTGAGGGCCCAGTGACCACTGGTGGTGATGTCACCATGACCCCCTCCTCTGGAGTCAAGGGCTTATTCCCCTTCATGGCAGGAGGTGTTGGATCCTTCCCCTTTTTGGCAGGGGTTGAGGGATTTTTCCCCTTCATGGCAGGGTGTGCAGGCTCCTTAGCCTTTCTGCCAGGAGTTGAGGGCTTCTTCCCCTTCATGGCAGGAGGTGCAGGCTCCTTCCGAGGTGTGGGATCCTTAACCTTTGTGGCTGGTGGAGTGGGATCTTTCAATGACTTGCCACCACGACTAGGTGGTGCTACCACTCTCCGCATGGACTGTTTGACTGAGGTGCTAGGCTGGTTCATTGGGACGGGGGAGGGCAGGGGGAGGTAAGAGGTCAAGTTGGGCAAGGAAAAGCTTCTTAGGGACGGTGGGGTGGGATGAGGGAGTAGGGATGGGAGTGGAGGTTGAGGGAGTGGTTGCTGGAGGTGTATGCCTGCTGGACTTGGGTGCAGGTGCATAGGCAGTGAGCTGATGTGAGGTGGATGGCTGTTGGGTGTCTGAGTGCTTGAATTTGTGTCTTTTAGGAGGGGGGACAGAGAGGGTGGGAGAGGACACAGGGGACGCGTGCATGGATGTTGTGAAGGTGTCTGCTAGTGAGGTCTGTGTGCTCCTTGGTGTGGTAATGCTGGTGGTGGATCTTAATGCAGTGTATGCAGGTGTGAGTATGGACATGACTGTGAGCGAGGTGGAGGAGGAGGAGGAGGAGGGGGAGACAGTGGAGGCAGTGGATGTTCTTGTGTGTACAATTATCTGGTGTTTGCGTGAGTGGTTGTGGGATGAAGTGTGGTCCCTGTGTTTGACTGTTCCACTCTTGTGTGTTGTCTTGTGTGCATGCTCGTCTGTATGTGCACATGGGATTGGTTGGGGTTAATGAAACTGGGGCTGGGAAGTGGTAGTTGGAGGGGACAGTAGGGACAGGGACAATGGCTGCCATCAGAGAGGAGGCCAGAGCCTGAATCGATCTCTGTTGGGCCGCCAATCTACCATGTATGCCCTCCAGGAATGCATTGCATTGCTGCTTTTGGAATGCCAGCCCCTGGATGGCATTCACAATGGTAGATTCCCTGGATCTCAGGTGGTCAATAGCCTCCTCACTCAGGGCAGCAGGGCTCATGGGGCAGGGCCTGAGGTGCCCGGGGCGAAGGAGATGCCCATCCTCCCAGGTGAGCAGGCACGGGCAACTCACTGAGGGGCTACTGGGAGGGTGGTGCTGGTATGGGGGTGGCAGCTGTACCTGCAGCTGGGGTGGTCACAGAGGTGTCCACCACCACCAGGGATCTCCATCAGAGGAGGTATCTGAGTCTGTGTTGTCACCTCCTGTCTCTGCCGTGGTGCTCCCCTCGCCCTCCATCCCACTGGTTCACTCGGCGTCAGTGGACTCTGCCTTACGGGGTCATGTGGGATGCAGCTTCCTCTGTTGCCAGTGCCCCTGCTCCTCTGCCAGATGATGCTAATGCACACATGGCCAGCATGACAGAAGAAAAAAGGGAGAGAGAGAGAGAGAGAGAAAGGAAACACTGGGTCAATTACTGCACCAACACCACAGTTGGCATACACAGCATTGTCACACACAGGGATCAGGATTGAGCACTACGCATTGCACTGCCAGTGATTTGGCTAGATGCCACCGCAAGAAAAGGGCCACACACCGCCAACTGTACCCCTCCTGGGATTCACAAATCCCTGACTGACATGGAATGCTAACAAGCTAGGTTACCTGCATCTGCCATATACCCATTACTCTTGAGCTGTATCATGCTGCTATGTCTTGCCTGGCATTAAGGGGCACCCACTAACTCACACCCACCACCCGGATCCCATTCCACCTGCCAATTACTGTAGTAATGCCCACTGTACTCACCCTCTTGTGGCTGCTGTGATGCCCTCAAGCACCAATGCAGCTCTGGGTAGGCCACTGCCAGTATGCGGACCATCAGAGGGTCAGATTCCGACGGGCACATCTTCCTCGTTGGGAGGCCATCGCCAGCTGGGCCTCTGCGGTCTTCCGTGCCCAGCGTCTCAGGATCTCCCACCATTTCCAACAGTGGGTGCACTGCCTGTCATAGACCCGCAGGGTCCACATGTCCTTGGTGATGGCACACCATAATCCCTTCTTTTGATAGGTGCTGACCTGCTGAGGTAACACAGACAGGAGGACACCATTATACATATAATCCAGCCTGTCACATATATGGCCCACCAATCCCGTTTATGTCACCACTGGCACACACATCGGTCGGCGCACACCATGAACACCATGTACACCACCACATTACATCCCACACAATGCTTGCACACACATCTCCATTCATCCTTCCCACATGCATCGTGCCCAAGGTGTACTCACCTGTTGGTCTGGAGGCCCATACAGCAGTCCGTACTGGGGTAGGACCCCATCCACCAATCGCTCCAACTCCTCCGAAGTGAAGGCAGGGTCCCTTTCCCTAGTCACACAGGCCATGATAGGTTCCAGACACAGGTCACATCAGTAAACACAGTGTAGGTGTCCTTCTGTTGAAGGTCAGGAAAAAAGTGAGGAAGTGAAGAATCAGATAGAAAACGGCAGTCACGTCCACGGCAGTGTACACTATCACCTCCGGCGCTGATCCCCATTGGCCACTGTACTCCATAGAGCCCCATATTATCCAATGAGGAATTGCACTGCGGTGCAAGACCACCTTCTGCCACAGCGCACAACATTGGTGGAGTTACCTGACTTCCACTTGTCCCTCCATACAGGACAGGTGGTCGCCATTTCATGGGGGCAGACAATGGTCATATCAATCTTAACTGCGTCACAGCCTAGATTAGCACATACCTTACCATTCCCACTATCCCATCACATAAATGCACTATGTACACTGAGGTTGTGGTTCCATTGTTCAACCTACTCACTCTTGTGTCCCTTAGAATACCTACCACTGTGGATGAATAGGAGGAGGAGACAAACCCCTGTGTACAAACCCCTTGTGGACTTGGCTACACTGGAGGACAGGCACATTACACTCACATATAGACTCGACAGCGCCACAATCACAGAGCTGTGTGCCCAACTGGAGCCTGACCTGATATCTGCTATCCATCATCTGACTGGGATCCCCCCTCTTTGGCAAGTGCTATCAGTGCTCCATTTCCTGGCAACTAGTTCTTTCACTGGCAACAGTGGGCTGAGCAGCAGGAATATCACAGCCAATGTTTTCAATTGTGCTGGAAAAAGTTTTGTCTGCCCTTGTGAAACAACACATGTGCAGCTACATAGCTTTCCCCTAGGTGAAAGATCTGGCCACTGTGAAGGCCGGATTCTATGCAATGGGACATATACCCAATATTGTTGGGGCAATTGACGGGACACATATTGCGTTAGTCCCCTCCCCCGCCAGAATGAACAGGTGTTCAGGAATCGGAAGAGTTTCCACTCCCTGAATGTGCAAGTGGTGTACCTGGTGGACCAGTACATCTCCCACGTCACTGCTAAGTATCCTGGGTCGGTGCATGACGACTTTGTTCTGAGGAATAGCAGCATTCCAAATGTGATGGCCCAACCACAGAGGCACAGGGTGTGGCTAATAGGTGAGCCATGTTCCCCAGCCACTGTATGTTAGTGTATGCCTTCAGGTATCATCCCCATATATTGTGTGAGGCTAAATGTTGTCCCTCAATACTTGTAGGTGACTCTGGTTACCCAAACCTATTGTGGCTGCTGACCCCTGTGAGAATTGCCAGCGACAGGGACTGAGGAACGTTATAATGAGGCACATGGGCGAACCAGAAGGATCGTCGAGACGACCGTCGGGCTCCTGAATGGCAAGTTCAGGTGCCTCCATCTGACAGGTGGATCCCTGTGCTACTCACCCGGGAAGGTCTGCCAGATAGTAGTGGTATGCTACATGTTGCACAACCTGGCCCTCAGATGGCATGTACTGTTTCTTCAGGAGGAGGAGACTAGAGATGCCCCTGTGGCAGCAGTGGACCCTGAGAACAGTGAGGATGAGAAGGCAGACTTCCAATGACACACAGGTGAGACAGTGCAACTGGCCATTCCGCTGACTATTGATGTTTTCTGTGTGGCTGTAGCATGATGGCATTAACTTCCATTGCATTTCAACTTATTGTCACCTGTGGCTTGGCATTTTACAGATGTTGGTGATATAACAGCTGTGTACTGATGTAACGACTACAGACAGCTACAGGTCATTATTTCTATGCTCTCACAGTGTTCAGATCATTTGCACTAGATGTAACTGTTTCCATAAATGCACATTTTCAACACATAAAATAGTCTAGTTGTGTTCAAGGGTGTTTATTGCAGTGCTATGAAATTGAGGGAAAAGTGTAATGGAATGGGGTGATGATGGAGGAGTCCAGGGTATTGCTCCAGTCTGTTTGTAGCACAGTTTCAGTGTCCAAGGGGCCATAGGAAGGGGAGCAAAGGAAGTTCAAAGTAGACAATATGACAGTGTGGGACACAAGGGGGACAATCAGGTGAGTCTAATTTTCTGGTGGTGGTGTTGGCAAGTGCTGCTGGCTTCTGTCTGGGTCGCAGGGAACTTTTGTGAGGTGGTTCACCTTCTGCAGGGGGAGGGGTGCTGGTGGCCTATGGGTCTTGTGGCAGGGCCTCCTGCCCACTAGCTGAAGCGGAAGTGGAGGTCTGGTAAATGGACTTGCTAGTGTTAGGGGCCCGCTGGTGTGCTGTTGCTTCCCTCATGATGTTGGCCATGTCTTCTCGTACGCCTGCTATGGAGATCAAGGTGGTGTTGATGGCCTGCAAGTCCTCCCTGATATTTTTCCACCTGCAGCCGCCTGTTCTCCTACACGTTGTAAAGGATCTGGCCCATCGTGTCCTAGGAATGTTGGTAGTCTCCCAGGAACTCGGTGAGTGCCTCCTGGAGAGTCGGTTCCCTGGGTCTGTGCTTCCCCTGACGCACAGCGATCCTCCCAGTGTCCCTATGGGCCTGTGCCTCTGTCCCCTGACCCCAGGTCCCTGATTGTCTTGGGTGTGAGGTGTGGACCTGGGGTCCCTGTACAGGTGGGCCACTGCTGATTGAGAGGTGTGGGGATGCTGGGTGGGTGCTGTGGTGTTAGATACTGATGGGCGAGGCACAGTGGTGGACTGGATATGGGCTTGGGTGAGGTCCCTGATGGGCCAGGATTTTGGTCCAGGTCTTGAAGTCCAGAGTTCCTGTCATTACTGGGGGCATTTTCAGTTGGGGGACTGTTTTGTTGTGGCACCTCCTCTCCGCTGACATTGGCTGGGGCACCTGTGGAGATGTAAGTGATGTATTATGCTTCATGTTTGTGACATATCGTACATCCCTGGCTTCCCCTCTATCATTGCTGTTGCCCGGCTTTAGTGATGGGTGTCCATGCAGTGCTGGGAGGGATGTCCATGCATTGGCATAAGCATGCAGGGCTAAGCATTAGGATTAGTCATATGTGTAGGTGCAGTGTGTTGGATGGAGTGAAGTGATGGGAGTGAGGGTGAGGGGGCGTGATGGCATGCAGGTATGGGGGGTGATAAGTAGTAAATGTTGACTCACCAGTGTCCAGTGTCCAGTCCTCTGGCTACTCCAGCGAGTCCCTCAGGATGCAATAATGCCAAGACTTGCTCCTCCCATGCTGTGAACTGTGGGGGAGGAAGCGGGGGTCGACTGCCAGTCCTCTGTATGTCGAACTGGTGCCTTGCTGCCAGGGAACGTACCTTCCCCTGTAGGTCATTCCACATCTTCCTGATGTTTTCCCTTGTTCTTGGATGCTTTCCCATGGCATTCACCGTGTTCGCGATTCTCCGCAAGAGCTTCATCTTACTCGCATGGATATTTGCTGTGCCTGTGCTCTAAACAGCTGTGGCTCTACCCTGACAATTTCCTCCACCATGACCCTTAATTCCTCATCAGTTAAACAGGGGTGGTTTGGGGGAAATGGGTGTTGTAGGGTGTGTGTTGGTGAGAGTGTGTTGAGTAATGTGGTGGGGTGTGTGATGTGGGGTGAGTGAAGAATGTCTGGGTATATGTGGTGTGTGTGTCTAGTTGTCTCTGTGCTGTTCATGTCAATCTCATGGCAGTAATTGTTGTTCGTAAAGGGTTGTGGGTAATGTGGGTCTGTGTTTTATGGCACTGTGTGTGGGTGGGTGTGGTGTTTGTATGAGTGTCAGATGTGTGTTTTTAGTATTGGCCATTGTAGTGTAGTTTTGTATGTGGGTGTCCATTTTGAGCACGGCGGTATGTACCATATATGGTTTACCGCCATTGAATGTCCGCCGTGGTGATTCGTGTGTCATGATGTGGTCGGCGTTGTTCCATTGGCGTAACGATATGGGTGTTGGTACCGCCACTTTAGCACTGACCTTTGGGCTTGCGGAATTGGGTATGTGGCTGTCGGATTGGTACGTGTGGTCATATTATGGCGAACAGATATTCGCCACTGCAGCGGTGTGTTGGCGGCCGTCAACGTGGCAGTAAGCGAGCTTTACTGCCAATGTCATAATGACCCCCAATATCTTTATTTTTCCTGCCTATAACCAACAGTTGAATGCCATAGGCTATTATCCAATTACACCGCGTTTTTATATCTTCCATACCCTGTTGGCAATTTGTGTAGAGACCAGAGTTAACAATTCCTCAGATTGGTGCACTGGTCTAAATACCCTTTTGTGGTAACTCTCTGTAGGATGTTGGCTCTGTATGTACTGTTTCAAAGTAAGAAATAGCATGCACAGAGTCCAAGGGTTCCCCTTAGAGGTATGATAGTGGCAAAAAGAGATAATACTAAAGCTCTATTTTGTGGTAGTGTGGTCGAGCAGTAGGCTTATCAGAGGGTAGTGTTAAGCATTTGTTGTACACACACAGGCAATGAATGAGGAACACACACTCAAAGACAATTCCAGGGCAATAGATTTTTATATAGAAAAATATATTTTCTTAGTTTATTTTAAGAACCACAGGTTCAAAATTTACAAACAATACTTTAAATGAAAGGTATTTCACTCAGGTATCTTAGGAACTTTGAATCATCACAATAGCAAGTACAGTTTTGGTAAGAATGGCAATAAGCTATTTTAAAAATGGACACAGTGCAAAAATAAACAGTTCCTGGGGGAGGTAAGTATTTGTTAGTTTCACAGGTAAGTAAAGCACTTACGAGGTTCAAAGTTGGGTCCAAGGTAGCCCACCGTTGGGGGTTCAGGGCAACCCCAAAGTTACAACACCAGCAGCTCAGGGCCGGTCAGGTGAAGAGGTCAAAGTGGTGCCCAAAACGCATAGGCTTCAATGGAGAAGGGGGTGCCCCGGTTCTAGTCTGCCAGCAGGTAAGTACCCGCGACTTCGGAGGGCAGACCAGGGGGGTTTTGTAGGGCACTGGGGGGGACACAAGTCAGCACAAAAAGTACACCCTCAGCGGCACAGGGGCGGCCGGGTGCAGAGTGCAAACAGGCGTCAGGTTTGCAATAGGCTTCAATGGGAGACCCAGGGGTCTCTTCAGCGATGCAGGCAGGCAAGGGGGGGGCTCCTCGGGGTAGCCACCACCTGGGCAAGGGAGAGGGTCACCTGGGGGTCGCTCCTGCACTGGAGGTCGGATCTTCAGGTCCTGGGGGCTGCGGGTGCAGTGTGTTTCCCAGGCATCGAGTTCTTTGAAGGAGGCAGTCGCAGTCAGGGGGAGCCTCTGGATTCCCTCTGCAGGCGTCTCTGGGGGGGCCCAGGGGGGTCAACTCTGGCTACTTACGGGCTCGCAGTCGCCGGGGTGTCCTCCCTGTAGTGTTGGTTTTCTGCAGGTCGAGCCGGGGGCGTCGGGTGCAGAGTGGAAAGTCTCACGCTTCCGGCGGGAAACGTGTGGTCTTTAAAAGTTGCTTCTTTGTTGCAAAGTTGCAGTCTTTGTGGAACAGGGCCGCTGTCCTCTGGAGTTCTTGGTCCTTTTAGATGCAGGGTAGTCCTCTGAGGCTTCATAGGTCACTGGACCCTGGGGGACGCGTCGCTGTTGCAGTTTTTCTTGAAGTGGGGAGACAGGCCGGTAGGGCTTGGGCCAAAGCAGTTGGTGTCTCCGTCTTCTCTGCAGGGCTTCAGGTCAGCAGTCCTTCTTCGTCTTCAGGTTGCAGGAATCTATCTTGCTTGGTTCTGGAGGCCCCTAAATACTAAATTTAGGTGTGTGTTTATGTCTGGGAGGGCAGTAGCCAATGGCTACTGTCCTTGAGGGTGGCTACACCCTCTTTGTGCCTCTTCCCTGTGGGGAGGGAGGCACATCCCTAATCCTATTGGGGGAATCCTCCAAAACCAAGATGGAGGATTTCTAAAGGCAGGGGTCACCTCAGCTCAGGACACCTTAGGGGCTGTCCTGACTGGTGGGTGACTCCTCCTTTTTTTTCTCATTATCTCCCCTGGACTTGCCACCAAAAGTGGGGCCTGTGTCCAGGGGGCGGGCATCTCCACTAGCTGGAGTGCCCTGGGGCATTGTAACATGAAGCCTGAGCCTTTGAGGCTCACTGCTAGGTGTTACCGTTCCTGCAGGAGGGAGGTGTGAAGCACCTCCACCCAGAGCAGGCTTTTGTTTCTGTTCTCAGAGAGCACAAAGGCCCTCACCACATGGGGTTAGAAACTCATCTCTCAGCAGCAGGCTGGCACAGACCAGTCAGTCCTGCACTGAACAATTGGGTAAAATACAGGGGGCATCTCTAAGATGCCCTCTCTGTGCATTTTTTAATAAATCCAATACTGGCATCAGTGTGGGTTTATTATTCTGAGAAGTTTGATACCAAACTTCCCAGTATTCAGTGTAGCCATTGTGGAGCTGTGGAGTTCGTTTTGACAAACTCCCAGACCATATACTTAATATGGCCACACTGTACTTACAATGTCTAAGAATAGACTTAGACACTGTAGGGGCATATTGCTCATGCAGCTATGCCCTCACCTGTGGTACAGTGCACCCTGCCTTAGGGCTGTAAGGCCTGCTAGATGGGTGACTTATCTATGCCACAGGCAGTTTTGTGTGCATGGCATCCTGAGGGGGATGCCATGTCGACTTTGCCTTTTTCTCCCCACCAACACACACAATCTGCAATGGCAGTGTGCATGTGTTAGGTGAGGGGTCCCTTAGGGTGGCACAACATATGCTGCAGCCCTTAGGGACCTTCCCTGGTCACAGGGCCCTTGGTACCACTGGTACCTTTTACAATGGACTTATCTGTGTGCCAGGGGTGTGCCAATTGTGGAAACAATGGTACATTTTAGGTGAAAGAACACTGGTGCTGGGGCCTGGTTAGCAGGGTCCCAGCACACTTCTCAGTCAAGTCAGCATCAGTATCAGGCAAAAAGTGGGGGGTAACTGCAACAGGGAGCCATTTCCCTACACTCTCAATTGAGGTTTACTCACCTGGGAGTGACCAAGATACAGATCATGCTCAACTCAGAGATGTGTTTGTCTACCTAGCTCCATCTTGACCTGCTAACCCAAGGTGAGATTATTGAGGACATGAATTACATTTTACCCAATGTATAAAACAACTATTCCTAAGGCCTCAAGCTGCATCACCAGAATGATATTGGCAGCAGACACATTGGCACAGCAATGGGCACATGATGACTCTATTCACATATACAACAAGGTCTTGTGTTTGTCTGTATTCCACTCAACTGGGCCTCCAAATGGTCAAAGCCATATATTGCCTTTCCACTGTGTTGGCTTCACTGGTGGTAAAATGTCATCTTCCAAAGTGCAACGGATCTGCATATCTCATCAACTGCTTGAGACAAATAGGTTAAGCATGCTTTACACGTCATATCAAATAACCCAATACCATTTAAATTGGCACAATAAGAATTCCTACAACTTAACTGTCCAAAGTCTCTGCTGACTATAACACAAAACCTTTAAAGGTAAATGTCAAAATTCAACCAGTAAAAATGTATATTCTTCATCAACAGATCGAGCTGCCCTGGGCACATGGAAGCCACAGAACAGACTACCACTACCCCCTGGATGAAGCCCTAAGTGACGAAAACACTCTTGGACTTGTGGATGTGGAGGAAGGTCCTGGCTCTAGAGCAACCAGGTTATACAGCAACAGTGAGTCTTACTGTGTCCACAACTACACATCCCAGCTCTGTTGCTTCAATATCCCTGGCAATGATGCACCCCCAACCTGTGTAGCACAGTTTCCTCCATATTGTGTCTCCCAGTTCTGGATCCAGAGGTGCAACTCAACACTCCAGACACTGACGGTCAGGGACCCAGTTGGCGAAGGCACCCTATGCCAAGGACACCAGCTTGCAGGGGTAGGGTGCGTGAGAGGAATGCTGTGGGCCAGCGGAGTGAGGCCACTGGGGCTGCTGTTGGTCTGGACACCATCAGCCACATGATGGGAGACTAGCAGAAGTCCCAAGGCGTGATGGATGCCCATAATACCGAAATGAGCACCCTAACAGGGCTGCTATGGGAAATTAACACCAGACTTATCAGGGCTTTACTCCCAACATCTACCCCTTCCTGTGTGTCGGGTACATCATCCTGTGGCAAACACAGGAAGGGAGGCCTTGACAGAGGCACAGGGAGCTTCAGAAACCCCTGTCTCCACAGCAGCTGATCCCCCCCTTGCAAGTATGGATGTCCAGCAGAGAATCCAGAAAGTGTGGATTTACAAGACACCCACCACTGCCATCAATAATCCTCTTGCTTAAGGTCCTCCTCTGTGTGTCACACAATCACTCTGTGGTCTAATTCTGAACCACCTTCCATTTCCAATGGGAAGAGTACTCTGGACTTTGGACTTCAGTGATTTTATTTACCATGACTGACCCCTCGACATTTATTTTTTCGTTGAGTAATGTCACATATATTTTCTGTTAATTGTGGCTTCACAATAAAATCACCCGTCAATGACTCAATGTCTGCTGTTTAATTTCACATTTAGCGATGTATATATGTCAGACCATGTGAACCATACCATGATGATCCCAGGTACTTGTTCAAGATGGAACATGATATATGTACACAGTGTCCAGCTCAGGATTACAACTATCCCACAAAAACACATATATACAGGTGTCTGGTCAGAGAAGAAATTCTAAAATAGCAGTACAATAGTTTCTGATCACAGGGTAATTATAATCCAGTGCTCATGCACCTGGTGATATGACACAAACCTATGTCAGTGATTTGGCACAGGCACTATGGCCTACAAAGATGAAACACATCAATAGCTACATACAGGTCATACACAAAGAATGTTTAGCCAATTTTGAAGGGTTACTGACCATGGTCGTGGTCTAGGACTACATATTTTCTGGGCATATTATGACACACATGATGCATCAGGGTTAGCAAAGGACACAAAACAAGTTCAACTGAGTCTTCTAAACGTCTATCCTAACACTGTGGAAGCTGCCTTGGCACATGTCTCCTACACCCAAACTCTGTGACTTACATTCCTTGCAACAATTCATATCCACTTAGTCTGTCAGAACAGCATCACATACCTGCCAATGCCACAACTCTGAAATGCACTCATGAAGATGTCATTGTGAGGGTACCTGTTCAAAGAAAAAGACAAGGAGTAAAGGCATGAAACCATATATGTGACACAGGTCACATACCAAGCATCTGGAGAACAAAATACATTGCAATAAATCAGACACAAACAATTTTAATTGCAAGTCAGCTACTTCCTCTTCATCACTGTCACCTTCAGTTGTCATTTCAGGATTCTCACCCAGTGGCACTGCAGGCTCCCCATCCTCTGGGATGTATGGGATATTCCTCTGCAGGGTGATGTTATGTAGCATGTGGCATTCCACAGCAATCTGACACACTTTTCTGGATGAGTAGAGGAGGGCTTCACCAGTCCTGTCCAGTTAAGGAATGGGGCATAAGAGCAACAATGTGTCACTGACTTCATGGATATAGCACCTGACATTGCTCACACACAACCAGGACAGATGTGACTTACCAACCAGCCTGACCCTTTCTGGTTGCAGTTGTGACATCAGCTGAGGTATGGTGTTGTTCTGCATTAAGAAGGAATCATTGGCTGATCCAGGGGAACTGGCACAGACGTGAGATGTAGAGATGAGATAAACAGACAACTTGCATGTTGATGTAACAGAAGTTTTTTCTGTTGCAATAGACTTGTTCAGTGGCCTGCGGTGGCACCAAGGAAAATGTGTGCCATCAATGGCTCCCACCGCATGTGGGAGGCGGGCAATTCCATGGATGTTAGCCATCACATTGGCTAAATCCTCATGTCGGGGAACCTGATTTAGCTGTCAATGTGTTTCAACATTGCTGAGAGGAAATTCTTCAACACCAGACTGTACACATATTAGGACGTACCACCAGATAGGGCCACTGTATGTTGAAAGGATCTTGAGGACAGGAAGTGCAATACTGCATTGAGTTGCACAATGGGAACTATGCAGTTTGGATTACTGTTTGCTGGCATCAGATCTGGCTCTAACGATGGCAGAATACCACCACTGTTTGCCTACTCAAATTGTACGGCTGGGCTATGTGGCATTCCTCCATGGTTTGAAGGTCTGGCAATGGACGGTAAACAGGATGTTGTTGTATCTTCCCTCTCCCAGTGGTACTATGTGTGAAAATACATGAGTTGAAGCATTAGTTACTGTGTCCACATCAACATACATCATGCATACCAACAAAATCATGTGACAAAGCATTTCTGGCTGGAAATGCATTACACCCAGTACACATCACAGTTGTCACCTATACAAGTGTCAAATGTGACCCCATGGTTGTTATCACGTGTCCACAACATGGATTTGGGCAGCTCCCAACTATCTGCTCCTCAATTGCCCCTCAAAATGTGACAGTCTTTTCCAACAACCAAAAATACCATCATTGGTGGTGGACAGTGCACCGCACTGGTTATTGTTTAGTTGGAACAAAACAACAAGACTGATTTAGGATGTTGGTGATGATCCAATACATATATTGTTGTGTGATCCATTTAACAGGGCCATACACCGTATTTCCAAACGCCAAAATGTCAGGTGCCTCACCTACTCCACTAGACATCAGAAACCGCCCGCGGCCGCCAGCAGAAGTTATCCGTGCGGTACCAACCACGGCAGACATAGCCATAGGCTAAGGTTGCCTGTGGTGGTTGCAGGCCAATGGCTGTGGCTGTCAGATATGATGATGTCATATGTTGCATACGTGTTAGCCGCATTTAGCAAAATCAGTCACTTGACTCCTTACACTGCTGCCATCAATGCATCCACCACTTCAGTCGCTGTGTGGCGCCTCTGGGAGCAATCATGCCACAGCCAGCAGGTGAAAGGGCCACTGCCTTCTCTCAGGAGGAGCTAGAAAAGCCTTTAAACAAGGCCCTTTCCCCCCGTTTGGTGAGCTCTATGGCTCATCAGAGGAGCAAGTAAGAGAATCATAGGCACAATTGACTCTGTTATACACCATCATTTCCCTGCTCACAGGCTACAATGTGACCCTGTGTGCCAGTTAGACTTCGTGTGTGCCTGTTGTTGCAGTTTGTTTGGCATCAAAGGCATGTACATGGTGCAGGTACTGGAGAAAAGTACTAAGGCCCTCATTACAACCATGGTGGTAAATGCCGCCAACCGCCATGCTGACGGCTGCCAACATACCGTGACTGCGGCGGTATACCGCTGCGGGTATTATGACCCACACAGAGAAATCCACCACTATACAGACACCCACACAAGTCCGCCAGACCAAAGGTTAGTGATAAACTGGCAGTACCAAAACCCACACCGTTATGCCAACAGAAATAGGCCCACAGCATCAGGACCCACGAACACCGCGGCGGTCTTTCAACTGCAGTAAACCATTTGGGGCACAAACCGCTGCGCTCAAAATTCACACACACTAACAAAACTACACCACATTGGACAATTCAAACTACACACACCTGACACACATACACACACCACACCCACACATTCAGACCACTATAAAACACACTCACACATTACCCACAACCCTTTCAAAGAAAATAAATATTGCTAACTGAAACAGAGAGACAAGCCAGGAGCACCCACTCAATTTGAGCCACAGAACACCATCACCCATACACCATCCACGCACCTCACAGCACACACCTCAACACATCACCCCACACACCCTCACACATCGCACGCACACCACATCCATGGCACCCCAAAGACACCCCAGGTTTTCAGAGGAGGAGCTAAGGGTCATGGTGGATGAAATCATCTGGGTAGAGCCACAGCTATTCGGATCGTAGGTGCAGCAAACGTCCATTGCTAGGAAGGTGGAGCTATGGTGGAGAGTTGTGTACAGGGTCAACGCCGTGGGACAGCAACCCAGAAGAAGGGATGAAATCAGGAAGAAGTGGAACGACCTATGGGGGAAGGTGCATTCTGTGGTTGTAAAACATCAGGTAGCCGTACAGAGGACTGGTGGTGGACCCCCACCTCCTTCCCCACAACTTACAACATGGGAGGAGTAAATCTTGGCAATAATGCATCCTGAGGGCCTCGCAGGAGTAGCAGGAGTCCTGGACTCTGGTAAGTCAAATATTTCCTGTTATATCCCCCACCCTACCTGCATGCCATCACAATTTCCTACCCATACCCTCACCCCCATCACTCCACCATCTCACATATACCCCACTATCACAACCCACCCATCCCAAAACCAAGCCCTGCATGCCACACCGATGCATGGACACCCAGCACAGACCTGCATGAACACCCATCACTAAAGCATGCACATTAGAGAGAATCACCTAGCCCACAAAATCACCACTCGCACAAGGCAAAGCTGACAGGGCTATCACAACCATACAGGGAAACACACCCATGTACAGGATGGCACACAGAAACAATAACATTGTATTTACATCCCCACAGGACCCCCACTCAATGTCACTGGAGGGGAGATGCCACCAAAAACCAGTCCCCCCCAGAAGAGGCTGACAGTGATGACAGCATCTCTGCACGCCTGGAGCACGATGACCAACCCAGCCCATCAGGGACCTTTGGACATTTGGTTACCCTGCCACAGTCCCAAACAACCACAGAGCCTCCCCCCTCAGGAAACACCACCACAGTACCCACCCAGTGGGCCCATACCTCCCCAGGACACGTCAATCAGCAGTGTGACCACCACTACAGGAACCCCAGGCAACCCCACAAACCCAAGACAATCAGGGACCTGGGGTCAGTGGCAGTGGGCACACAGTTCAGGGGACAGAGGCACAGGACAACAGGGAAGCTGGGAGGACTGCTGTGTGATAGGGGGAGGACAGGCCCCCATGAACCCACTCTCCACAAGGCACTTGCAGGGATCTTGGGAGCATACCACCATTCCCAGAAGACCTTGGGCCAGATACTGGCCAAGTTGCAGGAGACCCTAGCGGCTGCAGGAGGGACAGTACCTGGGGATCAGGGAGGACCTCAAACACATCCACACCATCCTGGTCACCTTTGCAGGGGTGCTGGCTGACATGGCCAACACCATGAGGGAGGCAATGGCACAACAACGGGCCCCTCACACTAGCCATACCGAAGAACAGTCCTCCACCTCCACGGGCACTAGTGGACAGGAGGCCCCGCCACAGGACCAAAAGGCCTCCAGCATCCCACCCCCTGCAGAAGGAGAACCACCCTGCCAACAGTCCCTGCGATCCAGGCAGAAGCCAGAGAACATTGCCAAGACCCCCGCCAGGAAATAAGACTCTCCTGAATGTCACCCTTGTGTCCCACTCTGTCAACCTGTCCACCTTGAACTGCCATTGCTCCCCTTCCTATGCCCCCTTGGAAAATGCACCTGTGATACAAATAGACTGGACTCTATCTGGACATTCCTCCACCATCACCCTACCCCATTGCACATCATCCTCCACCTCTTAGCACTTAAATAAACACCCTTGGAACAAATACAACTATGGAGTCTGTCAATTGATTGAAATATGTATTAGTTCAACAAGCTGTAAACATTTCAAATCAAATGTACAGTTATATATACATTGGTATGACCTCTAGTGGACAGCACTAAACACACCGGGAGCCAGAGTGGACCACAGAGATCTGAAAATAGAGATGCCAAAAGGTACAGTAAGTGGCAATAGACATAGGGAAATCAGGCTGCCATGTTCAATGTCTAACACAAAACTGCAATGGAAAGTGAAGTTACAGGGTCTATCCTTTGTGTCACTAGAAGTACTGTTGTATGGGTGAGCTTCTGTTGTCCACATCTTCCTCACTGTCCACAGGCTCCACCGCTGCCACAAGACCATGTCCATGCTCATCTTCCTGCAGAAAAGGCACCTGGCATCACAAGGCCAGGTTTTGCAACATGCAACAATGATCTGGCACACCTTCTTGGGTGAGTAGTACAGGGATCTACCTGTCAGATGAAGGCACCGGAACCTGGCCTTCAGGAGGCCAAAGGTTCTTTCAATGATCCTCCTTGTTTGCCCATGTGCCTCATTGTAACGTTCCTCTGCCCTTGTCCTGGCATTCTGTACTGGTGTCAGTAGCCATGAGAGGTTGGGGTGACCAGAGTCACCTGCAAATATTCGAGGGATACCTCTTAGACATACACTCACTCTTAGGGACAACCCCACACCCATAGACCTACATCAACTGGGTGGGACCATGGGCTCACCTATTAGCCACACCCGGTGCCTCTGGAGTTGAGACATCACATATGGAATGCTGCTATTCCTCAAGATAAAGGTGTCATGCACAGAGCCAGGATACTTGGCATTCACATGGGAGATGTACTGGTCCACCAAACACACCATCTGCACATTCAGAGGGTGATAGCTTTTTTTATTCCTGTTCATTCCTCCGGGGGGGGCAAATGCTACAAGTGTACCATCAATGGCACCAATGATGTTGGGGATATGTCCCAGGGCATAGAAGTCTGCTTTCACTGTGGCCAAATCCTCCACCTGGGGGAATACAATGTAGCTGCGTATGTGTTTCATCAGGGCAGACAACACTCTGGTCAACACGTTTGAGAACAAAGGCTGTGACATCCCTGATGCCATGGAAACTGTTACTTGGAAGGAACCACTTGCCAGGAAATGGAGCACTGACAGGACCTGCACAAGAGGGGGGATACCTGTGGGCTGGCGGATAGCTGAAATCAGGTCTGGCTCCAATTGGGCACACAGTTCTTGGATTGTGCCCCTATCAAGTCTGTAGGTTAGGATAATGTGTCTGTCCTCCATTGTCGTCAGGTCCATCAGGGGTCTGTATACGGGAGGATGTAGCAATCTCATATTCATCCTCAGCGGTTGAAGTCTAGGGAGAAAAACGGTGAGCAGAGGGTCATATTCACACATCTATTGAAATAATGATGCATCTCTTCCTTTACAGAAACAGCATGTGAATTCGAGAGTCAGTTGATGTGCCAATGTCTGCTATGACGCAGTTGGGTGCCATGCCATGTGCCCTCCTGAAATGGAGGCTACCTGACCTCTGTGGAGAGACAAGTGGAAATGAGGTAATTCTGCTGGCGTTGTGCGCCGTAGCGGTCGGCGGTCGATGACCGCCGCACAACTTCGCATTGGTTAACATTGGGCCCTGTGGGTTCCAGGAGCCAATGGCAATGTACGCCGGCGGTGACGGTACGCACCGCAGCGGACGTGACCGCCATTTTCTATCTGTTCACTCACTTGCTACCTGACCTTCAACAGGAGTGGACCTACACTGCAAGTGCTGCTGTGACCTGTGTCTGGAAGCGACAATGGCTCAAGTGTCTGGGGAAAGGGGCCCCTACGTTCACTTCGGAGGACTTGGAGAGACTGGTGGAAGGGGTTCTAACCCAGTACACTTTACTCTATGGTCCTCCAGACATACAGGTGAGTACACTGTGAGCATGATGCGTGGGCCATGAATGTATGGAGTGCTCTGTGTGTCAGCCTCATGTGGGGGGGCTGAGGGGTCCTGGGCAGAGTGCTGCATGTATGGTGGTCAATGTATGTGCATAAGGGGATGGGAGGGATATGGTGGGCCACGAGTATGACAGTCCAGATGGTATGAATGATCCTTTTTCTGCTGTCTTTTCCCTGCAGGCCAGCACCCATCAGAAAAAGGGTATTTGGCGTGCCATCACCAAGGCAGTGTGGACCCTGGGGGTCTTTGACAGGTGGAGCACACACTGCCGCAAATGATGGGAGGACCTGTGCCGCTGGACAACGAAGAAGGCAGAGGTCCAGTTAGGGCTGGCCTCCCAACGAGGAAGGGGTGCCCATCATACCCTAACCCCCCCTGATGTTCTGCATCCTGGCGGTGGCCTATCCGGAGTTGGATGGGCGCTTGAAGGCATCACAGCAGCCACAAGGGGGTGAGTACAGATTCAGAATCATGACTTTGTGCGTGTTAAGGTTTTACCTGGGTGGGGGATGTGGGCTGTGGGTGCCTCTAGGCCAGGTGCGAACATGCCAGGGTAGGTCCCTTGTTGGGCAGGCTCTGAAGCATTCCAATCACAATAGGGTTAGTGGCCATCTACTAATGGGCAGGGTCCTGTGGGTTTCAGGTATGCAGCTAATGGCATTAGGCATTGTATCCTTGGGCTGGTGACTAGCTCTGTAACTGGTAGTGCATGGCCTAGTGCATAGGGCTGGTCCCTGTGTGTTGTGTACGCCAACAGTAGTGGTGTTGCTGGCTTGACCAAGTGTATCCTGTGTCTCTCCCTCCATTTTTGTTTTGTCACCCTCTCCTTGTGTGCATTAGCATCATCTGCCGGAGGAGCAGAGGCACCAGCGACGGGGGGAGCTGCATCCCACATGGGCCTGGAGGCCGAATCCACCGATGGTGAGGGCACCAGTGGGACGGAGGGTGAGGGGAGCACTACAATGGAGACAGGAGGAGACACTGCAGACAGCGACTCTTCCTCTGATGGAAGTTCCCTGGTGGTGGCGGACGCCTCTGTGCCCACCCCAACAACAGGTACAGCTGCCAGCCCCATTACCAGCACCGCCCTCCCAGCAGCCCCTCAGCGTGTTTCCCATGCCCGCTCACCGAGGAGGGTGGGCATCTCCTTCGCCCAAGGCACCTCAGGCCCTGCCCCAGTCAGCCCTGCTGCCCACAGTGAGGAGGCTATTGACCTCCTGAGATCCCTCACTGTTGGGCAGTCAACCATTCTGAATGCCATCCCGGGTGTCTAGAGGCATTTGCAACAAACGAATGCATACCTGGAGGGCATTCACTGTGGCGTGGCGGCCCAACAGAGAGAATTTCAGGCTCTGGCCTCTGCACTGATGGTAGCCATTGTCTCTATCTCTAGCCTCCCCCTCCAACTTCCTCTACCCAGTCTCAATCCCCTCAACCCCAGCCTATCCCAAGCACACCTTCAGACCAGCATTCACCCAAATCAAAACACAGAAGTGTCTCAGGCAAACACAAGCACCACACTTCATCTCACAGGCACTCACACAAGCACCATCCCCATTCAGACACACCAACATCCACTGCCTCCACTGTGTCCCCCTCCTCCTTGTCATCCACCACCCTACCAGTAGCATCTCCACTCACACCTGCATGCACTACATCCTCATCCACTACCTCCATCACCAGCACACCCATCACTGCACACCCTGCACTGGTAGTCACCACCTCCACATCCATGCACACATCCCCTGTGTCCTCTCCCACTGTGTCTGTGACCCTTTCTTCCAAAGTACACAAACGCAAGCACACACTAACCCAACATCCATCCACCTCACCACAGCATCCAGCTCATGCACCTGCACCCAAACACAGCAGACTGACACCTCCTACAAACACTCCTAAACATTCACCCTATTCCCACCTCAATGTCCCTAAGAAGCTTTTCCTAGCCAACATTGACCTTTTCCCTACCCCTCCCCCTGTCCTTCACCTCGGGCCAGGCTGGCCAGAACCCAGTCCTGCACCTCAGCCACCAAGTCCACGTCCACTGTGGTTTCTGCAGCTGTCAGAGGCTCTAAGGGGGCACCCGTCATGCCAGCTAGTGTGCCACCAACCCCTGCCAAGGCCAAGAAGATCCCGCCTCCTGGCAAGGTCAAGAAGGGGACAGCATCCAGCGAGGAGAAGGAGCCACAACCACCCAGCAAGGCCACGTCATAGACTCCAGCTGGCAGACCCAAGGTGACTCCACCATCTGCCAAGGGCAGGAAGGGGCACAGAACACCAGCCAAGGCACTTCAGCCATCTGAGCCTGCAGGTAAAGGCCTGGTGGCTACCAGCACAACCGCCAGCACTGCCACCTGCACCACAGACAGCACTGCCAGCTGCACCACCACCACCTGCACTGCCACCTGCACCGCCGCAAGCACCACTACTGTCAGCAGCAGCAGCCCCAGTGGGCAGCCGTCAGAGGCTGCAGGGGAAGGGCTGGAGCCTCCCCTCACCACTGCCAGCACCTGCACCGCGGCCAGCACCGCCGCAAACACTGCGGCAAGCACCACCACCTGCACTGCCGCAAGCAACACTACTGTCAGCAGCAGCAGCAGCCCCAGTGGGCAGCTGTCCGAGGCTGCAGGGGGAGGGCTGAAGCCTCTCCTCACCACTGCCAGCACTGGCACCTGCACCGTGGGCAGCACTGCGGACAGCACCACCGCAAGCACCGCCACCTGCAACGCTGAAAGTAGCACCACTACCAGCAGCCCCAGTGGGTAGCCGTCTGAGGACGCAGGGGAAGGGCTTTAGCTTCCCTCCACACTGGCACCACCCCCACCAGCACCGGCATTACCACCACTGTGCAGCCGTAGCCACCGGCGGATGGACTGTAGTCCTGCCTCCATGGAGTATCATGCATCCTGGCCACTGCAAATCTCTTGGCTCTGATGCCCAGGTGAGGGACTGTGACCTACCACCCCCAAGTGCTGCATCACTGGGCACAAGGCCCCCTCCAGAACCAGTGGAAGAAGGCATCCACTCACCCTATCCTTGGCAGGATGAAGCACACAGGCTACAAAGCCCCCTCCAGAACCAGTGGAAGAAGGCATCCACTCACCTTATCCTTGGCAGGATGAAGCACACTTGGCACAAGGCCCCCTCCAGAACCAGTGTAGGAGCCACCCACTTGAGAGACTGTGGCTTTGCACTCCCCAGGACCAAGCAGTGGGCAAACCACCCACTTGAGAGACTGTGGCTTTGCACTCCCCAGGACCAAGCAGTGGGCATGTAGCCCCCTCCAGGAGCAGTGGCGTTGTACCAACTTCCGGCTGAGGTGCCCCCCCTTCACTGTCCCCCTGAGGTACCTGTGTGTTTTCGACCTGATGCCACTGCAGTGTTCTCTCCGTATTAAGGCAGGAATCAAGTGTGGGCTTGGCCTATGTGTTTTGGCCCAGTGGGCCACGGACATTTTGAGTGGACATTGTACCGCATTTTGTAAATGTTGTATATTTTGTAAATACTGTTTTTGAATTCTAAACATATTTATAACTATTTCTAATATAACACTAATTTGACTCCATTCCTTCTGTCCTTGTGTTATTCCTGAGGGTTACAGGATGTATATGTAATGTTGTTGCATGTATTTGTGTGTATGGTGTTGGGGGTGTTGCATGTTGCATGTGTGTGTCACTCTCTTTTTCCTCCCCCCCTCTCCTGTGTGCTAGGTGCAGTACTTACCGTGGTCGTTGTAGCCGGCATTGGTACTCCTGGTATATGAGCAGATACACCAGCATGGGAAGGACGTGTAGCTCGGGCTCCATGGCGTCCTAGTTCTTCCTTGAGTGTCGAGAGGTGAGTCATTTCCCTTCAGAACACTGTTTCCACTGTGCTTTTGATGGCATTGGCACCGCCCCGGAAAAGATGGTGGATAGGCCTCCTGTAATAGGGTAGGCGGAACCTTGTCTTCTACCTGACTGTTGGCAGTTACGTCCGCGGTGTTTGTTGCTACCGCAGTGGCGTCGGAGTGTTAAAGTGGATGTCTGTGTTGGCGTTTTCCGCCATGGTCATGATTCCATTTTTTTTTACGCCGGCCTGTTGGCGGTGTTACCGCTGTTTTAACAACGACCACCAGGGTTGTAATGAGGGCCTAAATGTTTTGGACATTCATATTGTCTTGTGTGATGTGTTTTAAGGCCTAGATCCCTGTGTGTTAGATGCATATATCTAGGCAAGGAGACTGTAGTGCCATAAATTACATTTCTTTGGATAGGATAGTTGAAAAAGTTAGGCAACATGTATGTGCATAACAGCATGGGCTGTGCATGCATCCTGTTTGAATCATTTGAGGATCTTGTATTATGCATATCATGACTCACTGTGCTCTTCAAGGTGTCACACAAGCCACATTGGTGATTCCCACATGATGTACTGTCATGCATGGAAGTGATGGAAATGTGAGTGTATTGTAGGTTCTGAATGCTCAGTCTGCAGAGACCAATGCCTGTCAAATGTTTCTCCCAGTATGGGACATTCTAGTGGCTGTGGTGAAGTCACTGTGGCTATGCAACTGTGGCACTGTTCCCACTGCCTGTAGACCTGCAGATCCTGTCATGTGGCCAATATGAGGTTCTAGTGGGAAAACCTGCCCTGGCTGTCTCAGTCTATTGACTAGATTAGGAATGTGAATTGAGGTAAATACCTGAACTAGTCAATATGTGCACTTTGCATTATTATAAATCCGTGTCATTGACTCTTGACAGGCCCCTTACTCCCACAGCTCTGTCACCTTCACATAAGCCATGTTTGCCAAGTACAGGCATAATGCACAATTGACAAAACGTCAAAACAGATAGGCCCTCATTTTGACGTTGGCGGTAAATCCCACTTACCGCCATGCTGACTGCCACCAACATACCACCACCACAGCAGATTACCGCCACCCATATTATGACTCACACATAGCAATCCGTCACTATCCAGCCACACACACAAGACCAAAGGTCAGTGATAAACTGGCGGTAGAAAAACCCACACAGTTATGTCAACAGAACTACACCCACAGCATTATGACACATGAAGCACCATGGCGGACTAAAATGACGCTAAACCATTGGCGGTACGCACCACAGCGCTCAAAATACACACAACCTAACAAAACTACACAACATAGGATAATTTAAACTACACACACCTGACACACATACAAACACCACTATAAAACACACACACATTACCCACAACCCTTTACCATTGGAAACAAGTGCCACAAGAGAGATAGCAAAACCACAGACAAGACCACAGACACACATCACCATCACCTATGCAGCATCCACGCACCCTACATCACACACCCCAACACAGCACCCCACACACCCTCAACCACACCACTCACACTACACCCATGGCACTGCAACAACACCCCAGGTTCTCTGAGGAGGAGCTAAGGGTCATGGTGGAGAAAATCATCCGGGTTGAGCCACAGATATTCGGATCACAGGTGCAGCAGACGTCCATTGCTAGGAAGATGGAGCTATGGTGGCGGAGATTCGTGTACAGGGTCAATGCCGTGGGACAGCACCCAAGAACAAGGGATAACATCAGGAAGAGGTGGAACGACCTACGGGGGAAGGTACGTTCCACAGCAGCAAGACACCAAATAGCTGCATAGAGGACTGGCGGTGGACCCTCACCTCCTCCCCCACAACTAATACCATGGGAGGGGCAAGTCTTGGCAATCATGCATCCTGAGGGCCTGGCATGAGTAGGAGGAGGACTGGACTCTGGTAAGTCAAATCTCTATTACCATCACCACCCCCTACCTGCATGACATCACAAACCTCCACACTTACCCTCACTCCCATTACTTCACCACCTTCCACATACCCCACCATCACAACCCACTCATCCCAATACCAAGCCCTGCATGCAACACCAATGCATGCACACCCCTCACAGGCCTGCATGGACACCCATTACTAAAGCATGCACATTAGAGAGAATCACCTAGCCCACAAAATCACTACTCACACAGGGCAAAACTGACAGGGTAATAACAACCATGCAGGGAAACACACTGTGACTGGCTGGAACCAGTCCACCCGCACATGGCTCTCACTTGTGCTGACACTGCCCCTGTTACTCCGAGGCTTCCTGGTCACTCTGCCCGTGATTGGTCAGTAGATCCGCAGTGGCGGGACGCCAGAAGGTCAAAAGTGCTGCTCTCAGCGTTCAGAGGTTGGAAGGAGAAAGCGAGTGACAAGACAACAGCCGAGAACCAGCCATCGGAGGAAGACGAGGAGCGGAGCCCACTTGGGAACCAGCGCCAGCGGTACCGTCCGGGTATGGGAGGAGAAGGCAGAAGACGATTGACGAACGACCCTGTTCCAGGCAACGGGAGGACGAAACGCAACATCCCGCCACACTTCAGGAGAAGCGTGGCCATTCAGGTGCGTGGGACTACGTCCCTGAATGAGTGAAAGTAAAAGAGATAAAAGAGCGGAGTGAGAGAAGGGGGAGGACAAAGGGAAAAAGGTAACACGGGGAAAAGGGCGGGGGAAGGACAAAACCGGGAAACATAAACGCACAAGCACTGGGGAAAAGGGAAGGGGTGGGAAAAAGAAACGGACAAGGTCAAGGGAGAGAACCTACAGGGAAAAATAAAAGACTTACCACTGGGCACCATAGAACACGGTCACCTTAAATAGGCCAGCCAAGACCCGCGCGCAGGAACGGTTGAGCGCTGGAAGGAAAATACAAAGACAGAAAGAATAGGAATTAGACCACTAAGAAACAGATGCAAAAAGCACGTACTAACCTGAACCAATGTGAGAAATGTAATCTTGACAAGAACAGTAAGACAGGGACAACAAAGAAAGTATAAGGAAACAAAATAGATACAAGTATCACGGTCACTTACGGCTCTTATTCTCTTCTCTCCACATGCGCTTCCCGGGGAACGACCTGTGAACAAGAGAGACAGAAAGAGAAGAGTGAAGACCAAATCTCAAGAACATCCCACCACCCTAAACCCAGCAACCCAAGACTGAAGCAAACTCACCTGCTTTATGCCACATCCAATATCATCAATAAAACTCCTATTTTTAATACTATAACGCAGTCTAGAGTGGTTCCTCCACACCCGCACACTTACACACACCCATGCACAACATGACACACACAGAAATAATAACACTTAATTTACATCCCCACAGGTCCCCACTCAAAGTCACCGGAGAGGAGGTACCAGCAACTTCCAGTCCACCCCCAGAAGAGGTCCACAGTGATGACAGCAGCTGTGGACACCTGGATCTGGATGACCAACCTGGCCAATCCGGGATCTCTGGACAGTCCGTAACACAGGCACAGTCCCATACCACCACAGAGCCTCCCCCCTCAGGAAACTTTATTACAGTACCCACCCAGCGGTCCCGTACCTCTGTCCCCAGGTCACGTCAATCAGCAGTGTGTCCACCACTATAGGGACCCCAGGACACCCCACAAACACAGGATGATCAGAGACCTGGAGTAAGTGGCAGTGGGCACACAGTTCAGGGGACAGAGGCATAGGACAACAGGGAAGCTGGGAGGACTGCTGTGCAACAGGGGACGACAGGCCCATGGAACCGACTCTCCAGGAGGCACTCACCAACATCCTGGGAGCAAACCACCATTCCCAGGAGACAATGGCCCAGATACTGGACAAGTTGCAGGAGACCCAGCAGCTGCAGGAGGGACAGTACCTGGGGATCAGGGAGGACTTGAAGTCCATTAACACCACCCTGGTTTCCATTACAGGGGAGCTGGCAGACATGGCCAACACCATGAGGGAGGCAGTTGCACACAGCCTTCCACCTCTGCTGCCGCTAGTGGCCAGGAGGCCCCATACAGGAACAGCAGGCCACCATCACCCCACCCTTTGCAGAAGGAGAACCACGGTCCCTGTGATCCAGGCAGAAGCCAGAGAACATTGCCAAGACCCCCGCCAGGAGATAAGACTCTCCTGAATGTCACCCTTGTGTCCCACTCTGTCACCCTGTCCACCTTGAACTGCCATTGCTCCCCATCCTATGCCGCCTTGGACAATGCACCTGTGATACAAATAGACTGGACTCTATCCTGGACTTTTCTCCATCATCACCCCAGCCCATTTCACATCCCCCTCTAATCATTAGCACTTAAAAAACACCATTTGAATAAATACAAGTATGCAGTCTGTCAAATCATCAATCTAACCATATATTTGTTTAACAAGCTTTAAACACTGCAATATAACTGTACAGTAATGTATACATAGGAATGACCTGTAGTTGGCTGCAGTCAACACACCAGGAGCAATAGTGGGGCATAAATATCTGAAAATAGAGATGCCAAAGGGTACAGTAAGTGACCATAGAGGTGGGAGAATCAGCCTATCATGACACAAAAGGAGAGACAGGGAGATTGGACTAAATGGTTCAAAGGGATCGAACCATACTAACTCCCTGCTTGTAAAGCCAAAAACACAAAACGGTATGGGGATCACTTTAAATGAGGAGCTCACCCCAAGGGAGATTATCCAGGGGCTCCTAGACCTCAGTGGGTATGTGAACGGAGTGTGTGTGCTGTAGAGTGGGGAGGGGAGGGAAGGGGATTACCTTTACGGACTAGGTGGTCTCACACACTATATAGTGTCATGCTTCATCATATGACCACCTAGCCCCGCCCAGGTAGGATAGTGCCACCTGAGTGGACTCAACCTCACCATTAAAAGAACGGGAGGGAGTGTATAAATTAGTGTTATCTGTAATAAGCGGGATCCAGCTAAGCAAGGGAAAAATATAAAAAAATATAAAAACACCTAGGCAGTTACCGGTGTGCAATCTACACTTTTAATAATGGTGTCTGCTGGTGTATTAAAAGCAAGGGTGGGACGCCAGGGTGAGGACAATGACTCACTGGGTCACCTATCTAAGAAATGGCTGACATGTTTCTGCCCTCTATAATGAGCCAAGGAAGGTCTGGGGGCATTCTTCAGGGCCTAGGATCCCTAAACGCCATGCAATGCAGAGACATCCAACACTCAGTAAGTGAGTGGGTGAAGAAAAATAAGAAAAAATAGAATGGCCTGCCTGTGGCGTGGAACTAACTAACGTAGACCCCAAGTCTAAAGGCTACTAGCCCCAGATTCCAGGAGGGGGAGTGTCCCCTTATAGTCACACTTACATCAAAGGAGGCGCTCGCTATGCGCCTAGCCCGACCCCTCACTGGACCACTTGAGAATCAGCCTGCCAGTGACAATGTCAACTACAAAACTGTCAATGTAAAGTGTAATTACAGTGTCTTACCTGTGTGTCATTGGAAGTACTGTCTTATTATAGCACCACTGTTGTCCTCATCCTCATCCTCTGCCTCCTCATCTTCACTGTCTACAGGGTCCATTGCTGCCACATGCCCCATCTCCAGCCTCATCCTCCTGCAGAAGAGGCACCTGGCAACGTAAGGCAAGGTTGTGCAACATACAGCATGCCACGATGATCTGGAACACCTTCTTGGGGGAGTAGTTCAGGGATCCACCTGTTAGATGGAGGCAACGAAACCTGGCCTTCAGGAGGATGAATGTCCTTTCTATTATTCTTTTTGTTCGCCCATGTGCCTCATTGTAACGTTCCTCTGCCCTTGTCCTGGGATTCCTCACAGGGGACAGAAGCCATGAGAGGTTGGGGTAACCAGAGTCACCTGCAAGTATTGAGGGATAACTGTTAGACACACACTAACCCTTGAGGCCCACACCATACCCATACACCAACAACCCCTAGGTGGGAACCAGGGCTCACATATTAGCTACAAGTGGTGACTCTGGGGTTGAGCCATTACATATAGGGCGCTGCTATTCCTCAGGATAAAGGCATCATGCACAGACCCAGGATACTTTGCATTGACATGGGAGATGTACTGGTCCGCCAGGCACATTATGTGCACATTCATGGAGTGAAAGCTCTTTCGATTTCTGAACACCTGTTCATTTCTCCGGGGGGGGTGGACAAATGCAATATGTGTACCATCAATCACCCCAATAATGTTGGGGATATGTCCCATAGCATAGAAATCAGCTTTCACTGTGGCCAAATCCTGTACCTTGGGGATAACGATGTAGCTGCGCATGTGTTTAATCAGAGCAGACAATACTGTGGTCAGCACTATTGAGAACATTGGCTGAGACATTACTGCTGCCAAGCCCACTGTCACTTGGAAGGAGCCACTTGCCAGGAAACGGAGCACAGATAGGACTTGCACAAGAAGGGGGATCCCGGTGGGCTGACGGATAGCAGATATCAGGTCAGGTTCCAATTGGGCACACAGCTCTGTGATTGTGGCCCTGTCCAGTCTATAGGTGAGGATAATGTGCCTGTCCTCCATTGTTGCCAAGTCCACCAGGGGCCTGTACACGGAGGGATGTCTCCATCTCCTATTCATCCACAGCGGTTGCAATTCAGGGGGCAAACGGTGAGTAGCTGGTCAGTATTCCATATTTCCAAACACTACACTGCATTGCATGTTGTGACTGTAACACAATATTGTTGTATTGGCCCAAATGGTGCCTATGTGTACTGTGACGTAGTTAGGTGCCATGGCCTGTGACCCCCCCTGAAATGGCGTCCACCTGTCCTGTATGGAGGGACATGTGGAAATGAGGTAATTCCGCTGACGTTTTGTGCCGTTGCAGGAGGCGATTGAATACTGCAGTGCAAATCCTCATTGGATTCCATTGGGCCCTATTGGTTACAGTGGTCAATGGTGATGTACACCGGTGGTGACGGTACGCACCGCCATGGACGTGACTGCCATTTTCTATCTGTTCACCCACTAGCTACCTGACCTTCAACAGGAGAGGACCTACACTGCAAGTGCTGCTGTGACCTGTGTCTGGAACCGACCATGGGGAAAAGGCCCCTGCTTTCACCACTGCGGAGTTGGAGAGACTGGTGGATGGGGTCCTACCCCAGTCCCGAATGCTGTATGGGCCTCCAGACCAACAGGTGAGCATACTGTGAGCACGATGAATGGGACATGAATGCATAGAGTGCTGTGTGTGAGGGCCTCATGTACGAGGAATCAGGGGTAAGGGCCCTGGGCAGCGTGCTGCATGTATGCTGTGCAATGTCTGTGCGTAAGGGAATGTGAGGGCTATGGTGGGCCATGAGTGTAATAGGCAGGACGGTCTGATTGATACCTTTTACTATGTGTATTTCTCTGCAGGTCAGCACCCATCAAAAAAAGGGTATGTGGAGTGTGATCACCAAGGACTTGTGGACCCTGTGGGTCTATGGCAGGTGGAGCACCCACTGTCGCAAACAGTGGGAGGACTTGAGACGCTGGGCTTGGAAGACAGTGGAGGCCCAGCTGGGTATGGCCATCCAACAAGAAAGGGGTGCCTGTCGAACCCCGACCCACCTGATGGCCCGCATACTGGAGGTGGCATATCCGGAGCTGGATGGGCGTTTGGGGGCATCACACCAGCCACAAGGGGTTGAGTACAGTGCCCCAATATACTACTTGCATGTGGTGGGGTGGCATCCATGTGGGGGATGTGGGCCTGTGGGTGCCCCGAGGCCAGGGCGGGTAGTGCAGGGTAGGGCCCACGTTGGGCAGGGTCTGATGTCAACCTCCTCCAAACAAGCTAATAGGCCTCCAATACTGGGCAGGGGACTGTGGGTCCCAGGTATGCTGCAATTGGCGTTAGGTATCTCTGTCCATGGGCTGGTGACTAGCATTATGACTGGTAGTGCATTGCCTAGTGCTTAGAGCTGTTCCCTGTGTGTGAGTGTGTTGTGTATGCCAATGGTGGTGTTGTTGCTGCCATTGAACAAGGGTATTCTTTGTCTCTTCCCCCCTTTTTGTTTTGTCACCGTGTCCTTATGTGCATTAGCAACATCTGGCGGAGGAGCAGATGCACCAGCGATGGGGAGAGCTGCATCCCACAGGGCCCAGGATGCAAAATCCACCAATGGTGAGGGCACCAGTGGGATGGAGGGCGAGGGGAGCACCACGGCGGAGAAAGGAGGGGACAGTTCTGACAGTGATACCTCCTCCGATGGAAGCTGACACCTTTGTGCCCACCCAACTACAGGTACAGCTGCCACCCACCGTACCAGCACCGCCCTCCCAGCAGCCATTCAGTGGGTTTCCTGTGCCCGCTCACCCAGGAGGGTGGGCATCTCCTTCACCCCAGGCACCTCAGGCCCTGCCCCAGATAGCCCTTCAGCCAGGAGTGAGGAGGATATTGACCTCCTGCAATCCATCTCTGTTGGGCAGTCAACCATTGTGAATGCCATCCAGGGGCTGGCACCCCATTTGTAACAAACAAATGCATTCCTGGAGGGCATTCACTCTGGCATAGCGGCCCAACAGAGATCAATCCAGGCTGTGGCCTCAACCTGATGGCAGCCATTGTCCCTGTTTCTAACCTCCCCCTCCAACCTCCTCTGCCCAATCCCATTCCCCTCAACCCCAACCTATCCCAAGCACACAGGCAGACCAGCATGCACCCAGGACAACACACAGGAGTGGTTCAGGAAAACACAAGCACCACACATCATTCCAAAGGCACTCACACAAATACCATCCAGGTGCAGACATACCAACATCCACTGCCTCCACTGTGTCCTCCTCCTCCATCTGCTCCTCCTCCTCCTCCATCTCTCTCCTACTTGTGTCTACACTCACACCTGCATGCAAGGTACGCAAATGCAAGCACTCAGACTCCTAACAGCAATCCACCTCACAACTGCATCCAGCCCATGCATCTGCACCCAAACACAGCAGACACCTCCTACAACCACTTCCTCTTCCTCCACTCCCAAACCTTCACCCTCGTCCTGCCCCAATGTCCATACAAAGCTTTTCCTCTCCACCACTGACCTCTTCCCCACCCACCCTCCCCCTGTCCTTCACTTCAGGACAGGGTGAAGAAAACCCAGGCAAGCACCTCAGCCACCCAGTCCAGGGGCACAGTAGTGTTGACAGCTACTACAGGTGGGAGAGGATGCTGGGTACCAGGCAGCAACACTGACAGGGTTCCTTCACCAGTTGCATCAAGGAAGGGCAAGGAGGCACCACCAGCTGTGATTAGGAAGGAAAAGGAGGCACCACTAGCTGCAGGTATGAAGGACAAGTAGGCACCACCAGCTGCAGCTGTGAAGCGAAAGGGGCAATCCCAGCTGATGACAGGAAGGGCAAGGGGCCTGCACTAGCAGGCAGGAAGGACAGGATGCCTGGTGCTGGGAGTCATTCGGAGCCCCGACCACCAACCATGGTGGTTCAGCCATCCGAGAGTGCTAGGGAAGGGCTGGAGCCTCCCCCCACCACTGCTAGCACCGCCACCAGCACTGCCACCAGCACCACCACCAGCACCACTGCCAGCAGCAGCATCCCCAGTGGGCAGCCATCAGAGGCTGCAGGGGATGGGCTGGAGCCTCCCACCACCACTTCCAGCACCGCCACTAGCACCACCACTGCCACCACTGAGCAGCCGTCACCGCCGGCGGACAGTGTGTAGTCCTGCCTTCATGGGCTGTTGTGCGTCCCGGCCCCTGCAAATCCAGTGGGTCTGACACCCAGGTGAGAGACTGTGACCTTACACTCCCCAAGATCTGCATCACAGGGCACATGGCCCCATCCAGAACCAGTGGAGAAGCCATCCACTCACTCCATCCTTTCCACGATGAAGCACACAGGGCAAAATGACCCCTCCAGAACCAGTGAAGAAGCCATCCACTCACTCCATCCTTCCCAGGATGAAGCACACTGGGCACAATGCCCCCTCCAGAATCAGTTGAAGAAGCCATCCATTCACCCCATCCTTCCCAGGATGAAGCACACTGGGCACAAGGTCCCTCCAGAACCAGTGGAAGAAGCCATCCATTCACCCCATCCTTTCCAGGATGAAGCACACTGGGCACAATGCCCCCTCCAGAACCAGTGGAAGAAGCCATCCACTAGAAAGACTGTGGCTTTGCACTCCCCAGGACCAAGCAGTGGGCAAACCACCCATTAGATAGACAACTGTGGCTTTGCACTCTCCAGGACCAAGCAGTGGGCAACCACCCACTAGAGAGACTGTGGCTTTGCACTCCCCAGGACCAAGCAGTGGGCAAACCACCCACTTTAGAGACAGTGGCCTTGCACTCTCCAGGACAGAGCAGAGGGCATGTAGCCCCCTCCAGGACCAGTGGCGTTACCATCTTCCAGCTGAGGTGCCCCCCCATTCCCCATCCCCCTGAGGTGTCTGTGTATTTTTGACCTGATGCCCCTGCAGTGTTCTCTCTGTGTTGTTGCAGGAGTGAGGGGAGCCTTGGCCTATGTGTTGTGGCCCTGTGGCCAAGGGACATTGAGGACTGGGCAGTGTTCCTTCATTTGTAAATATGTACATACGTTTGTAATTTAATGTACTTATTCATGTTTTTTAATCGTATTACACTCACTTTCTTCCAATCATTTTGTCTTTGCATTATTCCTGAGGGGGACGGGGTGAGTATGTGATATTACTGCATCTGTTTGTGTGTATGGTGTTGGGGGTGGGGGTGTTGTGTGTTGCTTGTGTGTGTCACTCTCTTTTTCCTCCCCCGCTCCCTTGAGTGCTAGGCGGCAGTACTCACCGTGATCGTCTTCGCCGGCGTTGCTGCTCATAATGCAGGAAAAGGTAGACGAGCATGGGAAATATGTGAAACTCGGGCTCCATGGCGTTGTGGTTGTTCCCTGTGTCTCCAGAGGTGAGTCCTTTGACTTCTGTGTTCTATTTCCTCCGTGCTTTTGATGTCATTGGTACCACCCCGGAAAAGGTGGCGGATAGGGCTGTTGTAATACTGAGGGCTGTACGTTGTCTCCCACCTGGCTGTTGGCGGTTACTGCCATGGTGCTTGTTCCTACTGCCATGGCGGTCGGAGTGTTAAAGTGGCTGTCTGTCTATGCGGTTTCCGCTGTGGTCATAATTCATTTTTTGTCACCGCCGGCCTGTTGGCAGTATTACTGCTGCTTTATCACTGATCGCCACGGTTGTAATGAGGGCCGTAGTGTGTAGATTCCAGTAAGGCCATGACATGTGATTCAATAGCTTGGTTACATAGCGGAAATTGAATCAAAAATACATTTGTATTTTGAACGTTGTCTCTAGATTTGCCACATATGTTTAAAAATGTGTTCTGTGTTACAGGTACATACCACAGAAACCCACCTTGAAGTGGCCTGAGTCAGCATTTTATGGCCACATGTTTACACATGCACAGGATAGAGAGTTTCTGTGCCCACAATGCCAGCACTTTCATTGTCAAAGAAGTCTTAGGGTAAAGTCTGTACTATGGTGGTTGCCTGTAGGGACTGTGGGGGTCATTCTGACCTCGGCGGTAAAAGGCGTTTACCGCCGGCCAGAAGGCCGTCATAACACCGCCGCGGCCGTGGTAAACCGCCACGGTCATTCTGACCCGCAACTGGCAAACCGCCGAAAACCTGACATCCTCAAAAATCCGCTACACCAAAGGTCAGTGGAAAAATGGCGCTGACCAAACCTCCACCGTCACGCCAACAGAAATACGCCCATACCATTCCGACCCACAAATCCACACGGCGGTCTTTCAAACGCGGTATTCCATTGGCGGTACACACCGCCGCGGTCAAAATACACACACACATAGAAAACTCAGCCACATTGGTCAGTTCGAAATACACACACCTGATACACATACTAACACCACTCCCACACACCCAACACAATATAAAACACACACCCACATCACCCACAAGCCCCTACGACCCGAAATCATTGACGAAGGCTAGAGACAGAGCACAGAATAGACAATCCCACAACACAGAGGCACACAACACCATCACACACACAGAATCCACGCACCAAACACCACACACCACCACACGCACCACACTCATCACCACAAACACCACCCCACACCTCAACCACACCACCCCATGGCACCCCAAAGACACCCCAGGTTCAGTGACGCCGAACTCAGGGTCATGGTGGAGGAAATAGTCCGTGTAGAGCCCCAGCTCTTCGGGGCACAGGTGCAGCACACCACAATTGCCAGGAAGATGGAGCTATGGCAAAGGATAGTGGACAGGGTTAACGCGGTGGGACAGCATCCACGCAATCGGGAGGACATCAGGAAGAGATGGAATGACCTACGGGTGAAGGTGCGTTCCATGGTATCAAGGCACAACATAGCGGTGCAGAAGACTGGCGGCGAACCCCCACCTACTCCCCCAGAATTTACCGCGTGGGAGGAGGAAGTCTTGCACATCCTGCATCCTGAGGGCCTCGCAGGAGTAGGCGGAGGAATGGACTCTGGTAAGGCAAATCTTCACTACTGCTTCCCACCCCCTCCCCACCTGCATGCCAAATCATACCCCCACCCTCACCCCCTCCCCCATCACACCAACCCCTAGCAAAAGCCTCACCATCACAACCCACCCATCCCAACACCAAGCCCTGCATGCGACCCCAAAGCATGGACACCCATCACCAAAGCATGGCCACTGCACACACACATCACCCCCACAAGCCACCCTCACAAAAGTCCCCACAAGGAAATGCCAGCACATGGGTACACGGACACCCACCCATCACACGAAATGCCACACACAGAAGCAATAACCATTACTTTATACCCCTGCAGGACCCGAACGCCACCACACCGCCACGGAGGGTCCAGAGATGTCCATCCCACCCCCAGAAGAGGCCCCCAGCGATGACAGCAGCTCTGTCTCCCTGGAGCCAGATGACCAGCCCGGCCCATCGGGGACCTCTGGACAGTCGGTTCCCCACAGACAGCCACAGGCTACACCAGACCCAACCCCCTCTGGGAACACCAACACAGCTCCCACCCAGCGGGCCCATGCCTCTGTCTCCAGGGCACATAAATCAGCGGTGTGTCCACCACTACAGGGCACCCAGGTTGACCCACCACCCCAACAACAACAGGGACCTGGGGGCAGTGGTAGTGGGCACACCGTCCAGGGGACAGAGGCCCAGGAACACAGGGGAACTAGGAGGGCTGCTGTGCGACAGGGGGGGGACAGGCCCGGGGAACCGACTCTCCAAGAGGCCCTCTCTTCCATCATGGGAGCATACCACCGCTCCCAGGAGACGATGGCGACGGTACTGGCCCGGTTCCAGGAGATCCAGGAACTGCAGGAGGAACGGTACATGGGGTTCAGGGAGGAACTGAGGAACATCAGTTCCGCAATGGGGACCATCGTCCTGGCCCTTACCCAGATCGTCACCACATTGCGGGACCATGTGGCACCCCAAAGGGCCCCTGTCACTAGCCCAGGCCAGGAACAGCCTACCACCTCCGCCGGCGCTAGTGGACAGGAGGCCCCCACACAAAGACAGGCCACCAGAACCCCACCTCCTGCAGAAGAAGAACCACCCCGCAAGCGGAACCTAAGATCTCACAAGAAGACAGAGTAGGATTGCAAGACCCCCGCCAGCCTAAGATACCCCCTGATGTCATCCCACTGTCCCACATTGTCACCCTGTCCAACCTTGAACTGCCCCTGCTCCATCCTTCCACAGGCATATGGACAATGCACCTGTGCGACTGAGAACAGGACTCTGCCATGGACATTACTCCACCCCCACCCAACCCCGCTTCCCAATCATTTACCTATATCTAGCACTTAAAATAAATCACTTATTCCACTTAAATAAACAGGAGTCTCTTTGTATTCTTAACAAATGTATTACACATAACGGTTCAATAATGTCCAGTTACTTTGTGATGACAACATACCAATTTCAATAAGCTTTAGTCCATGGGCAAACAAAGCTGAAGTCAGGCAGTGGGTCATACAGCTCTGAAAAGGGAAGGGAAAGTCACAAATCAGTTAACCGGAACTGGGGGGAAACACAGACAGTGGATACGCATGAGGCCTCAAGTAAATGTAAATTGGGGTGGCTGTTTCTTACCTGTGTGCTACTGAAAGTATTGTTGTATGACTGTATCCCTGTTGTCCGTGTCGTCCCCGTCGTCTTCCTCCTCTTCACTCTCCACAGGCTCCACAGCTGCAACAACACCACCATCTGGACCATCCTCCTGCAGAAAAGGCACCTGGCGTCGCAATGCAAGATTGTGAAGCATACAGCAGGCCACGATGATCTGGCACACCTTCTTTGGTGAGTACATGAGGGATCCCCCTGTCATATGCAGGCACCTAAACCTGGCCTTCAGGACCCGAAGGTCCTTTCTATGATCCTCCTAGATCGCCCATGGGCCTCATTGTACCGTTCCTCTGCCCTGGTCCGGGGATTCCTCACTGGGGTCAGTAGCCACGACAGGTTGGGGTAACCAGAGTCACCAATTAGCCACACACGGTGTCTCTGTAGCTGTTTCATCACATAAGGGATGCTGCTATTTCGCATGACATACGCGTCATGCACTGACCCAGGGGACTTGGCATTTACATGGGAGATGTACTGGTCAGCCAAACAGACCACCTGGACATTCATCGAATGATAACTTTTTCTGTTTCGGTACACCTGCTCACTGTTTTTGGGGGGAACCAAAGCCACATGGGTCCCATCAATGGCTCCAAGGGCATAGAAATCACCCTTCACTGTAGCCAATTCGCCCACCTCAGGGAAAATAATGTAGCTCCGCATGTATTTCATCAGGGCAGACAACACTCTGGACAAAACCTTAGAAAACATAGGCTGAGACATCCCAGATGATATGGCCACTGTTGTCTGAAAAGACCCACTTGCCAAAAAATTGAGTACTGACAGAACCTGCACCAGAGGGGGAATCCCTGTGGGTTGGCGGATGGGGGACATCAGGTCTGGCTCCAGCTGGGCACATAGTTCATGTATAGTTGCTCTGTCAAGCCGGTATGTAAGTATGATATGTCGTTCTTCCATTGTCGACAGGTCCACCAGCGGTCGGTACACGGGAGGATTCATCCTTCTCCTCGCAAGTCCCAGCGGACGGTGCCTAGGAAGGACAACATGGAGCACAGAGTCAAGCAACCCACAAGTTTGTTCACACAGCTTGCACAGTACACGAATCGCTATGCAAGGAACGGCTTGTATGAGTGGCAATGCAAGGCCTAGGCCTGTGTGACGCAGTAGAAATCATGCCATGTGGGCCCTTGAAATGGCGGCTGCCTGACCTGTGAAGTGTGACAGTGGGATGTGAGGTCACTGCGCTGGCTTGGCACACCGTGGCGGTAGGCGGTCGAAGACCGCGGCGCAAAGCAGCATTGGTTAACATTGAACCCTATGGGTCTCAGGAGCCAATGATGATGTGCGCCGGCGGTCGCGGTACGCACCGCCGCGGTACGCACCGCCGCGGGCGTGACCGCCATTTTCTATCTGATTAATCACTCGAGACCTGATCATCCACAGGAGAGGACCTATACTGCAAGTGCTGCTGTGACCTCGGTCTGGGAGATACAATGGCTGCTGCGACTGGGGAAAGGGCCCCTGCCTTCACTGCCGAAGAATTGGAGAAACTTGTTGATGGGGTCCTCCCCCAGTATGCGCTAATCTACGGTCCTCCAGACCAACAGGTTAGTACACAGGGTGCACGTTGAATGGGCTATGCCTGTGTTGAGTGGGGTGTATGTAAGATGGTGGGGAGGGGAGCGAATGAGGAGTGCAACGCACGAAAGATGAGAGCATGTGCCACATGGCAAGGTTGGGGAGGGAGGGGCCACTCACATTGACCAGGCAGAAAACTGATGCGATTTCCTTTACCACCCTGTACATGTCACATAGGTCAGCGCCCATCAGAAGATCGACATTTGGCGTGCCATCGCCAAGGACGTCCGGGCCCTGGGGGTCCACAACAGATGGGGCACCCACTGCCGAAAGAGGTGGGAGGACATCCGCCACGGGACCAGAAAGACCGCCGAGTCTCTGCTGGGGATGGCCTCCCAACGTAGGAGGGGTGCCAGCCGCCAATTGACCCCCCTGATGTCCCGGATCCTGGCGGTGGCCTACCCCGATTTGGATGGGCGCGTGAGGACATCACAGCAGACACAAGGGGGTGAGTATCAGCACATTCTGCTATCTTTGCGCGCAGTGAAGGTGTCTGGGTGGGGGAGGAGGGCTGTGGCTATCTCTAGGCCAGGGCGCATTCTGTAGGCTAGGCCCCTCCGTTAGACAGTCAAGCACCGCTCCGCTGGGCCCCGCCGTCTCAAACACCGCTCCGCTGTGCCCTTCCTGTCAAGCACCGCTCCGCTGGGCCCTTCCTGTCAAGCACCGCTCCACTGGGCCCTTCCTGTCAAGCACTGCTCCGCTGGGCCCCGCCGTCTCAAACACCGCTCCGCTGGGCCCTTCCTGTCAAGCACCGCTCCGCTGGGCCCTTCCTGTCAAGCACCGCTCCGCTGGGCCCCGCCGTCTCAAACACCGCTCCGCTGGGCCCTTCCTGTCAAGCACTGCTCCGCTGGGCCCCGCCGTCTCAAACACCGCTCCGCTGGGCCCTTCATCTCAAGCACCGCTCCGCTGGGCCCGCCGTCTTAAACACCGCTCCGCTGGGCCCTTCATCTCAAGCACCGCTCCGCTGGGCCCTTCTTCTCAAACACCGCCCTGCTGGGCCCTTCCTGTCAAGCACCGCTCCGCTGGGCCCTTCCTGTCAAGCACCGCTCCGCTGGACCCCGCCGTCTCAAACACCGCTCCGCTGGGCCCTTCATCTCAAGCACCCCTCCGCTGGGCCCTTCATCTCAAACACCGCTCTGCTGGGCCCTTCCTGTCAAGCACCGCTCCGCTGGGCCCTTCCTGTCAAGCACCGCTCTGCTGGGCCCTTCCTGTCAAGCACCGCTCCGCTGGGCCCGCTGTCTCAAACACCGCTCCGCTGGGCCCTTCATCTCAACCACCGCTCCGCTGGGCCCTTCATCTCAAACACCGCTCCGCTGGGCCCTTCCTGTCAAGCACCGCTGAACAGGGCACCGCCGTCTCAAGCACTGCTCCGCTGGGCCCTTCATCTCAAGCACCGCTCCGCTGGGCCCTTCCTGTCAAGCACCGATCCGCTGGGCCCTTCCTGTCAACCTGTCAAGCACCGCTTGGCTGGGCCCCGCCGTCTCAAACACCGCTCCGCTGGGCCCTTCCTGTCAAGCACCGCTCCGCTGGGCCCTTCCTGTCAAGCTCCACTCCGCTGGGCCCTTCCTGTCAAGCACCGCTCCGCTGGGCCCCGCCGTCTCAAACACCGCTCCGCTGGGCCCTTCCTGTCAAGCACCGCTCTGCTGGGCCCTTCCTGTCAAGCACCGCTCCGCTGGGCCCCGCCGTCTCAAACACCGCTCCACTGGGCCCTTCATCTCAAGCACCGCTCCGCTGGGCCCTTCATCTCAAGCACCGCTCCGCTGGGCCCTTCATCTCAAGCACCGCTGGCCCATTGACAGTGCCGGTTCTGTGTCGAGCAGGGCTTCAGGAAGCACTCTGGGCACCATGCCTCCTCCAATAACTGTGGAGTCGGTAATCCATCTGATGGACTGTGGCTTTGCACTCCCCAGGCTGGGCCCCGCCATCTCAAACACCGCTCCGCTGGGCCCTTCCTCTCAAGCACCGCTCCGCTGGGCCCTTCATCTCAAACACCGCTCCGCTGGGCCCTTCCTGTCAAGCACCGCTCTGCTGGGCCCTTCCTGTCAAGCACCGCTCCGCTGGGCCCCGCCGACTCAAACACCGCTCCGCTGGACCCTTCATCTCAAGCACCGCTCCGCTGGGCCCTTCATCTCAAACACCGCTCCGCTGGGCCCTTCCTGTCAAGCACCGCTCCGCTGGGCCCCGCCGTCTCAAACACCGCTCCGCTGGGCCCTTCATCTCAACCACCGCTCCGCTGGGCCCTTCATCTCAAACACTGCTCCGCTGGGCCCTTCCTGTCAAGCACCGCTGAACAGGGCACCGCTGAACAGGGCACCGCCGTCTCAAGCACTGCTCCGCTGGGCCCTTCATCTCAAGCACCGCTCCGCTGGGCCCTTCCTGTCAAGCACCGCTCCGCTGGGCCCTTCCTGTCAACCTGTCAAGCACCGCTCCGCTGGGCCCCGCCGTCTCAAACACCGCTCCGCTGGGCCCTTCCTGTCAAGCACCGCTCCTCTGGGCCCTTCCTGTCAAGCACCGCTCCGATGGGCCCCGCCGTCTCAAACACCGCTCCGCTGGGCCCTTCCTGTCAAGCACCGCTCCGCTGGGCCCTTCCTGTCAAGCACCGCTCCGCTGGGCCTTTCCTGTCAAGCACCGCTCCGCTGGGCCCCGCCGTCTCAAACACCGCTCCACTGGGCCCTTCATCTCAAGCACCGCTCCGCTAGGCCCTTCATCTCAAGCACCGCTGGCCCATTGACAGTGCCGGTTCTGTGTCGAGCAGGGCTTCAGGAAGCACTCTGGGCACCATGCCTCCTCCAATAACTGTGGAGTCGGTAATCCATCTGATGGACTGTGGCTTTGCACTCCCCAGGATGGTCCAGTGGGCAAGCCTCCCACTGTAGGGACTTGTGAGACTGTGGCTTTGCACTCCCCAGGATGGGACAGTGGGCATGGAGGCCCCTCGTGGATCTGGCGTCGTAGACTCAAGTGGCTGAGGTGCCCCCCTTCCCTTCCCCCTGAGGTGCCTGTAGTTTTATCGTCTGATGCCCCTGCAGTGTTCTCTCCAATGGTATCTGGTCTCCTGTGTGGGCTTTGCCCATGTGTTTGTGCACATTGGCCCACGGACTATGGAACTTTCACGGAATGTGACGGACTTTTTGCCTATGGATATATTGTGGACTATGTTCATTCCTTATTTTTGTATCTTTTATATGGCATATTTGCCATTCCTTCAATGGAGCTATTTATACATATATTTTATAGATCATTTAAATTGTGTCTTTGCATTATTCCGGGGGGTTTGTGTGGTGTCACTCTGACTTGTTGCTCGGCATTGGGGTGTAGGTATTTGTGGTGGGGGGGTGGGTGTATGGCGCATGTGTGTGCCCGTAAGCTTTCCTCCTCCCCCCTCTTGTGTGTCGTAGGTGCTGTACTCACCGTTGTCGTCCGCGCCGGTGTTCGTACTCCTGGTAGATGAGCAGGTAGACAATAGCTGGTAGGATGTGTAATTCGGGCTCCATACTGTCCTCCTTCCTCGTGGAGTGTGTATAGGTGAGCGTTTTCCCGTTCGTAGTCTGTTTCCGCCGTGTTGTTATCGGCGGGGCTCCCGCCCTGGAAAATGTGGCGGATTGGTGAGTTGTGATAGGGTGGGCGGTACATTGTCTGCCGCCTGCCTGTTGGCGGTGACCGCCGCGCTGTTTGTCGGTCCCGCCGTTGCGGTCGGAGTGTTAAAGTGGCGGCCTGTGTTGGCGGTTCCCGCCAGGGTTAGAATTCCATTTTTTTGACCGCCGGCCTGTTTGCGGGTGGGCCGCCGCTTTATCACCGACCGCCAGGGTCAGAATGACACCCTGTGTGCATTGAGTCAATGTTGCAAAGTGTAAATCTGTTGGTCCAGTCAGGCCTAAGGAGTTTACCCTTCAGTAGCCACAATGATATATAGTTTTTCATTGTGCCTCGCATCACAGTACATGTTGCTTGAGCCTAGGCTAACTGATGTCTGTAGGCTTGCTTGGGCATTGCAGACCATGAGCAGGGTAGTGGGTTAGTCTGCAGATAACTCCAAACATACACAGCCATGTTTCTGTACTTATCAGCATGTGTGCTTTACAGTTGTGGAGTGTTGACAAGTTGTACATTTTGTGCTTGGCGTTTCTGATATGTGTGTGACACAACCTTTTGTGCAAATACTTGTGTTTGCAATCTTTTGATTTGTCTCTTGCATCCATATAGGTCAAATCCCATCAGAAGAAAGGGATTTGGAGAGCCATTGCCCGGAAGGTGGATACCCAGGGGGTCAATAGCCAGCGGAGTGCCCACTGTTGGAAGAGGTGGGAGGACCTTAAATGCTGGGCCATGAAGATTACTGAGGTCCAGCTGGGAATGGCCTTCCAACATGGGTGGGGCACACGTCAGAGCCTGATCTCCCCAATGGCCCGCATTCTGGTGATCGCCTTCCTGGAGTTTAATGGGTGTTTGAGGAGATTACAGCTGCCTCAAGAGGGTGAGTCCAGCACATATGTCTGTCTGTCATATTGCCAGGTTGATGTGTTAGGTCCAGCCATGTCCCCTTGAAGATTGGGGATAGTCCATGGGTGAAACACAAGATGAGTAACTGTGTAGGTATGGAAGGTGGTACATGCTGATGTGCTTTGACTATTTGCCCAGGGACCTAGGACACAGCCAAGTATAGTCCACAAACAATTTGCTGTCCAAGGCCAACACATGCTGTGTATGGTGATGTTGGTTGTTGTTGTGAGTGTAATTTGTACACGACAGCCCACTATTCTTCACTGTGAAAGCCCAAACAAAATTAAGTGATGGATCAATGTCCTAGCCGTGTGTTTGCTCAAGTGAGTAAATTGGCATCTGCCCTCCAGAGGCATTTTATATCTTCAGTGCGTCACAAGTGCTGGTGCCTCACTACTGTCTGTCATATGAAGGTGGCCATCATACATTGGACAGAGCATACATTGCTCTTTGGGTGCAGCTATAGATCAATTATTTTCCCTGGCAAGTGGGGAATGTCCATTGACATTTGTTTGACATCACTGTTGCCAACATTCCTTGTACCTATATGTTAGCATGTGATCCTTTCACTTTTGACAAATTATTTTCACTGCTGTTTCATGCATGGTCTACCTTTCTTAATGGGATGATTTCTGCAGTCTCTTGCATATGGGCACATGCCAACATGTGTTTCGAAATGGACATAGGTCATGGGGCTACATTTCATGTGGTGCCACAGACAGAAGTGTGTCACCATGGATTGTTGGCTCACACATACCCTCACTCATCATTGCATGTCATTTGTCATGTACAACTGCAGTAGTAATGAAGGATATGATAGCTAGGTCTACAGTTTTGGGGCACAATGTGCATTTCCATGTCATTGATGTGGCATCATGTAGCAAAATGCTATCCACATGTGAAATGGGGAAGGTTTGTTACCGGACTGTTGCCATGCAGCATGGAGTGACTTGCAGTTATGTGGGAATCATATGTAGTTATGTACAAACATTCATCCATGGAAATCTGGGTTTGCAGGACCAAAATATAGACAATGATATAGCTTGCCATTGGGCAACATGTTGGGGACCTTTACATGTAATTGATAATCTCTGGGTCTCTCCAACATTCAAAGGACTCTTGGGTTCTACTGATGCAAGCGGAGTAAGTTATTGTCAGGGGTGCTATTCAAGAGAGGTAATTCCCTGGGGCTAGCTGATTCATTGTGCTGTGGATTTCGGAAACATATCTCTGCACAATTTGTCTACAGTGGACATTTTCATGCTAAATGTGTAGGATATCTGAGCAACATTAACCCCTTCGCTGCCAGGCCTTTTCCCCCTCCTGTGCCAGGCCTTTTTTTGCCTATTTGGAATAGTTCTCGCTTAGGCCCTCATAACTTTTTGTCCACATAAGCTACCCACGCAAAATTTGCGTCCTTTTTTTCCAACATACTAGGGATTCTAGAGGTACCCAGACTTTGTGGGTTCTCCTTTTCGGTGACAGAAAGTTCTGGAATCTGAGACGAGCCACAAATTTCCTTCCACCCAGCGTTCCCCCAAGTCTCCCGATAAAAATGATACCTCACTTGTGTGGGTAGTCCTAGTGCCCGCGACAGGAAATGCCCCAAAACACAACGTGGACACATCACATTTTTCTACAAAAAACAGATGTGTTTTTTGCAAAGTGCCTACCCGTAGATTTTAGCCTATAGCTCAGCCGACACCTAGGGAAACCTACCAAACCTGTGCATTTTTTTAAACTAGAGACGTAGGGGAATCCAAGATGGGGTGACTTGTGAGGCTCTAACCTGGTTATGTTACCCAGAATCCTTTGCAAACCTCACAAATTGGCTAAAAAAACAAGTTTTCCTCAAATTTTGGTGACAGAAAGTTCTGGAATCTGAGAGGAGCCACAAATTTCCTTCCACCCATCGTTCCCCCAAGTCTCCTGATAAAAATGATACCTCACTTGTGTGGATAGGCCTAGCGCCCGCGACAGGAAATGCCCCAAAACACAACATGGACACACCACATTTTTCTACAGAAAACAGGTGTTTTTTGCAAAGTGCCTACCTGTAGATTTTGGCCTCAAGCTCAGCCGGCACATAGGGAAACCTACCAAACCTATGCGTTTTTTAAAACTAGAGACCTAGGGGAATCCAAGATGTGGTGACTTGTGGGGCTCTCACCAGGTTTTGTTACCCAGAATCCTTTGCAAACCTCAAAATTTGGCTAAAAAATCACGTTTTCCTCACATTTTGGTGACAGAAAGTTCTGGAATCTGAGAGGAGCCACAAAGCTCCTTCCACACAGCGTTCCCCCAAGTCTTCCGATAAAAATGATACCTCACTTGTGTGGGTAGGCATAGCGCCCACGACAGGAAATGCCCCAAAACACAATGTGGACACATCACATTTTTTTTACAGAAAACAGATGTGTTTTTTGCAAAGTGCCTACCTGTAGATTTTAGCCTCTAGCTCAGCCGGCGCATAGGGAAACCTACCAAACCTGTGCATATTTCAAAACTAGAGACCTACGGGAATCCAAGATGGGGTGACTTGTGGGGCTCTCACCAGGTTCTGTTACCCAGAACCCTTTGCAAACCTCAAAATGTGGCTAAAAAAACACGTTTTCCTCACATTTCGGTGAGAGAAAGTTCTGGAATCTGAGAGGAGCCACAAATTTCCTTCCACCCAGTGTTCCCCCAAGTCTCCCGATAAAAATGATACCTTACTTGTGTGGGTAGGCCTAGGGCCCGTGACAGGAAATGCCCCAAAACACAACGTGGACACATCAGATTTTTCTACAGAAAACAGAGGTGTTTTTTGCAAAGTGCCTACCTGTAGATTTTAGCCTATAGCTCAGCCGGCACCTAGGGAAACCTACCAAACCTGTGCATTTTTTTAAACTAGAGACGTAGGGGAATCCAAGATGGGGTGACTTGTGAGGCTCTCACCAGGTTCTGTTAACCAGAATCCTTTGCAAACCTCAACATTTGGCTAAAAAAACATGTTTCCTCACATTTCGGTGACAGAAAGTTCTGGAATCTGAGAGGAGCCACAAATTTCCTTCCACCCAGCGTTCCCCCAAGTCTCCTGATAAAAATGATACCTCACTTTTGTGGGTAGGCCTAGCGCCCGGGTAGGCCTAGCCCCGCGACAGGAAATGCCCCAAAACACAACGTGGACACATCACATTTTTCTACAGAAAACAGGTGTTTTTTGCAAAGTGCCTACCTGTAGGTTTTGGCCTCTAGCTCAGCCGGCACCTAGGGAAACCTACCAAACCTGTGCATTTTTAAAAACTAGAGACCTACGGGAATCCAAGATGGGGTGACTTATGGGGGTCTCACCAGGTTCTGTTACCCAGAATCCTTTGCAAACCTCAAAATTTGGCTACAAAAATACGTTTTCCTCACATTTTGGTGACAGAAAGTTCTGGATTCTGAGAGGAGCCACAAATTTCCTCCACCCAGCGTTCCCTAAGTCTCCCGATAAAAATGATACCTCACATGTGTGGGTAGGCCTAGTGCCCGTGACAGGAAATGCCCCAAAACACAACGTGGACACATCACACTTTTCTACAGAAAACAGAGGTGTTTTTTGCAAAGTGCCTACCTGTAGATTTGAGCCTATAGCTCAGCCGGCACCTAGGGAAACCGACCAAACCTATGCGTTTTTTAAAACTAGAGACCTAGGGGAATCCAAGATGGGGTGACTTGTGGGGCTCTCACCAGGTTCTGTTACCCAGAATCCTTTGCAAACCTCACAAATTGGCTAAAAAAACACATTTTCCTTAAATGTTGGTGACAGAAAGTTCTGGAATATGAGAGGAGTCACAAGTTTCCTTCCACCCAGCGTTCCCCCAAGTTTCCTGATAAAAATGATACCTCACTTGTGTGGGCAGGCCTAGCGCCCGCGACAGGAAATGACCCAAAACACAACATGGACACATCACATTTTTCTACAGAAAACAGGTGTTTTTTGCAAAGTGCCTACCTGTAGATTTTGGCCTCTAGCTCAGCCGGCACCTAGGGAAACCGACCAAACCTATGCGTTTTTTAAAACTAGAGACCTAGGGGAATCCAAGATGGGGTGACTTGTGGGGCTCTCACCAGGTTCTGTTACCCAGAATACTTTGCAAACCTCAAAATTTGGCTAAAAAATCACGTTTTCCTCACATTTCGGTGACAGAAAGTTCTGGAATCTGAGACGAGCCACAAATTTCCTTCCACCCAGCGTTCCCCCAAGTCTCCCGATAAAAATGATACCTCACTTGTGTGGGTAGTCCTAGTGCCCGCAACAGGAAATGCTCCAAAACACAACGTGGACACATCACATTTTTCTACAGAAAACAGATGTGTTTTTTGCAAAGTGCCTACCCGTAGATTTTAGCCTATAGCTCAGCCGACACCTAGGGAAACCTACCAAACCTGTGCATTTTTTTAAACTAGAGACGTAGGGGAATCCAAGATGGGGTGACTTGTGAGGCTCTCGCCAGGTTCTGTTACCCAGAATCCTTTGCAAACCTCACAAATTGGCTAAAAAAACAACTTTTCCTCAAATTTTGGTGACAGAAAGTTCTGGAATCTGAGAGGAGCCACAAATTTCCTTCCACCCAGCGTTCCCCAAAGTCTCCTGATAAAAATGATACCTCACTTTTGTGGGTAGGCCTAGCGCCCGGGTAGGCCTAGCCCCGCGACAGGAAATGCCCCAAAACACAACGTGGACACATCACATTTTTCTACAGAAAACAGGTGTTTTTTGCAATGTGCCTACCTGTAGGTTTTGGCCTCTAGCTCAGCCTGCACCTAGGGAAACCTACCAAACCTGTGCATTTTTAAAAACTAGAGACCTACGGGAATCCAAGATGTGGTGACTTATGGGGGTCTCACCAGGTTCTGTTACCTAGAATCCTTTGCAAACCTCAAAATTTGGCTACAAAAACACGTTTTCCTCACATTTCGGTGACAGAAAGTTCTGGATTCTGAGAGGAGCCACAAATTTCCTCCACCCAGCGTTCCCCAAGTCTCCCGATAAAAATGATACCTCACATGTGTGGGTAGGCCTAGTGCCCGTGACAGGAAATGCCCCAAAACACAACGTGGACACATCACACTTTTCTACAGAAAACAGATGTGTTTTTTGCAAAGTGCCTACCCGTAGATTTTAGCCTATAGCTCAGCCGACACCTAGGGAAACCTACCAAACCTGTGCATTTTTTTAAACTAGAGACGTAGGGGAATCCAAGATGGGGTGACTTGTGGGGCTCTCACCAGGTTCTGTTACCCAGAATCCTTTGCAAACCTCAAAATTTGGCTAAAAAATCACGTTTTCCTCACATTTCGGTGAGAGAAAGTTCTGGAATCTGAGAGGAGCCACAAATTTCCTTCCACCCAGCGTTCCTCCAAGTCTTCCGATAAAAAAGATACCTTACTTGTGTGGGTAGGCCTAGCGCCCGGGTAGGTCTAGCCCCGCGAGAGGAAATGCCCCAAAACACAACGTGGACACATCACATTTTTCTACAGAAAACAGGTGTTTTTTGCAAAGTGCCTACCTGTAGGTTTTGGCCTCTAGCTCAGCCGGCACCTAAGGAAACCAACCAGACCTGTGCATTTTTTTAAACTAGAGACCTAGGGGAATCCAAGATGGGGTGACTTGTGAGGCTCTCGCCAGGTTCTGTTACTCAGAATCCTTTGCAAACCTCAACATTTGGCTAAAAAAACATGTTTCCTCACATTTCGGTGACAGAAATTTCTGGAATCTGAGAGGAGCCACAAATTTCCTTCCACCCAGTGTTCCCCCAACTCTCCCGATAAAAATGATACCTCACTTTTGTGGGTAGGCCTAGCGCCCGGGTAGGCCTAGCCCCGCGACAGGAAATGCCCCAAAACACAACGTGGACACATCACATTTTTCTACAGAAAACAGGTGTTTTTTGCAAAGTGCCTACCTGTAGGTTTTGGCCTCTAGCTCAGCCGGCACCTAGGGAAACCTACCAAACCTGTGCATTTTTAAAAACTAGAGACCTACGGGAATCCAAGATGGGGTGACTTATGGGGGTCTCACCAGGTTATGTTACCCAGAATCCTTTGCAAACCTCAAAATTTGGCTACAAAAACACGTTTTCCTCACATTTCGGTGACAGAAAGTTCTGGATTCTTAGAGGAGCCACAAATTTCCTCCACCCAGCGTTCCCCAAGTCTCCCGATAAAAATGATACCTCACATGTGTGGGTAGGCCTAGTGCCCGTGACAGGAAATGCCCCAAAACACAATGTGGACACATCACACTTTTCTACAGAAAACAGAGGTGTTTTTTGCAAAGTGCCTACCTGTAGATTTGAGCCTATAGCTCAGCCGGCACCTAGGGAAACCGACCAAACCTATGCGTTTTTTAAAACTAGAGACCTAGGGGAATCCAAGATGGGGTGACTTGTGGGGCTCTTACCAGGTTCTGTTACCCAGAATCCTTTGCAAACCTCACAAATTGGCTAAAAAAACACATTGTCCTTAAATGTTGGTGACAGAAAGTTCTGGAATCTGAGAGGAGTCACAAGTTTCCTTCCACCCAGCGTTCCCCCAAGTTTCCTGATAAAAATGATACCTCACTTGTGTGGGCAGGCCTAGCGCCCGCGACAGGAAATGACCCAAAACACAACATGGACACATCACATTTTTCTACAGAAAACAGGTGTTTTTTGCAAAGTGCCTACCTGTAGATTTTGGCCTCTAGCTCAGCCGGCACCTAGGGAAACTGACCAAACCTATGCGTTTTTTTAAACTAGAGACCTAGGGGAATCCAAGATGGGGTGACTTGTGGGGCTCTCACCAGGTTCTGTTACCCAGAATACTTTGCAAACCTCAAAATTTGGCTAAAAAATCACGTTTTCCTCACATTTCGGTGACAGAAAGTTCTGGAATCTGAGACGAGCCACAAATTTCCTTCCACCCAGCGTTCCCCCAAGTCTCCTGATAAAAATGATACCTCACTTTTGTGGGTAGGCCTAGCGCCCAGGTAGGCCTAGCCCCGCGACAGGAAATGCCCCAAAACACAACGTGGACACATCACATTTTTCTACAGAAAACAGGTGTTTTTTGCAAAGTGCCTACCTGTAGGTTTTGGCCTCTAGCTCAGCCGGCACCTAGGGAAACCTACCAAACCTGTGCATTTTTAAAAACTAGAGACCTACGGGAATCCAAGATGGGGTGACTTATGGGGGTCTCACCAGGTTATGTTACCCAGAATCCTTTGCAAACCTCAAAATTTGGCTACAAAAACACGTTTTCCTCACATTTCGGTGACAGAAAGTTCTGGATTCTTAGAGGAGCCACAAATTTCCTCCACCCAGCGTTCCCCAAGTCTCCCGATAAAAATGATACCTCACATGTGTGGGTAGGCCTAGTGCCCGTGACAGGAAATGCCCCAAAACACAATGTGGACACATCACACTTTTCTACAGAAAACAGAGGTGTTTTTTGCAAAGTGCCTACCTGTAGATTTGAGCCTATAGCTCAGCCGGCACCTAGGGAAACCGACCAAACCTATGCGTTTTTTAAAAACTAGAGACCTAGGGGAATCCAAGATGGGGTGACTTGTGGGGCTCTTACCAGGTTCTGTTACCCAGAATCCTTTGCAAACCTCACAAATTGGCTAAAAAAACACATTGTCCTTAAATGTTGGTGACAGAAAGTTCTGGAATCTGAGAGGAGTCACAAGTTTCCTTCCACCCAGCGTTCCCCCAAGTTTCCTGATAAAAATGATACCTCACTTGTGTGGGCAGGCCTAGCGCCCGCGACAGGAAATGACCCAAAACACAACATGGACACATCACATTTTTCTACAGAAAACAGGTGTTTTTTGCAAAGTGCCTACCTGTAGATTTTGGCCTCTAGCTCAGCCGGCACCTAGGGAAACTGACCAAACCTATGCGTTTTTTTTAAACTAGAGACCTAGGGGAATCCAAGATGGGGTGACTTGTGGGGCTCTCACCAGGTTCTGTTACCCAGAATACTTTGCAAACCTCAAAATTTGGCTAAAAAATCACGTTTTCCTCACATTTCGGTGACAGAAAGTTCTGGAATCTGAGACGAGCCACAAATTTCCTTCCACCCAGCGTTCCCCCAAGTCTCCTGATAAAAATGATACCTCACTTTTGTGGGTAGGCCTAGCGCCCAGGTAGGCCTAGCCCCGCGACAGGAAATGCCCCAAAACACAACGTGGACACATCACATTTTTCTACAGAAAACAGGTGTTTTTTGCAAAGTGCCTACCTGTAGGTTTTGGCCTCTAGCTCAGCCGGCACCTAGGGAAACCTACCAAACCTGTGCATTTTTAAAAACTAGAGACCTACGGGAATCCAAGATGGGGTGACTTATGGGGGTCTCACCAGGTTCTGTTACCCAGAATCCTTTGCAAACCTCAAAATTTGGCTACAAAAACACGTTTTCCTCACATTTCGGTGACAGAAAGTTCTGGATTCTGAGAGGAGCCACAAATTTCCTCCACCCAGCGTTCCCCAAGTCTCCCGATAAAAATGATACCTCACATGTGTGGGTAGGCCTAGTGCCCGTGACAGGAAATGCCCCAAAACACAACGTGGACAAATAACATTTTTCTACAGAAAACAGAGGGTTTTTTTGCAAAGTGCCTACCTGTAGATTTTGGCCTCTAGCTCAGCCGGCACCTAGGGAAACCGACCAAACCTATGCGTTTTTTTAAAACTAGAGACCTAGGGGAATCCAAGATGGGGTGACTTGTGGGGCTCTCACCAGGTTCTGTTACCCAGAATCCCTTTGCAAACCTCAAAAATTTGGCTAAAAAATCACGTTTTCCTCACATTTCGGTGAGAGAAAGTTCTGGAATCTGAGAGGAGCCACAAATTTCCTTCCACCCAGCGTTCCTCCAAGTCTTCCGATAAAAAAGATACCTTACTTGTGTGGGTAGGCCTAGCGCCCGGGTAGGTCTAGCCCCGCGAGAGGAAATGCCCCAAAACACAACGTGGACACATCACATTTTTCTACAGAAAACAGGTGTTTTTTGCAAAGTGCCTACCTGTAGGTTTTGGCCCTCTAGCTCAGCCGGCACCTAAGGAAACCAACCAGACCTGTGCATTTTTTTAAACTAGAGACCTAGGGGAATCCAAGATGGGGTGACTTGTGAGGCTCTCGCCAGGTTCTGTTACTCAGAATCCTTTGCAAACCTCAAAATTTGGCTAAAAAAACATGTTTCCTCACATTTCGGTGACAGAAAGTTCTGGAATCTGAGAGGAGCCACAAATTTCCTTCCACCCAGCGTTCCCCCAACTCTCCCGATAAAAATGATACCTCACTTTTGTGGGTAGGCCTAGCGCCCGGGTAGGCCTAGCCCGCGACAGGAAATGCCCCAAAACACAACGTGGACACATCACATTTTTCTACAGAAAACAGGTGTTTTTTGCAAAGTGCCTACCTGTAGGTTTTGGCCTCTAGCTCAGCCGGCACCTAGGGAAACCTACCAAACCTGTGCATTTTTAAAAACTAGAGACCTACGGGAATCCAAGATGGGGGTGACTTATGGGGGTCTCACCAGGTTATGTTACCCAGAATCCTTTGCAAACCTCAAAATTTGGCTACAAAAACACGTTTTCCTCACATTTCGGTGACAGAAAGTTCTGGATTCTTAGAGGAGCCACAAATTTCCTCCACCCAGCGTTCCCCAAGTCTCCCGATAAAAATGATACCTCACATGTGTGGGTAGGCCTAGTGCCCGTGACAGGAAATGCCCCAAAACACAATGTGGACACATCACACTTTTCTACAGAAAACAGAGGTGTTTTTTGCAAAGTGCCTACCTGTAGATTTGAGCCTATAGCTCAGCCGGCACCTAGGGAAACCGACCAAACCTATGCGTTTTTTAAAACTAGAGACCTAGGGGAATCCAAGATGGGGTGACTTGTGGGGCTCTTACCAGGTTCTGTTACCCAGAATCCTTTGCAAACCTCACAAATTGGCTAAAAAAACACATTGTCCTTAAATGTTGGTGACAGAAAGTTCTGGAATCTGAGAGGAGTCACAAGTTTCCTTCCACCCAGCGTTCCCCCAAGTTTCCTGATAAAAATGATACCTCACTTGTGTGGGCAGGCCTAGCGCCCGCGACAGGAAATGACCCAAAACACAACATGGACACATCACATTTTTCTACAGAAAACAGGTGTTTTTTGCAAAGTGCCTACCTGTAGATTTTGGCCTCTAGCTCAGCCGGCACCTAGGGAAACTGACCAAACCTATGCGTTTTTTAAAACTAGAGACCTAGGGGAATCCAAGATGGGGTGACTTGTGGGGCTCTCACCAGGTTCTGTTACCCAGAATACTTTGCAAACCTCAAAATTTGGCTAAAAAATCACGTTTTCCTCACATTTCGGTGACAGAAAGTTTTGGAATCTGAGACGAGCCACAAATTTCCTTCCACCCAGCGTTCCCCCAAGTCTCCTGATAAAAATGATACCTCACTTTTGTGGGTAGGCCTAGCGCCCGGGTAGGCCTAGCCCCCGCGACAGGAAATGCCCCAAAACACAACGTGGACACATCACATTTTTCTACAGAAAACAGGTGTTTTTTGCAAAGTGCCTACCTGTAGGTTTTGGCCTCTAGCTCAGCCGGCACCTAGGGAAACCTACCAAACCTGTGCATTTTTAAAAACTAGAGACCTACGGGAATCCAAGATGGGGTGACTTATGGGGGTCTCACCAGGTTCTGTTACCCAGAATCCTTTGCAAACCTCAAAATTTGGCTACAAAAACACGTTTTCCTCACATTTCGGTGACAGAAAGTTCTGGATTCTGAGAGGAGCCACAAATTTCCTCCACCCAGCGTTCCCCAAGTCTCCCGATAAAAATGATACCTCACATGTGTGGGTAGGCCTAGTGCCCGTGACAGGAAATGCCCCAAAACACAACGTGGACACATCACACTTTTCTACAGAAAACAGAGGTGTTTTTTGCAAAGTGCCTACCTGTAGATTTGAGCCTATAGCTCAGCCGGCACCTAGGGAAACCGACCAAACCTATGCGTTTTTTAAAACTAGAGACCTAGGGGAATCCAAGATGGGGTGACTTGTGGGGCTCTCACCAGGTTCTGTTACCCAGAATCCTTTGCAAACCTCACAAATTGGCTAAAAAAACACATTTTCCTTAAATGTTGGTGACAGAAAAGTTCTGGAATCTGAGAGGAGTCACAAGTTTCCTTCCACCCAGCGTTCCCCCAAGTTTCCTGATAAAAATGATACCTCACTTGTGTGGGCAGGCCTAGCGCCCGCGACAGGAAATGACCCAAAACACAACATGGACACATCACATTTTTTCTACAGAAAACAGGTGTTTTTTGCAAAGTGCCTACCTGTAGATTTTGGCCTCTAGCTCAGCCGGCCACCTAGGGAAACCGACCAAACCTATGCGTTTTTTAAAACTAGAGACCTAGGGGAATCCAAGATGGGCGTGACTTGTGGGGCTCTCACCAGGTTCTGTTACCCAGAATACTTTGCAAACCTCAAAATTTGGCTAAAAAATCACGTTTTCCTCACATTTCGGTGACAGAAAGTTCTGGAATCTGAGACGAGCCACAAATTTCCTTCCACCCAGCGTTCCCCAAGTCTCCCGATAAAAATGATACCTCACTTGTGTGGGTAGTCCTAGTGCCCGCAACAGGAAATGCTCCAAAACACAACGTGGACACATCACATTTTTCTACAGAAAACAGATGTGTTTTTTGCAAAGTGCCTACCCGTAGATTTTAGCCTATAGCTCAGCCGACACCTAGGGAAACCTACCAAACCTGTGCATTTTTTTAAACTTGAGACGTAGGGGAATCCAAGATGGGGTGACTTGTGAGGCTCTCGCCAGGTTCTGTTACCCAGAATCCTTTGCAAACCTCACAAATTGGCTAAAAAAACAACTTTTCCTCAAATTTTGGTGACAGAAAGTTCTGGAATCTGAGAGGAGCCACAAATTTCCTTCCACCCAGCGTTCCCCCAAGTCTCCTGATAAAAATGATACCTCACTTTTGTGGGTAGGCCTAGCGCCCGGGTAGGCCTAGCCCCGCGACAGGAAATGCCCCAAAACACAACGTGGACACATCACATTTTTCTACAGAAAACAGGTGTTTTTTGCAAAGTGCCTACCTGTAGGTTTTTGGCCTCTAGCTCAGCCGGCACCTAGGGAAACCTACCAAACCTGTGCATTTTTAAAAACTAGAGACCTACGGGAATCCAAGATGTGGTGACTTATGGGGGTCTCACCAGGTTCTGTTACCCAGAATCCTTTGCAAACCTCAAAATTTGGCTACAAAAACACGTTTTCCTCACATTTCAGTGACAGAAAGTTCTGGATTCTGAGAGGAGCCACAAATTTCCTCCACCCAGCGTTCCCCAAGTCTCCCGATAAAAATGATACCTCACATGTGTGGGTAGGCCTAGTGCCCGTGACAGGAAATGCCCCAAAACACAACGTGGACACATCACACTTTTCTACAGAAAACAGAGGTGTTTTTTGCAAAGTGCCTACCTGTAGATTTGAGGCTATAGCTCAGCCGGCACCTAGGGAAACCGACCAAACCTATGCGTTTTTTTAAAACTAGAGACCTAGGGGAATCCAAGATGGGGTGACTTGTGGGGCTCTCACCAGGTTCTGTTACCCAGAATCCTTTGCAAACCTCACAAATTGGCTAAAAAAACAAATTTTCCTTAAATGTTGGTGACAGAAAGTTCTGGAATCTGAGAGGAGTCACAAGTTTCCTTCCACCCAGCGTTCCCCCAAGTTTCCTGATAAAAATGATACCTCACTTGTGTGGGCAGGCCTAGCGCCCGCGACAGGAAATGACCCAAAACACAACATGGACACATCACATTTTTCTACAGAAAACAGGTGTTTTTTGCAAAGTGCCTACCTGTAGATTTTGGCCTCTAGCTCAGCCGGCACCTAGGGAAACCGACCAAACCTATGCGTTTTTTAAAACTAGAGACCTAGGGGAATCCAAGATGGGGTGACTTGTGGGGCTCTCACCAGGTTCTGTTACCCAGAATACTTTGCAAACCTCAAAATTTGGCTAAAAAATCACGTTTTCCTCACATTTCGGTGACAGAAAGTTCTGGAATCTGAGACGAGCCACAAATTTCCTTCCACCCAGCGTTCCCCCAAGTCTCACGATAAAAATGATACCTCACTTGTGTGGGTAGTCCTAGTGCCCGCAACAGGAAATGCCCCAAAACACAACGTGGACACATCACATTTTTCTACAGAAAACAGATGTGTTTTTTGCAAAGTGCCTACCCGTAGATTTTAGCCTATAGCTCAGCCGACACCTAGGGAAACCTACCAAACCTGTGCATTTTTTTAAACTAGAGACGTAGGGGAATCCAAGATGGGGTGACTTGTGAGGCTCTCGCCAGGTTCTGTTACCCAGAATCCTTTGCAAACCTCACAAATTGGCTAAAAAAACAACTTTTCCTCAAATTTTGGTGACAGAAAGTTCTGGAATCTGAGAGGAGCCACAAATTTCCTTCCACCCAGCGTTCCCCCAAGTCTCCTGATAAAAATGATACCTCACTTGTGTGGGTAGGCCTAGCGCCCGCGACAGGAAATGGCCCAAAACACAACATGGACACATCACATTTTTCTACAGAAAACAGGTGTTTTTTGCAAAGTGCCTACCTGTAGATTTTGGCCTGTAGCTCAGCCGGCACCTAGGGAAACCTACCAAACCTATGCGTTTTTTTAAACTAGAGACCTAGGGGAATCCAAGATGTGGTGACTTGTGGGGCTCGCACCAGGTTCTGTTACCCAGAATCCTTTGCAAACCTCAAAAGTTGGCTAAAAAATCACGTTTTCCTCACATTTTGGTGACAGAAAGTTCTGGAATCTGAGAGGAGCCACAAATTTCCTTCCACACAGCGTTCCTCCAAGTCTTCCGATAAAAATGATACCTCACTTGTGTGGGTAGGCCTAGCGCCCACGACAGGAAATGCCCCAAAACACAATGTGGACACATAACATTTTTTTACAGAAAACAGATGTGTTTTTTGCAAAGTGCCTACCTGTAGATTTTAGCCTCTAGCTCAGCCGGCGCCTAGGGAAACCTACCAAACCTGTGCATTTTTCAAAACTAGAGACCTACGGGAATCCAAGATGGGGTGACTTGTGGGGCTCTCACCAGGTTCTGTTACCCAGAACCGTTTGCAAACATCAAAATGTGGCTAAAAAAACACGTTTTCCTCACATTTCGGTGAGAGAAAGTTCTGGAATCCGAGAGGAGCCACAAATTTCCTTCCACCCAGCGTTCCCCCAAGTCTCCCGATAAAAATGATACCTTACTTGTGTGGGTAGGCGTAGGGCCCGTGACAGGAAATGCCCCAAAACACAACGTGGACACCACATTTTTCTACAGAAAACAGAGTTGTTTTTTGCAAAGTGCCTACCTGTAGATTTTAGCCTATAGCTCAGCCGGCACCTAGGAAAACCTACCAAACCTGTGCATTTTTTAAAACTAGAGACCTGGGGGAATCCAAGATGGGGTGACTTGTGAGGCTCTCAGCAGGTTCTGTTACCCAGAATCCTTTGCAAACCTCAACATTTGGCTAAAAAAACATGTTTCCTCACATTTCGGTGACAGAAAGTTCTGGAATCTGAGAGGAGCCACAAATTTCCTTCCACCCAGCGTTCCCCCAAGTCTCCTGATAAAAATGATACCTTACTTGTGTGGGTAGGCCTAGCGCCCAGGTAGGTCTAGCGCCCGCGACAGAAAATGCCCCAAAACACAACGTGGACACATCACATTTTTCTACAGAAAACAGGTGTTTTTTGTAAAGTGCCTAACTGTAGATTTTGGCCTCTAGCTCAGCCGGCACCTAGGGAAACCAACCAAACCTGTGCATTTTTAAAAACTAGAGACCTACAAGAATCCAAGATGGGGTGACTTGTGGGGGTCTCACCAGGTTCTGTTACCCAGAATCCTTTGCAAACCTCAAAATTTGGCTACAAAAACACGTTTTCCTCACATTCCGGTGACAGAAAGTTCTGGAATCTGAGAGGAGCCACAAATTTCCTCCACCCAGCGTTCCCCAAGTCTCCCGATAAAAATAATACCTCACATGTGTGGGTAGGCCTAGCGCCCGCGACAGGAGATGCCCCAAAACACAACATGGACACATCACATTTTTCTACAGAAAACAGAGGTGTTTTTTGCAAAGTACCTACCTGTAGATTTTGGCCTCTTGCTCATCCGGCACCTAGGGAAATCTACCAAACCTGTGCATTTTTGAATACTAGAGTCCTAGGGGAATCCAAGATGGGGTGACTTTTGGGGCTCTCACCAGGTTCTGTTACCCAGAACCCTTTGCAAACCTCAAAATTTGGCTAAAAAAACAAGTTTTCCTCACATTTCGGTGACAGAAAGTTCTAGAATCTGAGAGGAGCCACACATTTCCTTCCACCCAGTGTTCCCCCAAGTCTCCCGATAAAAATGATGCCTCACTTGTGTGGATAGGCCTAGCGCCCGTGACAGGAAATGCCCCAAAACACAACGTGGACAAATCACATTTTTCTACAGAAAACAGAGTTTTTTTTTGCAAAGTGCCTACCTGTAGATTTTGGCCTCTAGCTCAGCCGGCACCTAGGGAAACCGACCAAACCTATGCGTTTTTTAAAACTAGAGACCTAGGGGAATCCAAGATGGGGTGACTTGTGGGGCTCTCACCAGGTTCTGTTACCCAGAATCCTTTGCAAACCTCAAAATTTGGCTATAAAATCACGTTTTCCTCACATTTCGGTGACAGAAAGTTCTGGAATCTGAGAGGAGCCTCAAATTTCCTTCCACCCAGCGTTCCCCCAAGTCTTCCGATAAAAATGATACCTTACTTGTGTGGGTAGGCCTAGCGCCCGGGTAGGCCTAGCCCCCGCGACAGGAAATGCCCCAAAACACAACGTGGACACATCACATTTTTCTACAGAAAACAGGTGTTTTTTGCAAAGTGCCTACCTGTAGGTTTTGGCCTCTAGCTCAGCCGGCACCTAAGGAAACCTACCAAACCTGTGCATTTTTTTAAACTAGAGACCTAGGGGAATCCAAGATGGGGTGACTTGTGGGGCTCTCACCAGGTTCTGTTACCCAGAATCCTTTGCAAACCTCAAAATTTGGCTAAAAAATCACGTTTTCCTCACATTTCGGTGACAGAAAGTTCTGGAATCTGAGACGAGCCACAAATCTCCTTCCACCCAGCGTTCCCCCAAGTCTCCCGATAAAAATGATACCTTACTTGTGTGGGTAGGCGTAGGGCCCGTGACAGGAAATGCCCCAAAACACAACGTGGACACCACATTTTTCTACAGAAAACAGAGGTGTTTTTTGCAAAGTGCCTACCTGTAGATTTTAGCCTATAGCTCAGCCGGCACCTAGGAAAACCTACCAAACCTGTGCATTTTTTAAAACTAGAGACCTGGGGGAATCCAAGATGGGGTGACTTGTGAGGATCTCGCCAGGTTCTGTTACCCAGAATCCTTTGCAAACCTCAACATTTGGCTAAAAAAACATGTTTCCTCACATTTCGGTGACAGAAAGTTCTGGAATCTGAGAGGAGCCACAAATTTCCTTCCACCCAGCGTTCCCCCAAGTCTCCTGATAAAAATGATACCTTACTTGTGTGGGTAGGCCTAGCGCCCAGGTAGGCCTAGCGCCCGTGACAGAAAATGCCCCAAAACACAACGTGGACACATCACATTTTTCTACAGAAAACAGGTGTTTTTTGTAAAGTGCCTAACTGTAGATTTTGGCCTCTAGCTCAGCCGGCACCTAGGGAAACCTACCAAACCTGTGCATTTTTAAAAACTAGAGACCTACAAGAATCCAAGATGGGGCGACTTGTGGGGGTCTCACCAGGTTCTGTTACCCAGAATCCTTTGCAAACCTCAAAATTTGGCTACAAAAACACGTTTTCCTCACATTTCGGTGACAGAAAGTTCTGTAATCTGAGAGAAGCCACAAATTTCCTCCACCCAGCGTTCCCCAAGTCTCCCGATAAAAATAATACCTCACATGTGTGTGTAGGCCTAGCGCCGTGACAGAAAATGCCCCAAAACACAACGTGGACACATCACACTTTTCTACAGAAAACAGAGGTGTTTTTTGCAAAGTGCCTACCTGTAGATTGTGGCCTCTAGCTCAACCGGCGCCTGGGGAAACCTACCAAACCTGTGCATTTTTTTAAACTAGAGACCTACGGGAATCCAAGATGGGGTGACTTGTGGGGCTCTCACCAGGTTCTGTTACCCAGAATCCTTTGCAAACCTCAAAATTTGGCTACAAAAACACGTTTTCCTCACATTCCGGTGACAGGAAGTTCTGGAATCTGACAGGAGCCACAAATTTCCTCCACCCAGCGTTCCCCAAGTCTCCCGATAAAAATAATACCTCACATGTGTGGGTAGGCCTAGCGCCCGCGACAGGAAATGCCCCAAAACACAACATGGACACATCACATTTTTCTACAGAAAACAGAGGTGTTTTTTGCAAAGTACCTACCTGTAGATTTTGGCCTCTTGCTCATCCGGCACCTAGGGAAATCTACCAAACCTGTGCATTTTTTAATACTAGAGTCCTAGGGGAATCCAAGATGGGGCGACTTTTGGGGCTCTCACCAGGTTCTGTTACCCAGAACCCTTTGCAAACCTCAAAATTTGGCTAAAAAAACAAGTTTTCCTCACATTTCGGTGACAGAAAGTTCTAGAATCTGAGAGGAGCCACACATTTCCTTCCACCCAGCGTTCCCCCAAGTCTCCCGATAAAAATGATGCCTCACTTGTGTGGATAGGCCTAGCGCCCGTGACAGGAAATGCCCCAAAACACAACGTGGACAAATCACATTTTTCTACAGAAAACAGAGTTTTTTTTTGCAAAGTGCCTACCTGTAGATTTTGGCCTCTAGCTCAGCCGGCACCTAGGGAAACCGACCAAACCTATGCGTTTTTTAAAACTAGAGACCTAGGGGAATCCAAGATGGGGTGACTTGTGGGGCTCTCACCAGGTTCTGTTACCCAGAATCCTTTGCAAACCTCAAAATTTGGCTATAAAATCACGTTTTCCTCACATTTCGGTGACAGAAAGTTCTGGAATCTGAGAGGAGCCTCAAATTTCCTTCCACCCAGCGTTCCCCCAAGTCTTCCGATAAAAATGATACCTTACTTGTGTGGGTAGGCCTAGCGCCCGGGTAGGCCTAGCCCCCGCGACAGGAAATGCCCCAAAACACAACGTGGACACATCACATTTTTCTACAGAAAACAGGTGTTTTTTGCAAAGTGCCTACCTGTAGGTTTTGGCCTCTAGCTCAGCCGGCACCTAAGCAAACCTACCAAACCTGTGCATTTGTTTAAACTAGAGACCTAGGGGAATCCAAGATGGGGTGACTTGTGGGGCTCTCACCAGGTTCTGTTACCCAGAATCCTTTGCAAACCTCAAAATTTGGCTAAAAAATCACGTTTTCCTCACATTTCGGTGACAGAAAGTTCTGGAATCTGAGACGAGCCACAAATCTCCTTCCACCCAGCGTTCCCCCAAGTCTCCCGATAAAAATGATACCTTACTTGTGTGGGTAGGCGTAGGGCCCGTGACAGGAAATGCCCCAAAACACAACGTGGACACCACATTTTTCTACAGAAAACAGAGGTGTTTTTTGCAAAGTGCCTACCTGTAGATTTTAGCCTATAGCTCAGCCGGCACCTAGGAAAACCTACCAAACCTGTGCATTTTTTAAAACTAGAGACCTGGGGGAATCCAAGATGGGGTGACTTGTGAGGATCTCGCCAGGTTCTGTTACCCAGAATCCTTTGCAAACCTCAACATTTGGCTAAAAAAACATGTTTCCTCACATTTCGGTGACAGAAAGTTCTGGAATCTGAGAGGAGCCACAAATTTCCTTCCACCCAGCGTTCCCCCAAGTCTCCTGATAAAAATGATACCTTACTTGTGTGGGTAGGCCTAGCGCCCAGGTAGGCCTAGCGCCCGCGACAGAAAATGCCCCAAAACACAACGTGGACACATCACATTTTTCTACAGAAAACAGGTGTTTTTTGTAAAGTGCCTAACTGTAGATTTTGGCCTCTAGCTCAGCCGGCACCTAGGGAAACCTACCAAACCTGTGCATTTTTAAAAACTAGAGACCTACAAGAATCCAAGATGGGGCGACTTGTGGGGGTCTCACCAGGTTCTGTTACCCAGAATCCTTTGCAAACCTCAAAATTTGGCTACAAAAACACGTTTTCCTCACATTTCGGTGACAGAAAGTTCTGTAATCTGAGAGAAGCCACAAATTTCCTCCACCCAGCGTTCCCCAAGTCTCCCGATAAAAATAATACCTCACATGTGTGTGTAGGCCTAGTGCCGTGACAGAAAATGCCCCAAAACACAACGTGGACACATCACACTTTTCTACAGAAAACAGAGGTGTTTTTTGCAAAGTGCCTACCTGTAGATTGTGGCCTCTAGCTCAACCGGCGCCTGGGGAAACCTACCAAACCTGTGCATTTTTTTAAACTAGAGACCTACGGGAATCCAAGATGGGGTGACTTGTGGGGCTCTCACCAGGTTCTGTTACCCAGAATCCTTTGCAAACCTCAAAATTTGGCTACAAAAACACGTTTTCCTCACATTCCGGTGACAGAAAGTTCTGGAATCTGACAGGAGCCACAAATTTCCTCCACCCAGCGTTCCCCAAGTCTCCCGATAAAAATAATACCTCACATGTGTGGGTAGGCCTAGCGCCCGCGACAGGAAATGCCCCAAAACACAACGTGGACAAATCACATTTTTCTACAGAAAACAGAGGTTTTTTTTGCAAAGTGCCTACCTGTAGATTTTGGCCTCTAGCTCAGCCGGCACCTAGGGAAACCGACCAAACCTATGCGTTTTTTAAAACTAGAGACCTAGGGGAATCCAAGATGGGGTGACTTGTGGGGCTCTCACCAGGTTCTGTTACCCAGAATCCTTTGCAAACCTCAAAATGTGGCTATAAAATCACGTTTTCCTCACATTTCGGTGACAGAAAGTTCTGGAATCTGAGAGGAGCCTCAAATTTCCTTCCACCCAGCGTTCCCCCAAGTCTTCCGATAAAAATGATACCTTACTTGTGTGGGTAGGCCTAGCGCCCGGGTAGGCCTAGCCCCCGCGACAGGAAATGCCCCAAAACACATCGTGGACACATCACATTTTTCTACAGAAAACAGGTGTTTTTTGCAAAGTGCCTACCTGTAGGTTTTGGCCTCTAGCTCAGCCGGCACCTAAGGAAACCTACCAAACCTGTGCATTTTTTTAAACTAGAGACCTAGGGGAATCCAAGATGGGGTGACTTGTGGGGCTCTCACCAGGTTCTGTTACCCAGAATCCTTTGCAAACCTCAAAATTTGGCTAAAAAATCACGTTTTCCTCACATTTCGGTGACAGAAAGTTCTGGAATCTGAGACGAGCCACAAATCTCCTTCCACCCAGCGTTCCCCCAAGTCTCCCGATAAAAATGATACCTTACTTGTGTGGGTAGGCGTAGGGCCCGTGACAGGAAATGCCCCAAAACACAACGTGGACACCACATTTTTCTACAGAAAACAGAGGTGTTTTTTGCAAAGTGCCTACCTGTAGATTTTAGCCTATAGCTCAGCCGGCACCTAGGAAAACCTACCAAACCTGTGCATTTTTTAAAACTAGAGACCTGGGGGAATCCAAGATGGGGTGACTTGTGAGGATCTCGCCAGGTTCTGTTACCCAGAATCCTTTGCAAACCTCAACATTTGGCTAAAAAAACATGTTTCCTCACATTTCGGTGACAGAAAGTTCTGGAATCTGAGAGGAGCCACAAATTTCCTTCCACCCAGCGTTCCCCCAAGTCTCCTGATAAAAATGATACCTTACTTGTGTGGGTAGGCCTAGCGCCCAGGTAGGCCTAGCGCCCGTGACAGAAAATGCCCCAAAACACAACGTGGACACATCACATTTTTCTACAGAAAACAGGTGTTTTTTGTAAAGTGCCTAACTGTAGATTTTGGCCTCTAGCTCAGCCGGCACCTAGGGAAACCTACCAAACCTGTGCATTTTTAAAAACTAGAGACCTACAAGAATCCAAGATGGGGTGACTTGTGGGGGTCTCACCAGGTTCTGTTACCCAGAATCCTTTGCAAACCTCAAAATTTGGCTACAAAAACACGTTTTCCTCACATTTCGGTGACAGAAAGTTCTGTAATCTGAGAGAAGCCACAAATTTCCTCCACCCAGCGTTCCCCAAGTCTCCCGATAAAAATAATACCTCACATGTGTGTGTAGGCCTAGCGCCGTGACAGAAAATGCCCCAAAACACAACGTGGACACATCACACTTTTCTACAGAAAACAGAGGTGTTTTTTGCAAAGTGCCTACCTGTAGATTGTGGCCTCTAGCTCAACCGGCGCCTGGGGAAACCTACCAAACCTGTGCATTTTTTTAAACTAGAGACCTACGGGAATCCAAGATGGGGTGACTTGTGGGGCTCTCACCAGGTTCTGTTACCCAGAATCCTTTGCAAACCTCAAAATTTGGCTACAAAAACACGTTTTCCTCACATTCCGGTGACAGAAAGTTCTGGAATCTGACAGGAGCCACAAATTTCCTCCACCCAGCGTTCCCCAAGTCTCCCGATAAAAATAATACCTCACATGTGTGGGTAGGCCTAGCGCCCGCGACAGGAAATGCCCCAAAACACAACATGGACACATCACATTTTTCTACAGAAAACAGAGGTGTTTTTTGCAAAGTACCTACCTGTAGATTTTGGCCTCTTGCTCATCCGGCACCTAGGGAAATCTACCAAACCTGTGCATTTTTGAATACTAGAGTCCTAGGGGAATCCAAGATGGGGTGACTTTTGGGGCTCTCACCAGGTTCTGTTACCCAGAACCCTTTGCAAACCTCAAAATTTGGCTAAAAAAACACGTTTTCCTCACATTTCGGTGACAGAAAGTTCTAGAATCTGAGAGGAGCCACACATTTCCTTCCACCCAGCGTTCCCCCAAGTCTCCCGATAAAAATGATACCTCACTTGTGTGGATAGGCCTAGCGCCCGTGACAGGAAATGCCCCAAAACACAACGTGGACAAATCACATTTTTCTACAGAAAACAGAGGTTTTTTTTGCAAAGTGCCTACCTGTAGATTTTGGCCTCTAGCTCAGCCGGCACCTAGGGAAACCGACCAAACCTATGCGTTTTTTAAAACTAGAGACCTAGGGGAATCCAAGATGGGGTGACTTGTGGGGCTCTCACCAGGTTCTGTTACCCAGAATCCTTTGCAAACCTCAAAATTTGGCTATAAAATCACATTTTCCTCACATTTCGGTGACAGAAAGTTCTGGAATCTGAGAGGAGCCTCAAATTTCCTTCCACCCAGCGTTCCCCCAAGTCTTCCGATAAAAATGATACCTTACTTGTGTGGGTAGGCCTAGCGCCCGGGTAGGCCTAGCCCCCGTGACAGGAAATGCCCCAAAACACAACGTGGACACATCACATTTTTCTACAGAAAACAGGTGTTTTTTGCAAAGTGCCTACCTGTAGGTTTTGGCCTCTAGCTCAGCCGGCACCTAAGGAAACCTACCAAACCTGTGCATTTTTTTAAACTAGAGACCTAGGGGAATCCAAGATGGGGTGACTTGTGAGGCTCTCGCCAGGTTCTGTTACTCAGAATCCTTTGCAAACCTCAAAATTTGGCTAAAAAAACATGTTTCCTCACATTTCGGTGACAGAAAGTTCTGGAATCTGAGAGGAGCCACAAATTTCCTTCCACCCAGCGTTCCCCCAAGTCTCCCGATAAAAATGATACCTCACTTGTGTGGGTAGGCCTAGCGCCCGGGTAGGCCTAGCCCCGCAACAGGAAATGCCCCAAAACACAACGTGGACACATCACATTTTTCTACAGAAAACAGCTGTTTTTTGCAAAGTGCCTACCTGTAGGTTTTGGCCTCTAGCTCAGCCGGCACCTAGGGAAACCTACCAAACCTGTGCATTTTTTTAAACTAGAGACCTACGGGAATCCAAGATGGGGTGACTTGTGGGGCTCTCACCAGGTTCTGTTACCCAGAATCCTTTGCAAACCTCAAAATTTGGCTACAAAAACACGTTTTCCTCACATTCCGGTGACAGAAAGTTCTGGAATCTGACAGGAGCCACAAATTTCCTCCACCCAGCGTTCCCCAAGTCTCCCGATAAAAATAATACCTCACATGTGTGGGTAGGCCTAGCGCCCGCGACAGGAAATGCCCCAAAACACAACGTGGACACCACATTTTTCTACAGAAAACAGAGGTGTTTTTTGCAAAGTGCCTACCTGTAGATTTTAGCCTATAGCTCAGCCGGCACCTAGGAAAACCTACCAAACCTGTGCATTTTTTAAAACTAGAGACCTGGGGGAATCCAAGATGGGGTGACTTGTGAGGATCTCGCCAGGTTCTGTTACCCAGAATCCTTTGCAAACCTCAACATTTGGCTAAAAAAACATGTTTCCTCACATTTCGGTGACAGAAAGTTCTGGAATCTGAGAGGAGCCACAAATTTCCTTCCACCCAGCGTTCCCCCAAGTCTCCTGATAAAAATGATACCTTACTTGTGTGGGTAGGCCTAGCGCCCAGGTAGGCCTAGCGCCCGTGACAGAAAATGCCCCAAAACACAACGTGGACACATCACATTTTTCTACAGAAAACAGGTGTTTTTTGTAAAGTGCCTAACTGTAGATTTTGGCCTCTAGCTCAGCCGGCACCTAGGGAAACCTACCAAACCTGTGCATTTTTAAAAACTAGAGACCTACAAGAATCCAAGATGGGGCGACTTGTGGGGGTCTCACCAGGTTCTGTTACCCAGAATCCTTTGCAAACCTCAAAATTTGGCTACAAAAACACGTTTTCCTCACATTTCGGTGACAGAAAGTTCTGTAATCTGAGAGAAGCCACAAATTTCCTCCACCCAGCGTTCCCCAAGTCTCCCGATAAAAATAATACCTCACATGTGTGTGTAGGCCTAGCGCCGTGACAGAAAATGCCCCAAAACACAACGTGGACACATCACACTTTTCTACAGAAAACAGAGGTGTTTTTTGCAAAGTGCCTACCTGTAGATTGTGGCCTCTAGCTCAACCGGCGCCTGGGGAAACCTACCAAACCTGTGCATTTTTTTAAACTAGAGACCTACGGGAATCCAAGATGGGGTGACTTGTGGGGCTCTCACCAGGTTCTGTTACCCAGAATCCTTTGCAAACCTCAAAATTTGGCTACAAAAACACGTTTTCCTCACATTCCGGTGACAGAAAGTTCTGGAATCTGACAGGAGCCACAAATTTCCTCCACCCAGCGTTCCCCAAGTCTCCCGATAAAAATAATACCTCACATGTGTGGGTAGGCCTAGCGCCCGCGACAGGAAATGCCCCAAAACACAACATGGACACATCACATTTTTCTACAGAAAACAGAGGTGTTTTTTGCAAAGTACCTACCTGTAGATTTTGGCCTCTTGCTCATCCGGCACCTAGGGAAATCTACCAAACCTGTGCATTTTTGAATACTAGAGTCCTAGGGGAATCCAAGATGGGGTGACTTTTGGGGCTCTCACCAGGTTCTGTTACCCAGAACCCTTTGCAAACCTCAAAATTTGGCTAAAAAAACACGTTTTCCTCACATTTCGGTGACAGAAAGTTCTAGAATCTGAGAGGAGCCACACATTTCCTTCCACCCAGCGTTCCCCCAAGTCTCCCGATAAAAATGATACCTCACTTGTGTGGATAGGCCTAGCGCCCGTGACAGGAAATGCCCCAAAACACAACGTGGACAAATCACATTTTTCTACAGAAAACAGAGGTTTTTTTTGCAAAGTGCCTACCTGTAGATTTTGGCCTCTAGCTCAGCCGGCACCTAGGGAAACCGACCAAACCTATGCGTTTTTTAAAACTAGAGACCTAGGGGAATCCAAGATGGGGTGACTTGTGGGGCTCTCACCAGGTTCTGTTACCCAGAATCCTTTGCAAACCTCAAAATTTGGCTATAAAATCACATTTTCCTCACATTTCGGTGACAGAAAGTTCTGGAATCTGAGAGGAGCCTCAAATTTCCTTCCACCCAGCGTTCCCCCAAGTCTTCCGATAAAAATGATACCTTACTTGTGTGGGTAGGCCTAGCGCCCGGGTAGGCCTAGCCCCCGCGACAGGAAATGCCCCAAAACACAACGTGGACACATCACATTTTTCTACAGAAAACAGGTGTTTTTTGCAAAGTGCCTACCTGTAGGTTTTGGCCTCTAGCTCAGCCGGCACCTAAGGAAACCTACCAAACCTGTGCATTTTTTTAAACTAGAGACCTAGGGGAATCCAAGATGGGGTGACTTGTGAGGCTCTCGCCAGGTTCTGTTACTCAGAATCCTTTGCAAACCTCAAAATTTGGCTAAAAAAACATGTTTCCTCACATTTCGGTGACAGAAAGTTCTGGAATCTGAGAGGAGCCACAAATTTCCTTCCACCCAGCGTTCCCCCAAGTCTCCCGATAAAAATGATACCTCACTTGTGTGGGTAGGCCTAGCGCCCGGGTAGGCCTAGCCCCGCAACAGGAAATGCCCCAAAACACAACGTGGACACATCACATTTTTCTACAGAAAACAGCTGTTTTTTGCAAAGTGCCTACCTGTAGGTTTTGGCCTCTAGCTCAGCCGGCACCTAGGGAAACCTACCAAACCTGTGCATTTTTAAAAACTAGAGACCTACGGGAATCCAAGATGGGGTGACTTGTGGGGGTCTCACCAGGTTCTGTTACCCAGAATCCTTTGCAAACCTCAAAATTTGGCTACAAAAACACGTTTTCCTCACATTTCGGTGACAGAAAGTTCTGGAATCTGAGAGGAGCCACAAATTTCCTCCACCCAGCGTTCCCCAAGTCTCCCGATAAAAATGATACCTCACATGTGTGGGTAGGCCTAGTGCCCGTGACAGGAAATGCCCCAAAACACAACGTGGACATATCACACTTTTCTACAGAAAACAGAGGTGTTTTTTGCAAAGTGCCTACCTGTAGATTTTAGCCTATAGCTCAGCCGGCACCTAGGGAAACCGACCAAACCTATGCGTTTTTTAAAACTAGAGACCTAGGGGAATCCAAGATGGGGTGACTTGTGGGGCTCTCACCAGGTTCTGTTACCCAGAATCCTTTGCAAACCTCACAAATTGGCTAACAAAACACATTTTCCTCAAATTTTGGTGACAGAAAGTTCTGGAATCTGAGAGGAGCCACAAGTTTCCTTCCACCCAGCGTTCCCCCAAGTTTCCTGATAAAAATGATACCTCACTTGTGTGGGTAGGCCTAGCGCCCGCGACAGGAAATGCCCCAAAACACAACATGGACACATCACATTTTTATACAGAAAACAGGTGTTTTTTGCAAAGTGCCTACCTGTAGATTTTGGCCTCTAGCTCAGCCGGCACCTAGGGAAACCGACCAAACCTATGCGTTTTTTAAAACTAGAGACCGAGGGGAATCCAAGATGGGGTGACTTGTGGGGCTCTCACCAGGTTCTGTTACCCAGAATCCTTTGCAAACCTCAAAATTTGGCTAAAAAATCACGTTTTCCTCACATTTCGGTGACAGAAAGTTCTGGAATCTGAGACGAGCCACAAATTTCCTTCCACCCAGCGTTCCCCCAAGTCTCCCGATAAAAATGATACCTCACTTGTGTGGGTAGTCCTAGTGCCCGCGACAGGAAATGCCCCAAAACACAACGTGGACACATCACATTTTTCTACAGAAAACAGATGTGTTTTTTGCAAAGTGCCTACCCGTAGATTTTAGCCTATAGCTCAGCCGACACCTTGGGAAACCGACCAAACCTGTGCATTTTTTTAAACTAGAGACGTAGGGGAATCCAAGATGGGGTGACTTGTGAGGCTCTCGCCAGGTTCTGTTACCCAGAATCCTTTGCAAACCTCACAAATTGGCTAAAAAAACAAGTTTTCCTCAAATTTTGGTGACAGAAAGTTCTGGAATCTGAGAGGAGCCACAAATTTCCTTCCACCCAGCGTTCCCCCAAGTCTCCTGATAAAAATGATACCTCACTTGTGTGGGTAGACCTAGCGCCCGCGACAGGAAATGCCCCAAAACACAACATGGACACATCACATTTTTCTACAGAAAACAGGTGTTTTTTGCAAAGTGCCTACCTGTAGATTTTGGCCTCTAGCTCAGCCGGCACCTAGGGAAACCTACCAAACCTATGCGTTTTTTAAAACTAGCGACCTAGGGGAATCCAAGATGTGGTGACTTGTGGGGCTCTCACCAGGTTCTGTTAACCAGAATCCTTTGCAAACCTCAAAATTTGGCTAAAAAATCACGTTTTCCTCACATTTTGGTGACAGAAAGTCCTGGAATCTGAGAGGAGCCACAAATTTCCTTCCACCCAGTGTTCCCCCAAGTCTTCCGATAAAAATGATACCTCACTTGTGTGGGTAGGCCTAGCGCCCACGACAGGAAATGCCCCAAAACACAATGTGGACACATCACATTTTTTTACAGAAAACAGATGTGTTTTTTGCAAAGTGCCTACCTGTAGATTTTAGCCTCTAGCTCAGCCGGCGCCTAGGGAAACCTACCAAACCTGTGCATTTTTCAAAACTAGAGACCTACGGGAATCCAAGATTGGGTGACTTGTGGGGCTCTCACCAGGTTCTGTTACCCAGAACCCTTTGCAAACCTCAAAATGTGGCTAAAGAAACAGGTTTTCCTCACATTTCGGTGAGAGAAAGTTCTGGAATCTGAGAGGAGCCACAAATTTCCTTCCACCCAGCGTTCCCCCAAGTCTCCCGATAAAAATGATACCTTACTTGTGTGGGTAGGCCTAGGGCGCGTGACAGGAAATGTCCTAAAACACAACGTGGACACATCACATTTTTCTACAGAAAACAGAGTTTTTTTTTGCAAAGTGCCTACCTGTAGATTTTGGCCTCTAGCTCAGCCGGCACCTAGGGAAACCGACCAAACCTATGCGTTTTTTAAAACTAGAGACCTAGGGGAATCCAACATGGGGTGACTTGTGGGGCTCTCACCAGGTTCTGTTACCCAGAATCCTTTGCAAACCTCAAAATTTGGCTATAAAATCACGTTTTCCTCACATTTCGGTGACAGAAAGTTCTGGAATCTGAGAGGAGCCTCAAATTTCCTTCCACCCAGCGTTCCCCCAAGTCTTCCGATAAAAATGATACCTTACTTGTGTGGGTAGGCCTAGCGCCCGGGTAGGCCTAGCCCCCGCGACAGGAAATGCCCCAAAACACAACGTGGACACATCACATTTTTCTACAGAAAACAGGTGTTTTTTGCAAAGTGCCTACCTGTAGGTTTTGGCCTCTAGCTCAGCCGGCACCTAAGGAAACCTACCAAACCTGTGCATTTGTTTAAACTAGAGACCTAGGGGAATCCAAGATGGGGTGACTTGTGGGGCTCTCACCAGGTTCTGTTACCCAGAATCCTTTGCAAACCTCAAAATTTGGCTAAAAAATCACGTTTTCCTCACATTTCGGTGACAGAAAGTTCTGGAATCTGAGACGAGCCACAAATCTCCTTCCACCCAGCGTTCCCCCAAGTCTCCCGATAAAAATGATACCTTACTTGTGTGGGTAGGCGTAGGGCCCGTGACAGGAAATGCCCCAAAACACAACGTGGACACCACATTTTTCTACAGAAAACAGAGGTGTTTTTTGCAAAGTGCCTACCTGTAGATTTTAGCCTATAGCTCAGCCGGCACCTAGGAAAACCTACCAAACCTGTGCATTTTTTAAAACTAGAGACCTGGGGGAATCCAAGATGGGGTGACTTGTGAGGATCTCGCCAGGTTCTGTTACCCAGAATCCTTTGCAAACCTCAACATTTGGCTAAAAAAACATGTTTCCTCACATTTCGGTGACAGAAAGTTCTGGAATCTGAGAGGAGCCACAAATTTCCTTCCACCCAGCGTTCCCCCAAGTCTCCTGATAAAAATGATACCTTACTTGTGTGGGTAGGCCTAGCGCCCAGGTAGGCCTAGCGCCCGCGACAGAAAATGCCCCAAAACACAACGTGGACACATCACATTTTTCTACAGAAAACAGGTGTTTTTTGTAAAGTGCCTAACTGTAGACTTTGGCCTCTAGCTCAGCTGGCACCTAGGGAAACCTACCAAACCTGTGCATTTTTAAAAACTAGAGACCTACAAGAATCCAAGATGGGGCGACTTGTGGGGGTCTCACCAGGTTCTGTTACCCAGAATCCTTTGCAAACCTCAAAATTTGGCTACAAAAACACGTTTTCCTCACATTTCGGTGACAGAAAGTTCTGTAATCTGAGAGAAGCCACAAATTTCCTCCACCCAGCGTTCCCCAAGTCTCCCGATAAAAATAATACCTCACATGTGTGTGTAGGCCTAGTGCCGTGACAGAAAATGCCCCAAAACACAACGTGGACACATCACACTTTTCTACAGAAAACAGAGGTGTTTTTTGCAAAGTGCCTACCTGTAGATTGTGGCCTCTAGCTCAACCGGCGCCTGGGGAAACCTACCAAACCTGTGCATTTTTTTAAACTAGAGACCTACGGGAATCCAAGATGGGGTGACTTGTGGGGCTCTCACCAGGTTCTGTTACCCAGAATCCTTTGCAAACCTCAAAATTTGGCTACAAAAACACGTTTTCCTCACATTCCGGTGACAGAAAGTTCTGGAATCTGACAGGAGCCACAAATTTCCTCCACCCAGCGTTCCCCAAGTCTCCCGATAAAAATAATACCTCACATGTGTGGGTAGGCCTAGCGCCCGCGACAGGAAATGCCCCAAAACACAAAGTGGACAAATCACATTTTTCTACAGAAAACAGAGTTTTTTTTTGCAAAGTGCCTACCTGTAGATTTTGGCCTCTAGCTCAGCCGGCACCTATGGAAACCGACCAAACCTATGCGTTTTTTAAAACTAGAGACCTAGGGGAATCCAAGATGGGGTGACTTGTGGGGCTCTCACCAGGTTCTGTTACCCAGAATCCTTTGCAAACCTCAAAATTTGGCTATAAAATCACGTTTTCCTCACATTTCGGTGACAGAAAGTTCTGGAATCTGAGAGGAGCCTCAAATTTCCTTCCACCCAGCGTTCCCCCAAGTCTTCCGATAAAAATGATACCTTACTTGTGTGGGTAGGCCTAGCGCCCGGGTAGGCCTAGCCCCCGCGACAGGAAATGCCCCAAAACACATCGTGGACACATCACATTTTTCTACAGAAAACAGGTGTTTTTTGCAAAGTGCCTACCTGTAGGTTTTGGCCTCTAGCTCAGCCGGCACCTAAGGAAACCTACCAAACCTGTGCATTTTTTTAAACTAGAGACCTAGGGGAATCCAAGATGGGGTGACTTGTGGGGCTCTCACCAGGTTCTGTTACCCAGAATCCTTTGCAAACCTCAAAATTTGGCTAAAAAATCACGTTTTCCTCACATTTCGGTGACAGAAAGTTCTGGAATCTGAGACGAGCCACAAATCTCCTTCCACCCAGCGTTCCCCCAAGTCTCCCGATAAAAATGATACCTTACTTGTGTGGGTAGGCGTAGGGCCCGTGACAGGAAATGCCCCAAAACACAACGTGGACACCACATTTTTCTACAGAAAACAGAGGTGTTTTTTGCAAAGTGCCTACCTGTAGATTTTAGCCTATAGCTCAGCCGGCACCTAGGAAAACCTACCAAACCTGTGCATTTTTTAAAACTAGAGACCTGGGGGAATCCAAGATGGGGTGACTTGTGAGGATCTCGCCAGGTTCTGTTACCCAGAATCCTTTGCAAACCTCAACATTTGGCTAAAAAAACATGTTTCCTCACATTTCGGTGACAGAAAGTTCTGGAATCTGAGAGGAGCCACAAATTTCCTTCCACCCAGCGTTCCCCCAAGTCTCCTGATAAAAATGATACCTTACTTGTGTGGGTAGGCCTAGCGCCCAGGTAGGCCTAGCGCCCGTGACAGAAAATGCCCCAAAACACAACGTGGACACATCACATTTTTCTACAGAAAACAGGTGTTTTTTGTAAAGTGCCTAACTGTAGATTTTGGCCTCTAGCTCAGCCGGCACCTAGGGAAACCTACCAAACCTGTGCATTTTTAAAAACTAGAGACCTACAAGAATCCAAGATGGGGTGACTTGTGGGGGTCTCACCAGGTTCTGTTACCCAGAATCCTTTGCAAACCTCAAAATTTGGCTACAAAAACACGTTTTCCTCACATTTCGGTGACAGAAAGTTCTGTAATCTGAGAGAAGCCACAAATTTCCTCCACCCAGCGTTCCCCAAGTCTCCCGATAAAAATAATACCTCACATGTGTGTGTAGGCCTAGCGCCGTGACAGAAAATGCCCCAAAACACAACGTGGACACATCACACTTTTCTACAGAAAACAGAGGTGTTTTTTGCAAAGTGCCTACCTGTAGATTGTGGCCTCTAGCTCAACCGGCGCCTGGGGAAACCTACCAAACCTGTGCATTTTTTTAAACTAGAGACCTACGGGAATCCAAGATGGGGTGACTTGTGGGCTCTCACCAGGTTCTGTTACCCAGAATCCTTTGCAAACCTCAAAATTTGGCTACAAAAACACGTTTTCCTCACATTCGGTGACAGAAAGTTCTGGAATCTGACAGGAGCCACAAATTTCCTCCACCCAGCGTTCCCCAAGTCTCCCGATAAAAATAATACCTCACATGTGTGGGTAGGCCTAGCGCCCGCGACAGGAAATGCCCCAAAACACAACATGGACACATCACATTTTTTCTACAGAAAACAGAGGTGTTTTTTGCAAAGTACCTATCTGTAGATTTTGGCCTCTTGCTCATCCGGCACCTAGGGAAATCTACCAAACCTGTGCATTTTTGAATACTAGAGTCCTAGGGGAATCCAAGATGGGGTGACTTTTGGGGCTCTCACCAGGTTCTGTTACCCAGAACCCTTTGCAAACCTCAAAATTTGGCTAAAAAAACACGTTTTCCTCACATTTCGGTGACAGAAAGTTCTAGAATCTGAGAGGAGCCACACATTTCCTTCCACCCAGCGTTCCCCCAAGTCTCCCGATAAAAATGATACCTCACTTGTGTGGATAGGCCTAGCGCCCGTGACAGGAAATGCCCCAAAACACAACGTGGACAAATCACATTTTTCTACAGAAAACAGAGGTTTTTTTTGCAAAGTGCCTACCTGTAGATTTTGGCCTCTAGCTCAGCCGGCACCTAGGGAAACCGACCAAACCTATGCGTTTTTTAAAACTAGAGACCTAGGGGAATCCAAGATGGGGTGACTTGTGGGGCTCTCACCAGGTTCTGTTACCCAGAATCCTTTGCAAACCTCAAAATTTGGCTATAAAATCACATTTTCCTCACATTTCGGTGACAGAAAGTTCTGGAATCTGAGAGGAGCCTCAAATTTCCTTCCACCCAGCGTTCCCCCAAGTCTTCCGATAAAAATGATACCTTACTTGTGTGGGTAGGCCTAGCGCCCGGGTAGGCCTAGCCCCCGCGACAGGAAATGCCCCAAAACACAACGTGGACACATCACATTTTTCTACAGAAAACAGGTGTTTTTTGCAAAGTGCCTACCTGTAGGTTTTGGCCTCTAGCTCAGCCGGCACCTAAGGAAACCTACCAAACCTGTGCATTTTTTTAAACTAGAGACCTAGGGGAATCCAAGATGGGGTGACTTGTGAGGCTCTCGCCAGGTTCTGTTACTCAGAATCCTTTGCAAACCTCAAAATTTGGCTAAAAAAACATGTTTCCTCACATTTCGGTGACAGAAAGTTCTGGAATCTGAGAGGAGCCACAAATTTCCTTCCACCCAGCGTTCCC